>NC_067490.1:19438850-19741350 GCF_947179515.1 Apodemus sylvaticus | reverse complement strand
TTACTTAGTTCTGAGCCAAAAGCGAGAACGGAGACACCAACTACAACTACTTCAGCCAACTGCTGCCATTTACCCGTGCGCTTTGAGCATGTCACATCACGGCAGATGTCACATCATGGCAGATGTCACATCACGGCAGCTGTCACATCACGGCAGAGTTGTCCATACAGGGCGAGGCAAGGGCATGAGGTGGACGATGAAACCTTATGGGAAAGAGCGATTCCTCCATCAAAGGTACAGAGAGCTGTGGCAACGCCCCCTGTACCGGTCTCCATGGCAGCAGGGTGAATGGAGTGTCAGGGAGTCCTACATTATGACACCATCTCTCTATGCCGTTCACAAGGGCGACTGGTCATTGAATCTGAGTTTTCTTAGTTGGTTTTCAGATATATGCCATACTTTTTAGAGCATGTATTTCAGTGAGGAAAAAGATGGTCGGAAAATAACGCGGTGAGTAGCCAGCCTTACACACTAAAGACATATGTATCTAAGGAGGGGCTCACCTTCAACCTTTTGCTAGATACTCACTTAGGAAGGAATCCATTTGTGGTATTTAACATCTGTCTCCCGGAATGGCTATATTGTCCATCTGAAAGGAAATGTTTACGGGATTGAGATGACTCAGGCAGTTAGCTACCTGTCTTACAAGCATAAAACCTGAATTCAATCCTTGGCACCCACATAAAAAGCCAGGTGCAGTGGCATCTGCCTGTACTCCTAGTGCTGCTGCAGCTGAGACAGGGGGATACCTGGGACTCCTGGGCTAACCTGGGCTATCTTGACCTAATTAATGAGCCACAGATCCCAGGGAGAGACAAGGTGAAGGAATGACACCTGCGGTCGAGTTCTGGTTACTGCACTAAAGCACATACATGTACACACACACACACATACAATTTAAACACAGCTTCTTAAATTGAAGGTTTCCCATACTGACTAAGGTAGGAGAGTGAGGGCAGGGGAAGCCAGGGAACAGAAGGTTACCTGATGGTTAAAGAAAGGGCTATAGGCTTTTCCTCCTAGCCACAGGAGGAGTCAAACAATTATTCATATGATCTTGTATTAAGGTATATATTTGATACTAAACTGTGAAAAGATCCAAGAATCTATCTGTCTGTCTGTCTATATATCTATCTATCCATCCATCTACATATCTCTATCTGTCTAGCTGGATAGCTACTTATCTATCCATTCATCTATCTATCCATCCATCCATATACATGGATGTTGTCCATACAGGGCGAGGCAAGGGCATGAGGTGGACGATGAAACCTTATGGGAAAGAGTGATTCCTCCATCAAAGGTACAGAGAGCTGTGGCAACGCCCCCTGTACTGGTCTCCATGGCAGCAGGGTGAATGGAGTGTCAGGGAGTCCTACATTATGACACCATCTCTCTATGCCGTTCACAAGGGCGACTGGTCATTGAATCCATATACCTTACCCATTCATTCATCCATCTGTCTGTCTCTCTATCTACATATCTATCTATCTATCTACATATCTATCTATCTATCTATCTATCTATCTATCTATCATCCAGCCAGCCATCATCACATACACACAGCCATCCATCTGTTCCTCCCTTCCATCCCTCCATCCCTTTCAGCTACTCAGCTTTTCAGAGACGGGATTTGATCAGGGACTTTAGCAGTCAGCATCAGGAGGCAACACACCCTTGTCTAGAAAATTCAAAACACATTTGTGTCCCTCTTAATTGACAGGAACATGAGGTCAGCTTTGCTAACTGAAGCCGTGTGTCCTCGGTTGGCTGAGAATCAACAGGCAGAAGCCAAGACGACCACGGCTCCCTGTCCCTTCCTATTTGATTTAGCAGCATCTCCGATGATACTGTCCTTCACTGTCACCTCCCACACTTCAAAACTAGTCACTTGGGCTCTTCCGTTCCAGCTCCAGGCCAGAGTGGGGAAAGAGCCAGGCTTCCTACCTCACGTTGTAACAAGAAGGGAAAGGCTTACGCTTCAAATTCTTTCCTTTGCCTAGCCTTCCAAAGTCCCAAAGATTAACCAAATAGCCACCATCTTGACAGTATTTCTGTAGAATTTTTGAACCCAGGCTCCTTTTGGGTGAAGCTCTTTAGCTCTGTTATCTCTATTTTACAGTTGAAAAATTGAGGCATGGAGAAATGGGGCCATCTCCCCCATGTCTCAAGGTTAGGAAGTAACACACCTGCCCGTCAGCTTCATAGCTCTTAACTGTGAGTAGTAGTAGTAGTAGTAGTAGTAATAGTAGTAGTAGTAGCAGTAGTAGTAAATGGGGAAAGCAAGTATTTACTCACAACCCCACAGCAGGACTAAACATAGGTTATTGTGTGGAGTCCTTTACTAAGAGAACTGTGGCACCTCCCAGAAATATGCCCCAAAGAGACAGAATTAGGAACCATATGAGGGTGGAAGGACTTAGACTTTTCAATCCTGTGTTGATAGAATTTAACCAATGGTCACCAAATCTGTCTGTGTTAGTAGGAAGTATTCAAAGATGACGGAGATGCTTGACCAAGCACCTCTCTCATTGGAGTGTCCATGGCCTGCTATCACATGACTTATGAGCTGCTTGGATGCAGAGGTTTATCTGTGAGGGAAGGAATTAAGAATCCATGATGACAGAAGGAGTGAAGAGCTACGGAAGCAGATGATGTCACTGTTGAAGCATCAGGAAGTAAGAAGATAATACAGGGGTGAGCCAGAGTGCACCAGGACCCAGGGCCAAGAGGAAGGGATTCTAGCTGAAGGCCACTGAGACTCTCAGGCTCACTGCTGATGGAGAGCTAACTGGCAACAGCCAGAATTAGAAGTGACCAGAAACAGCTTCTCCCAGGGGTATGAGATAGATGCCCAGATCTGGGACCAGGTGTGCTGACACACCTCCCCGGCACCCTCTAGCCTTCCAAAGGGCCTCTGTTTGGCCAAACTCAAATGGTGTCCAGTCAGCAAGCCAGGGTATGTCAGTGTGAGTCAGAAACACATCTTGGGAGCAGAAAAAGGTAAGAACTTGGGCTAGGAGCAGCCAATCATGAGAGGGAATCAATCGTTCTAGATTCCAAAGCCGGGGTGGGGGGGTGGGGGGTGGGGGGGTGCGGAACCTCCCCCAGAACAGTCTGAGGCTTCTCAAGAAGAAAAGAAGAAAAGGGGAGAGGGCTGCTCCCTTAGCCTTGGTAGCATTAGTCAAGCCATTGTTACAGTGGCATGCTGGTCTCTGACTAGTGAACATACCCTTCCTGAGTCATGCCACACCCATGAGGCCAAAGTTCAAGGACACTAATCTTTGCCTATCTACATTGTCACAGTGAAGAGGCCCCCGACTTAGTTCTATTTTGTTTTTTTAAGTTAACATCATGTCCTGAATGTCATGGGGACATTCATTCACAGAGAGAGGAAGAGTGAAAGGCACTTACCTTCTGATTGCTACATGCTCAACTTACCAGCTAAGAGGTCAGCACAGGGCTCCAACTGCAGAAATTCTGCCCATTTTCCTCTTGAAATGTTCAACTCTATTATTTGCGAGTTGCTTAAAAGCTACCATTTTGGTTTTCGAAATGACAGTGATGTTTATTTTCTGGTTAAAGAGCAGGGGGAGAGAAGAACAACTCCCCGGGCTGTAGTTAATGTTTTGAACCTTTTCCTCAAGGGTTACATACCAATGCGAGCTTGCACCTCTGGACTTGAAACGTTACCCAGCAAGGTAACTCCATAGGCATAAACAATCAGACCTGGGTCTCCAAGAGTGAGGGACGGGAGTGCAGGAGACAGGCAGCACCTGGGACAGTGTCCCTGGAAAGGCTCAATGTCCAGTTGCAGTACACCCAAGAGAAGCTACCTGAAGGGCACCATGCTATGAAGAGGCCTGGCGGCAATCCTCTGCTATCTGCAGGGTGCCTTTACTAATTCTGTAGTTTCGAAGGACAGGGCTGGGACCAGTCATCAGAGCAAAACTACTCATCCCAGACAATGAAATGAGTATGGTTCCTTCTGCTGCCCCGTGAGCTGGTTCAAGGCTTGCTACTGGGGTACCCAAGACATTTGTCTAACATTTAATAATGGGGTGATGATGACCACTGTTAGGGTCATCACTGGAGAGTCCCAAGAGCCAGAAGTTGGGATTCTCTTGAGCACATAAGGGATGTTACAGGGAATGTCTGTGTAGCAGACAACATTGACTCTGCTCTGTGGGGGGGGGGGGGGGAGGGTGCGGTTCTAAAACCATTGTTGCTCAGATAGACATGAGGCCTGGTTGTGGGGAGATAGTTGGGAGGAAGTTAGGAGCTGAGGGCCTGCGAGCCAACTTTTGTGAGACAAAAGGTATTTTCTGTAAGATTGCACCTAAGGAAAGGGCCAGTGGGATTACTTAAATGATGATTTTTCTAAGCAGATAAACAAAATTGATTGCTTCAAGTTTCTTCGGGTAGTAAGTAAGAAAACAGATCGGTCTTTTCAGTCCCGGCAGCGTTAGCGTATGCCTGTGAGCACACCAACCGCCACCACTCGAACACCTTTAAACACCTCCTGGATTCCACAAAGAGTTAATTAAAGAACGCAGTCCGATTGCTTCATCTCATCTGGTCCATAGCTGTGAGTCAATGTATAGAGTCTACACGCCAGCTTTGGTTAATCTTCCAGCCTTCAATTTAGCATGGGGTGGGGGGGATTTTCCGCTTCTCTTCCTGCTCCAGGTCCTAGCTCTTTAAATTCTATCCTTATTGGCAGACTGTTGTCATGGAGAAAAATAACTTTTAAGTAGCTCTTTGGAAGGCTTTGAGATGCTGTTCCTTGCTATTTAAAGATACCCCAGTAAAGCAAAAAGAAAGCACACGCCACTTCCATATAAGGCTCTGCCACTCCAAGGCAAGCGTGTCTCTGGGTTTGGTTCTGTGTTCTCGTAAGGCGTGCCCCCCCCCATGCGTCTGAGGATCATATTTACTAAGTATATCTATCCAGCCCTGAAAGGCAAAAGAAAGATGGGGGCTGGGGGAGCACTCTGTCATCTGGACCAACCCACTGGGCTCCATGGTCATTCTGAAGAAAAGCCTATGAAGACTGGCTCAATCTTAGACTTACCTATTTCTCCCCTCGTCTGGAGGGCTGGCCATCCTGTATCCTTCAACTAAATGGATAATAATCCACTTCCTTGTGACCTAGTTGTCAACCCTGGAAACACCTCAAACTTTCTCCCATTCTATTTGCAAGCAATTTACAGGACACACAAAGTACACTCGGCCTCTGGCTGGACACTGGACATGGACATACAGATGATGACTCTAATACAGTAAGAATAAGGGATAAGAGATGACAGCGAGAAGACGGGCTCCAGTCAGACGGAGAATGGGTGATTCTCAACTGTGGCTGACCAAGCTTAGGAAGGAGCTACTTTGAAAACTTACAAACCCCAAGCTCTTGTGCCTGGCTCAGAAACTCTAAGAAGAGGCTGTAAGAAGTGGCAGGATTTTGTCCTATGGACAGGACTGGACTCTATATGACCTCTAAGAGCTCTGAACCTTTGTTTTCTATCTGTACAAGAGAATGCAGAAGGCACTTGAGCAACTTCTCCACTTGTTTGGCTACTTGAAGTACATGTGCACTTTGTGTGTGTGTGTGTGTGTGTGTGTGTGTGTGATTTAGATAACAACAAACACCCAAAGTCAAGAACTTGGTGGACAATGGGGGAGCAAAGAAATCCCAATGGATATGGAATTAACCCAAGCAGTATTAATAGCAGTACCTTCTTACTGGAGTTGTTATCATAATGGTATAAGACAGAGGAGTTAGCAGAGTATTGAGCACAGCTCAGTGATTACAACAAGAACAATTCTCCCTGTGGCTGGTGTCTTCATTACTTTTCCCATGGCTGGGACAGAACATCCCAAATAAAGCAACTTAAGGAAGGGACGGTTTATTTTGGCTCACGGTTCCAAGATGCAGTTCATCAAGACAGAAAAGGTATGTGGCAGGAGCCGGAGGCAGCCACAGTCACAAGGAAGAGAGTGATGGATGCCAGCTTTCTCCTTTGTCTGTAATCCAGGACCCAAACCTATGGAATGATGCCACCCACGGTGGGCGGATCCTCCCACCCAGTTAACCTGATAGAGAAAATCCCTCACAGATGTTTCTAAGGTTTGTCTGCCAGGTGCTTCGAGATGTCATCGCATTGACAATAGAGATTAGCTGTCCCAGGTGTCGAAGAGACGGAGGAAGTCTCTCTGGGGCAGAGCTCTGAGCCAGTGTGCACAAGTTGTGAGGGGTATGACGTGTTGGGTGCAGAGGGAGCAACTGGCTTGCTCGTTGGGAACACAGAGATAAGTCTGATTAGCTGTGTTGGCTACGATGAGGTCAGATTATTCAATGGTGTTGTGCAAATTCTTGGGCTTCTTGCAGCCAAACAGATCACTTCCTAGGTATAGCACACTAGTAAGATGTTCGTCCAGTTCTAGTTACTGTAGCCAGCCAGCGCTTTCCTCCTTCCTACACAGAGAAGCCATCTGTGTCCCAGGACAGAGTCAATCTGGCTTTGCCACAGAGGGTCAGAGACAGCCTAGCTGACCTCAGCAGAAAAGGCAAGCACATGCCTTCATGGAAGTGGGGCCGTTGCCAGTAGGAGAAGGCTCAGCGTTGCCTTTGTGCCAAAGAAGCCAGGTTCCTGCCAAGCAGAGACTCTGGGAGCAGTCTGTGCCCACAGGAGACAAGGGACAGGCTAGTGTAGAAAGCCAGCTAAATCTTTATTAACTTGTAAAAGGGTCCATGATGCCAAGGTCTTGGGAAGGGGCATGCGCAGAGCGTGCCAGAGAAAAGTAGCCAGAGAAACACCAAGGGTTGGAACCTGCACTGATTTGCCTTTGTGTCTAAGTGCCCGAACCTTGTAGGACAAAGGTTAGTCTTGGTTTCTGTTTAATTACCTGATTCCAGTCAATTTTTAAAAGGTTTGTCTTCTCTGTTATCAAAGAAAAATGTTTTCCCTACTTAAGATTTTTTTTTATTAAAATGAAATGACTTGTTTCATCAAAGAAATGTGTTAGCGCCCAAAGGCATGATGTCAGAGACTGAACCACTGATACTATTTTCCATGCACCTAATGTATATGAAATGTAGGCTTTGCAAGGTACAAGGCAGAAGATCCCAAGTATGTAGATTTGTGGATTCCTGGGCAGCTTGCAAAGATTCAGACTCATCGCCTTGGAGCAGAGCCTGGGAACCTGCATTTGGCAAAGCTCTAATCAATGTGGCGTGTTCAGTCCACATTTAGAAGCCCTAGTATACACGAGTAAAGCAATGTGTCAATTTCAAGGGATATACAATTCTCTACAACCTACCCATTGTGAAGCCGGATGTACTTCCGACTTCCGGCTTCCTCTCTCCTCCCTGGTATTTATGCATCGGGATGGGTCAGTGCGAGGAACTGAACTGACCGGGTAGATGCATGACGAGGAAGATGTCTGCCCTCTGAGAACACGTACGTGGCGATCATCACCATCACTGGAAGATAGCTGAAGGTCATCTGTGGTAGATGAGCATTCTACACACATGAGCTTAGTTACGGGGATTCCTTTCGGTGGAGGACATAATAAAGAGAAGAGAGAAGGAGAGGAGAGGGGGAGGGAGGGAGGAAGGGAGGGAGAGAGGGAGGGAGGGGAGGGGAGGGGAGGGGAGGGGAGGGGAGGGGAGGGGAGGGGAGGGGAGGGGAGAGGAGAGGAGAGGAGAGGAGAGGAGAGGAGAGAAGAGAAGAGAAGAGAAGAGAAGAGAAGAGAAGAGAAGAGAAGAGAAGAGAGAGGAGACAGGACCAGGACGGAGTTCTGAAGGGTCAAAATTCAAAATGAGACACTGTTTTCGAGACACTGTAATATTTATATTGAGTTGGATAAAACATACTCAGCTTTCAGGGCAGTAGATGAACTTATTAACGGCAAGACTAATGAAAGCATTAAGTAAAGGAGGCGAGCGGCCAGATAAAGAGCATCAACCAACCACAGTGGCCAGGAGAGAGGAGGCTGCTGAGGCTGATTCGTTGTCGGCTCATGCCCTCTAGTGGCGCAAAGGAGACTTACCACGGCTCTGCATTGAGGGCATTTCCAAAGTAAGCAAAGTCAGGTGCTATAAACTCTATGGCTCCTAATCCCACAAGCTAGGCATAGAACACACTGCTACATGTACATACTAACAAACATACATGAACAAAAGCTAGACAACAAACACACACAAATGCACACCTAGTAATCTAACCACATACTAACACCGAACAAACTCATACTAACACATACACATGAACACACATAGGAACATACTAACAAGAAGGAACACACATGCTAGAATTAAAAGAACACACCCATCTTAACACATGCTAACATACAACACCTGTTAACACACCGACATACATATGAATACACACAAATACACTCAGTAATTTGCAAGCATGCTAACATATAACACACACTAATATGCCCACAGACATGACACTAACATGCATACTAAGCACATATTAATACACAACACACCCACACTAACACACACAGACACGCAGTCGTATAAAAACAAAAACATACAAATAGACCCACTAATAAATACATTGATACCAATATACTAATATGTACTAACCATACAGCAAGACATACATACTAATAGACGCTAACATACTCTAACATATATGGTAACACATACCATACTAACATCAATCCACGTTAACATATACACACTAACATGCACATAGAGCAAACATAAATACATGCATATTGGCACATATACACTGGCATATAAGTATGCAAATTCAGAAGGAAATGGTTTATGAGTAAGCCTTGGGTAATATGCCAACCTGTTAACGTCTTATAATATACAGTTAGAGCAAATAACTCCCTCAAAGGGTCTTGATACTGTGTCTGTCACTACAACTGTTCCCAGAATCTTTTACTTAAAAGCAAAAGGAAGGTAGGATTGTCACATACCTTCAACCTCAGCACTCAGGAGGCAGAGACAGGTGGATCTCTGTGAGTTCAAGGCCGGAGAGAGTCCAGGGCAGCCAGGACTACATAAAGAAACCCTGCTCTATACTTGAAAAACCAAAGCCCAGAAACCTACCCTCCAGCCCTAAAAGGAAGAAGGTAGCACAAGTCTCCTTCAAAAGAACAAGATTTCCTGTTGACATTTTCACATTTACGTTATGCCAGGAAGAGGATTTGCAGAAGGCAAGGAAAGCAGGATGGTGTAACTCAGCTCTTTAAGATAAAGTCAACAAACTGCTTCCTAAGGCAGTTTAATTGGTCCTGCTTTAAGGCTGAGGCAGGGGGATAGATAGAAATTCGAGGCCATGTGAGTTCCAGTTCAGCTTAGAGTACAGTGTGAGACCCCGTCTCTGAACAATTAAATAAATGAATTTAGGGGCAGGGGATGGGGCTCGGGGAGGAGAGGGTCTATCTGCTTTTTTATCCTCAGCACCTCCTCATATTTGGTACAGAGGTGAACATCTGCAGTCCCAGCACTTGGCAGGGAGCAGCAGAAGGGTGGGATCTGTGCTTACACACATGGGTGCACAGGCTAACTCACAGGCAGCCTTGACTACATAGCAATCCCAGAGCCTCGTCTCTGTGAAATGTCGTCTCAAATCAATAAACAGTTTCTCAAATCAATAAACAGATGAAACAAGTGTATATTTTAAAGTAGTTATATTCATCCGAACCACTGTTCATAATTTATCTGTTGTAAAATGGCCTCACCCACATTTTCCTTGTCTCCATCCATCTTGCCCCCCCAAACACCCACAGAGATGTACACTCATTTTTTTCCATGGGTGCATGTTGTGGATCGCCCTGAGCTTGTATTTTGATGCTAATTCCACTCCTCAGAGGGGCTGCAGATGAGGAGTTGCTTTGTGAACCTTCTCCCCACCTTAACTTTTCAAAAAGGCTTGAGCCAATGATTGGGCAGGAGGAAGGGGGAGGAGCTGCGAGTTTAGGGGAGGAGCCACAGGGGATCAACAGGAAGAGGAGGAGCTATTGGGGGGGGATCCTCAGAGAGGCTGCAGAGAGAGAAGCTCCTGGCCTGGAGAAACTGCAAGTTATATGGGGAGAATATAGATGGGAATAGAGTAGTGTAGTGGGAGATCTGCCCAGTCTAGGCTTATAGCTTGTTTTGTTAACTGATTGAGTTGAGCTTTCTTTTACCCGGGGAATTGGGTTGGAAACAAAGTAGCAACAGGTGCATGTTGTAGAAGGATGTAAACAGGAACAACTTCAGAAATCACCCAGGGTAAAGATGGCGTTTTCTCATCTGTGCCCGTATCACTGGCATTCCGCTCTTCTGCTTCGGACTCTGACAGGGATCGAGTAAGAGGCTTCTAGGAGATGCTTACCTGCTTGACGCCCCCTGCCCCCTGCAGTGCCAAGTTCACCCGTGACATCTTTTAAGTGCTGATTAGACACCTTGCACGGGACTGTGGGTTTGATTCTCTTGACCGTGTTACAGACGAGCCTGCCGACAGAAATGAGATTTCTGACACCAAGTTCCCAACTCTGAAACTGGCTCTTATTAACTCCTAGTCGCTATCACTTTAGCATTTGCCCTCCAGCTAATTGGCTCCGGGTCACAATAGGCATTGTGATCAATAGCCGATGGTGTAGATCATTGAGGGCCTGGAAAGAGATTCAAGGAATGTTTCTCTCCTAGCAAACACAAATTTCTATGTGAAAATCTTTTGGCCCTGAAGTACTGAAGTGTCCCGGTAAATGACTAAGGTCTTATAGGTCGTCAAAATTCTCCTGACCAATTAACATATTTGTGTGTTGTTGCCAATAATCTGGACATGCCGTTTAACTTTCTTGTGGAATTAGAGTTCAGCAATCACCATTTGTGACTGTTGCTTGTCCTCCTAAATATAAAGAATAGGACTTCAGGCTCCATGAGTAAACTGCCTACTGTTCAGTTATGGGGACCTGACTTGTGTCCCCAGAACCCACGTGTCCTAATTAACTTTAACTGTCACTTGTCCCAGCAGGGAAGGAAGTCTCAACTGAGTGATAGGCCATATCATACTGGCCTGTGGGGGATTGTCTTGGTTGTGAATTGATGTAGGAGGGTCCGGTCCACTGTGGGCGGCACCATCCTCTGTGCAGATGCTTCTGAGCTGTATAAGAAATCTAGCTTATGGTATGGATGGGCCAGGAAGTGGCATTCCTCCATGGTTTCTGCTTTTGACATTCTGCCCAGTGATACCCTGTGGCCAGTGACCCCTTTCCTTCTGGGCTGCTTTTGCCGCAGTGTTTTGTCATAGAAACAGAAAGGTAATCAAAGCACCGTCTGCATGTAAGATACAGCGATCTGTGTGTTTAGTGGAAACAGTGAACTTCAGTTTTAGTAGAGAAGGCAGAGAAGCCATGAAGAGAAGGCATCCCAGCCTCAACGTCTGGCTCCCTCATGTGCCTGTATGCATACACACAGGCAGGCAGGCAGGCACACACACACACACACACACACAGGCATACCAGAGATGAAGACTGGGAAGGGGAAGGGGGAGGGAGAAGGAAGAGGAGGAGAAGGGGGAGGATGAGGAGGGGAGGGAAAGGGCAGGGAAGGGAGAGGGAGGTGAAGGGGAGGGCTGTGTGCCTTCTTTTAGCCATTAAAAAAGTCCCAGTGATTTAACTTACAAATTAGTTACTTTGGTTCTAGTTCGTCAAGATTCCAGGCTACTTAACTTGGATGGATATTGGGACTTTCCTATCTGTGGGGAAGAAAATTCCCCCTGCCTGCAGAATTGGCAGCTTGCTAGCTATCTGCCAATTGTAGTACCTGGGATGAGACACCAGGTGGCGGTAGCTCCTCTACAAGTATATGAAAGAAACCTCTTCAGATCCGTGTGTCAGTAAGGTGGGCTAAGGAAGAAGTGTGTGTGTGTGTGTGTGTGTGTGTGTGTGTGTGTCAGGGGGTACAGCTCAATTGTCAGAGTGCTTGCTTTCCGTGAACAAAGCCCTGAAGTTATGACTACCCTGTACCCAATCCCAGCATTTAGGAGGTGGAGGCAGGGCCTTATTGAAAGGGAGGAAAAAAGAGGAGAGGGAGGGACGGAGGGAGGGACTGACAGAAGAACAGACAGACAGGCAGAGGGAGGGTGAGAGACTGAGGAGCCTCTCAGTGGGTTAAGAAACTTGCTACCAAGCTTGACTTTGTGTTTGATCCCCAGAACCCACATCTATAGTTTAAGCAAAGAACCAACTCCTAAATGTTGTCCTCCGACCTCCAGACCTCCACCTAGGAACTGTCACATGCTCACACACATATAAGCAAAGAATCGCTAAATAAACAGACGCAACACCAAAGAAACCCAAACACCAAAGAGAGAACTACGTTAATGTTTTGGGTGTAAAATATGGCGTTCCATGTATTTCGTGGGAAACAGGAGCAAAAGTGGGTAACTTGGCTGGCCGATCATTTTCTGTCGAGATGGTATTTCATTAAGTGCACTGGTGATGACACACTTGAGTACACCTTTGATGGCTTTGCCTGTAAAGCAGAGACGTCACGGACTTAGGCAACAGGTCAAAAAGAATTCACTTTTTCCTTTTTGACTTTTGTGCCTTAAAGACTTGGACACTGCTAGAGGTTTGGATAAAAACGTGGCACAGGTGCATGGTAAAAATAACTTTTGTGTTAGTTGGCAGAATGGATGCGAATGGGTTTCTCCGACGTCCCCCTCTGCCAATGGACTGCCTTCCCTCGGACTTTGCAGGTGTCTTAAATGTCAGCAGCTCCTGCCGCTTCGTTGTCTCATCATTATACTTCCATCTCCTGAAAATGAGTTGCTAAGAGTCCTCAGCCTCCTGACGGGAGAGCCTTACACCATTCCAGACATCACCTGCTTCATCCCCGAACCACCAAGCTACCCGTGAGCAGTGAGCGCATGCGCTCTCAGACCGTCATGCCTAAGGCACCTGTGTGACCAAACAGACCCTCCTCATTGTGAGGGTCATTACAAATGTAAAGTCATCAGAAAATAAGTTGATTCCGAACATCAAGAAACCCCGGCTCTGGGCTAAGAGCCTGGTTAAGTCCTCACCTGTTTGAAAACTCATTTTTGGGGAGGGGTGTGTGGGGGTGGGGTGTTGTTAAAGTCCTTCCCAATCTCACCTGCAAGGACTCAGCAGTCCTTCAACACATCGTGGCCCTCCTCTCTCTCTATTTCTCCCTCTAAATCAGAGAAGAATAAAAAACACGTTAGGTTATGAATGAGAGGTGTTGGGGAGGGTTAGCCTGAGCTCAGATATAGCACACATAGACATTGCCGTGCGTGCACCCAACCTGGGAGACTCAAGGTCTCTGTGTTGCTCCTCTTCTGCATTGACACGTCCTCTCAGAAAGAGCCAGGTCGGTTCACTGGTTCTGGAGTTTAAACAGGTCACGCGGTTGGAGCCAGCGATGGTAGTGTGCTGGTTCAGAGGACTTACCTTCGACTCTCAGCACAGGCCTAGAGATTCGCATTCAGCTCACCTGGGTAAGGCTATGTGCTGTCCTCCAAGTGATGTCTTTGTTCAGGGAAATTTGGGAAATGCCCGTCTAGGTATGTGGTACCCTTTACCACATCTGGAATTAACAGCTGTATAAGGACCTTCAGTTTTAATCTGGAAGCTTTCCTACCTCCACCATTTCTCTTTTGGGGATTGATTTCAGTGTGTGTGTGTGTGTGTGTGTGTGTGTGTGTGTGTGTGTGTGTGTGTGTATGCATGCACGTGTGTTTATAGATAAGTAGGTATGTGCACTTACGAATGTAGGTGCCCAGGAAGTCCAGAAAAGAACCTTAGATCCCCTTGGAGATGGAGATAGAGGCAGTTGTGAGCTGCCCAGCACGAAGGAGCTGAATTCAGATTCCCTGCAGGAGCAGA
This sequence comes from Apodemus sylvaticus, assembly GCF_947179515.1. Lineage (NCBI taxonomy): Eukaryota > Metazoa > Chordata > Mammalia > Rodentia > Muridae > Apodemus > Apodemus sylvaticus. Next base: position 19,727,484 of record NC_067490.1, on the reverse strand, counting down.
ACATTCTTCAAATTGCTGGCTGTCTTAGTCAGGGTTTCTATTCCTGCACAAACATCATGACCAAGAAGCAAGTTGGGGAGGAAAGGGTTGATTCAGCTTACACTTCCACACTGCTGTTCATCACCAAAGGAAGTCAGGACTCAACTCAAGCAGGTCAGGAAGCAGGAGCTGAAGCAGAGGCCATGGAGGGATGTTCCTTACTGGCTTGTTTCCCCTGGCTTGCTCAGCTTGCTCTCTTATAGAACCCAAGACTACCAGCCCAGGGATGGTACCAACCACCATGGGCCCTCCCACCCTAGATCACTAATTGAGAAAATGCCTTACAGTTGGGTCTCATGGAGGCATTTCCTCAAGGGAGGCTCATTTCTCTGTGATAATTCCAACCTGTGTCAAGTTGACACACAAAAACAGCCAGTACACTGACCATCTCTCCAGACCAGCTTCATCCATTTTCTATTTTACTTAAAAAAAAAAAAAAAACCCACACTGAATACACAGACTGAGAGGGCTGGGAACTCCCTACTGTGGTTCTACTTCCTCAAAATTTCCACAGAAACTCTAGTCTATCTATTCTCAATACCCTCTCTTTCTGAAATATCCAGATTCCCACCCTCAGTGTATTTGAGGCCTACACTGGATTTGGGGTTTTAAGAAAGAGGCCTTGCAGGTGACATCTGGGGACACCCCGTGGTCCTCCGTTAGGGCTCCTGGATTCCTTCCGCTTTGGATCCCCATCAGAATCATTCAGTTCTGGGCGAGTAAAAAGGCTGGCAGCCAGCGAGATGCTCAGAGCAAGTTCTTCACGGCAGCGCCCGAAAGGCATCGCTCGTGGCCTTCCCGAGGGCCATCTGTGCGTGAGTGATGTGGAGTTTTTCCTAAGAAGGACACCAGAGTTAGTGTGTGTACACTAAAGGCTTGACACTTGAAATCGACGAGACAGAAATATCCGGCCAGGTCCCGATTGTTAGCCAACCAAGCCGAGAGCAGGAGAATCAGCAGCCGCGCTCGCCAGAGTCACTGAGTCACCCACAGTCTGAAGGAATCCAATTTCGGAACCTAGTTTCTGGGGCTTCCAAAAAAACCCCCTTCGTTATTTTAGTAACTCACAAGCTCTAATGGAATTATCTTGGCCCTTTTCTTTACCCCCTGTTGTATTTGGGGTTTTGTGCTTATTTTTATTTACTTTTTTTGTCGTCATTGTTATTGGCTTTGTTTGATTAAAGCCAGGTCTCGTGTAGCCCAGGCTAGCCGCAAACTCACTACGTAAGCAAGAATGACCTTTGATTGCTGACCGCCCCACCTCTGCCTCTCAAGGATTACAGTATATGCCACTACACCACGTTCATGTGGTACCGGAACTGAGGGCTTCGCGCATGACAGACAAAGCATTCTATCAAGGAAAGCACCTCCCCAGCTCAACCTGTTTGATTCCTCTTTGGAGAAGTCTCAGATGAACTTAGATCAGGCCTTTCCACGGAGCAGCTCCCCTCCAGCAAACTGCACTTCCTTTTGGCTTGATGCCCCTGCTAATCTGGGCCTTCGGAGGAAAACCAGAGTGTTGAGAGGGTTTCCTGGATCGCTCGCGTCCTGAGACTCGCTAAGCCTTGTAATGACTGGAGACCGAGTGCCAAATCTGGGCTTACTCAGAGAGTGCTTAAAGTAAATCTGAGGTTTTAACACAGAATACGCTAGGGCTAGAGAGATGGCTCAGGGGTTGCGAGCATTTTCTGCTCTTCCAGAGAACCTAAATGTGGGTCCTACCTCTCTTGGGCAGTTCACAACGGTGCACAATTCCAGTTCCAGGAGATCCGACACCCTCTTCTGGCCTCTGCACAAACATGCACTCATATATACAGAATAGAAATAAAAAATAAATTTTTAAGGGGCTGTAGACACAGTTTGATGGAGGAGGGGGGCACTCCTCCAAAGGACCCAGGTTCAGTTCTCAGCACCCACGCCTGCATGTTCACAACCACCTAGAGGCTCGAGAGACTCGGATGCCCTCTTCCGACCTCCTAGGGTACTTCATACATATGCTACACAAACACTTAGGCACACACATGGAATAGATGTGTAAGCTAATAATTTTTTAAAGATTTATTTATTATTATATATAAGTACACTGTAGCTGTCTTCAGACACCCCAGAAGAGGGCATCAGACCTCATTACGGATGGTTGTGAGCCACTATGTGGTTGCTGGGATTTGAACTCAGGACCTTCAGAAAAGCAGTCAGTGCTCTTATCCTGTGAGCCATCTCTCCAGCCCCATAAATATTTTTTTAAAAAATACACACACACACACACACACACACACACACACATATATATAAAATAGAATGTTCTGGAGACTGGTACTTTTTCCTATTATTTGAAGCAAGGTTATTTTCGAGAAGTCCTTTAGATCTTGCTAATTGCTGTATTTGGAAGCCATCCTGACCTTTAACTGCCTCTGAATTGGCTCCTCCAAACTTTTCCACCTTTTGTCATCAGACTAGCACTGGCCTCTCTCTTATGTTGAACATTGACAGCTCTGCCACACTGGCTCAAATTGATTGAAAATATGGGTGTACTAATTACAGAGATCCCATTAGTCCCATGTAATGTTTTAAAATCCCTCCAGTGACCATTGATTAGTCCCATTTTTATATTCTAAAGTTTGTCCTGATTTGCTTTGTTCACATCAATGAACGATCACAGCATTACATATATCGTGTGTGTGTGTGTGTGTGTGTGTGTGTGTGTGAAAGAGAGAGAGACAGAGAGAGAGAGAGAGAGCTCATGTATGTATAGGTGCTTATGTGTGTAGAGGCCAAAGGTCAATTTCAAGTGTCAATCTCAGATATCACCCACCTTGGGTTTATTTGTCTGTTTGTCTGTCTGTCTGAGACAGGGAGTCTCATTGGCATGGATCTTACTGATCTATCTGGGCTTCCAGACCAGTGAGCCATGGAGGTTTTCCGGCCTTTACCTCCCCTGTACTTGCCATCAAGGTAAGATTTTAAAGTGGGTTCTGGGGACCGAACTTGGGTCTTCAGGCTTGTGTGCAGGAAATATTGCACCAACTGAGCCTTCTGCAAGCCCCTCCCATATATATATATATGTGTGTGTGTATACACACACACACACACACACACACACACGCACACACACATACACACATTTTTTTACCTATGAGTTTATCCTAACTATACACTAAACCACCTGTGTGGTTTACACACAGTGTAGATTGATTCCCTGTTATCCACACAGGCTACATTAAACTGCTACCCCTGAAAAAATAATGTGTAAATTTAAAAATTAATGTGTAAGTAACAGGTATAAAGACATATAACAGGTCATATGTTATATAATATGTAAGAGGTATAAAAACGTGGATTACATCACTGCTTTTAAAAAGAAGCAGAAAGATCTCTACTCGCTAATCTAGAAAGGTGTTGAGGAAATATTGTAAAGAGAAACAAGAATTGTATGCATGTATGTATGTATGTACGTATGTATGTATGTATGAGGCTCCGTGTGAGTTTGAAATGTTTTTATGTGGTTATATATCCTTGTTTATGTACAGAAAATTCTGGAAGGATGCCAAAGAGAAGGTTTTAATTTTTTATAATTAACATTATTGCTTGCTGATAATTTCACAAACAATTGGAAAGAGCGGACAAGTCAATGTGTTTTTCTACGTCTAGAGCTGTTGGCCAAAATCAATAGCTCTGACCTATTTGTAATAAAGTAGCCGGTCTCCAGGCAGAGAGAGCCATTGCAGGGGAGACCAGGAAAACGTGACAGAGACAGATGGTGAGGCCCGTGACTTTTTACCAACTGTTCTGGTTTTTCCCTTTGGCCAAACACATTACTAGCTGTTTAAAACGGAAACACTATAATTATATCCTGAACAGCAAATAAAACCGGCAGCAAAAAAGACATGGTTATAATCGTAGTTCCTTTTACCACTTCTGTCAAAACAGGCGTGGCAACCACTCCATCGGCTCTCTTGGGCGCACACCTAAGGGCACACCTCGATTGTCATACTACGTCTTGTTTGTCAGATGTCCTGTGTCTGGTCTTGAAATAGAAAGAAAAATAATCATTGTGATTCACTCACAAGTTCCACAGGTGAGCCCGTGTGCCTGAGGACTTCCCTGGTGACTCTTTCTCTTTCCTGTTTCCATAACTTGTACTTAGGTGACAAAGCATTTTGTGCTTTACCTGGGGTTTTAGTTTTATGCCATATAAAGCTTACGTCATAAAACCCAAAAAGTGACTTGGGGACGTAGCTCAGTTTATAGAATTGGCGATGCTTTTACTCTAGGCTTAGTTCTGTGTTTGATCCCAAGACCACATAAACCAGGGTAGAGGCACATGCCTGCAGTTCCGGCACCCAAGAAGCAGGGCTCGGAGAATTGCAAGTTCAAGGTCATCCTTGTATACATGGCAACCTTGAGGCGACCCAGTCTGAAAAGTAAATAGTAAATAAAATTTAAATAAAGTATTAAAAAACATGAGTATCATTGAAAGTTCAAATGGAAGGATTTTTTTAAAAAAACTGTTTGGAGACTGGGCGGTAGTGGCACATGCCTATAATCCCAGCATTCTGGGAGGCAGAGGCAGGTGGATTTCTGAGTTTGAGGCCAGCCTGGTCTACAGAGTGAGCTCCAGGACAGCCAGGGCTATACAGAGAAACCTTGTTTCAAAAAAAAAAAATCCAAAAAACCAAAAAAAAAAAGAAAAAAACTGTTTGGGGGAGAAATTTAAATTCTAAGAATATTACATTGTTCAACTTCAGTGAGGAGGGCTCTGACCTGCTATTGTTCAGGAAAGGAAATCTTAGGAAGCATGTGATATTATGCCTATATTCAGCATTCAGCAGGCTAAGGCAGGAGGATTGCTGCTACTTCAAGGATACCCTGGAGTGTCTAGTGAGTAAATCCTGATCATAGATAGATGGATGGATGGATAGATAGATAGGTAGATAGGTAGATAGATAGATATGGATAGATAGATATGGAATGATAGATAGATAGATGGATGGATGGATGGATGGGTGGATGGGTGGGTGGGTGGATGGGTGGGTGGGTGGGTGGGAGGGTGGATGGATGGATGGATGATAGATAGATAGATAGATAAATGGATAGATAGATAAATGGATAGATAAATGAATAGATAGATAGATAGATAGATGGATAGATAGATGGATAGATAGATGGATAGATGGATAGATAGAGATAATAGAGATAGGAGATGGAATGATGGATAGATAGATAGATAGATGGATGGATAGATAGATAAATGGATAGATAAATGAATAGATAGATAGATAGATAGATAGATAGACAGACAGAAGAGTAAACAAAAGAGAATTTCAGAGGTTTAGTGTAATGAGATGGATTTCAAAAGCACACAAGACAAGAACCACTTCAAGCACATGAGACAAGAACCTTAAAACTGTGATGCAACCACTGTGCTTGCAACCCTTCTCTAAGTGATAATCAGAGGCAGGCCTGGGATGTCCCTGGCTTACAGCATCCAAATGGAGTGGCGGTTATACTTGATGTGTAACTCAATTACATTGTGCTTATGACACAGAGCACACAGTCCCATTAAGAATATTAGTGGTGAACACATCTCAGCTCTGTTTACTCAACCTCCCCCTGAGCTTACTGTTCGCATACCATGGCTGTCCCTGGGCTGTGGCCTCGTCCTGGCCAAGGACCATTGAGGAAGCAGTACTATTCAAAAACACCAGAGCCCTATTTTCTCCAGTTCTAGCCGTGACTCCTGGCAGTCAACAGAATGTCTGCTTCTGCCTCTTCATTTCTGAAGAGGGAGACAGGAACTGGAGAAAAGTTCATCTTTATTTCTCCCTTTGACACAGAGCCAAAGGCTGAAACTTCCTAAGAAGTTGGGAGACAGCACATTTGCTGGCACCGTGTCCCTAGTAAACTGTGACAAACTAAAACACGACGTATTAGGGGGTTCCTGAGGAAGAGGCACTATGTTAATTATTTTTACTTCTCTGTGATGTCTCTGGCAAAAGGAAAAAATAAACTCTTAAAAAAATAAACAAGAAAATTTTCTTCAGTTTTGGTTTGCAGAAAATTCTAGCATGGTGAGAAGGCATGGAGAAGTATCTCAGCTCACATTACCACTAGGCAGGAAGCAGAGAATGAGCAAAAACTGTGTGTGTGTGTGTGTGTGTGTGTAGCCGTGTCTGTGTATGTGTACCCATGTTTGTATGTGTGTGTGCATGTGTATGTATGTGTGTGTAGCCAAGTCTGTGTGTATGTGTGTTTGTGTATGTGTGTGTAGATGAGTCTGTGTATGTGAGTTTTTGTATGTATGTGTGCATGTATAGGCATATATGTATGTAGCTGTGTCTGTGTGTATGTATGTTTGTGTATGTGTGTGCACATGTGTATGTGCATGTGTACATGTGTAGCCATGTCTGTGTGTATGTGTGTGTGCATGTGTACCCGTGTTTGTGTGTCTCTGTGTGTGCATGTGTGTGCATATGTGTGTGTGTTAGTGGTGGGATTTAAACAATCCCCAAATCCCAAGGACCTGTCCCCAGTGGCCCTCTTTTTCCAGCTGGGCTCCACCTCCACTAAAGGTTCTAGAACCTTCTAAAATATTTCCATCAACGGAGAGACTAACTGCTGGTAGCATGTGTCTGCGGGGCACATTTCGTATTCAAATGAAAACACATTGTCAGTTTTACCATGAATGCAAACTTATTGTATACATGGGGGTGTACTTGCGTGCACATTTTCCCATACAGTACCCACACGGAATTCAGGAATAATTGCCAGGAATAATTACCTCAGTAAAAATAGCTAAATAATGTGGGTTTTTCTTTCTTTCCTTTTTCTTTTGTTTTTTTTGTTTTTGTTTTTTGTTTTTGTTTTGAGACAAGTTCTTACTATGTAGCTTTGACTGACCTGGAACTCACTATTTAGACCAAGCTGGCCTTGACTTAAAGAGAGCCACCTGCCTCTGACTCCCCAGTGCTGAGATGAAAGGTGTGTGCCACCATGCGTGGTTTTTATTCATTTTCAAATTAATTCAAAACTTAAAAACTGTTCCCCAAAGACCTTTACTACATCTTTGCATGTCAAATGTGCTTATAAAGTTCCTTTATCATTGTTGTTGCTGCTGTTGCTGTCATGCATGATGTGTGTGCAGTGCCCAGGTACCAAGGTGTATCTGTGATATCAGAAGACAGTTTATGGGGATCCGTTCTTTCTTTCCATCATGTGGGTCCCAGAATCTAACTCAGGTCTTCAGGCTTTGCTGCAAGCATCCTTGGGACATCTCACTGGCCTCAATAATTCAATTTTTAGCACATTAAAATCACCTTCAGATCTTCAAGTGGAAATGCTAGGCTGTAACCTGTAGCACTTTGGGAAAAGGCTGTCCCTGCAGTGAGCCAAGACTGAGATTCAGATCTTTACTGTCAGAGAGGCACAGGAGGCTGCAGTGGCCAACAACACCAGCTTCGTACTCCCAGGTCCATTTATAAGACTGAGAAGCTTCCTCAGTCTTAAAACCTCAGGAGGGTTAGCTCCAGAGGCATTTGCCGTCAGAGACAGCAGTCTGTGAGGACCAGAGCAGTTCCCAACAGTAGAGGGCAGCATTGTGCACCTGTGGCTCCACTCAGCCACTGCTCCGCCACTGCTCACTGGTGGCTTCAACTGTATTTGTGGACATTAGCACTAGGGAAAACAGGAATGCTATCAATTAGGGCTTTTCCCAACATGTCCCAAGCCAGTTATTAAAAATGTAGCAAGTAGGGGTCTGGAGAGATGGCTCAGCGGCTAAGAGCACTGACTGTTCTTCCGAAGGTCCTGAGTTCAAATCCCAGCAATCACATGGTGACTCACAATCATCCGTAATGAGATCTGATGCCCTCTTCTGGAGTGTCTGAAGACAGCTAGAGTGTGTTTATTTATAACAATAATAAATAAATCGTTGGGCCTGAGCAGGCAAGGGTTAACAGGATCGAACAGAGTTGACGAGAGCGAGCAGAAGTCCTAAATTCAATTCCCAGCAACTGCATGAAGAAGGCTCACAACCATCTATACAGTGTACTCATATACAATAAATAAATCTTTTTTTTAAATGTAGCAAGTAATTAGGAGAACCCCACAGAAAACCCTTGTAGTAGAGATGATGGGCTTCAAATGACAGCTATGTGTGGGGACTGGTGCTTGAGAGAACTTTGCAATATCAACCCAGTGCTGAGGTCCTGTCTGGGCATAAGTCGGGCTGGAATGGACATTTCTCTGACATATTTCTCTGAGCACCTACCTATATCCATAATACCTTTAAAGGGTTCACATTTCGACTCTCTGTAATACCAGTATTGAGCTGTAGCAGAAGTCACATGAAGTAAACATTCATCAGCGTTCATGTCTTAACATAGTTCTTCCTTTATCTATCCTAAAAAATCCCGAGCAAGTTAATAGTCGAGTACGATTCACATGTACCGAAGACAAGGTCAAACACGGGACAGAAACAGGTTCTCTGAGCTCCTTCTTGCAATAGAAGATGACGAATGCAGACTCTGAGCTGGTCACTGTGGAGTGTGTAGCCCTGAGTGCAATTGATCAGTATCACACATTTCTCCCCACAGCTCAGAGATCAACTCTGAGGAGAAGGTGGAGCCAGAGGTGTAAAGTGAATACAAGGAAAAGATGTTTTTTCTGGACACAGAAGGGCAGTAAACTCATATAAACTCACTGCGGTTGGGACAGCAAGATCAAGGCAGGCAAAACTTTCAGCATAGAGGGCAAAAGTAAGCATAAAATTCCTTAGCTGAGGAACTACTGGTAATTTGATGGTGTCTGGGAGAGGGGAGTCGGAGTTTGTTTAAGGGGTGTGGCCCCTGGTAGATGGATCACATTCCTGGGGATGTCTCCATGCCCAAGAACATTTGGGCAGTACAAATTGGATTCTGTGGTTGTTTTATTATTATTATTATTATTATTATTATTATTATTGAAGGGACATAATTTAGGTAACTGTGGAGACAGGGGATAGATCTAAGAGGAGATTGGTAAGGAGGTGAAAATGATCATAACAGGTTGTATGAAAATCTCCAAGAATTAATGAAAGTACTTAAAAAAAGAAAAAAAAACAAACAAACAAAAACAAGTTTCTCTGAATAGGCCTGTGATTCAGCTCCAAAGTTTCCACATTCCTTAGTTTTCCATTATTTGGGAATGTTGTCTCTCATGTTCAGATAAAGTGAAAGATGGAAATATATTCATTTCCTGTCTCTTTGCTGTCACCAAATACCTGAGGGCAGGCCCGGAGGCAGAGACTGGAGTAGTACTGGGCTGTTTTCACACTCCCACCCTCCGGAGACCCTCTTCCTTCAGCCTGTTTCCACTTCCTAACCACTCCACAACCTCCTGGAGTGCACCTCCAGCTGAGGACCAAGCGGGCAGATGTGGGGGTGCTTCCCATTTGAACCATAACAGAGGCTTCACAGCTGAGGTGGGGGGACCAAGAGAGGCTGCCTCAGTCCTCATAATAAATCAACCAACCACCAGAGACGGGGGGGGGGGGGGGAAGGGGAGGGGAGAGGGGGAGGGAAAATAGGGAAGGGGTAAGGAAAGGGGGGGGAAGGGGACAGGAGTGGGAGGGGAGGGGGAGAGGGAGAGGGGACAGGGAGAGGAGAGGGAGGGGAGAGGGAGGAAAAAAGGGAGGGAAAAGGAGGATGGGGAAGGGGAGGGAAAGGGAGAAAGAGAGGAGGGGGAGAGGGGAGGGAGGGAAGGGGACAGGAGGGGGAGGGTAGGGGAGAGAGGGAGACAGGAAGGGAAGAGGAGAGGGAGGGGAGAGGGAGGGAGAGGGAAAGAGAGAGGAGAGAGAGAGAAGGAGGGGGAGGGGAAGGAGGAGGAGGGGAGGGGGAGGGAAGGTCCAGAGACAGAGCTGAAGAATTTGCTTATGGAGCTACAAGAATAAAAAGTCAAATATAGGTTTTAGAGTGGGGAGGGAGGTAGCCATATTGGTTGACTGTGGACAAGTTTCCGTCCCTCAGAGCGGAAGGTTATTATTATAACGCGATGGGAGGTGTGCGCATAGATGTAGGGAGGTAACTGCATGTGCATAGAGGTCAGGGCAAAGCCGAGCCTCGTTTCTCAGACACCGTCCCTCCCTGTGTTTGAGACAAGCCCCACAGGAGGCTGGAACTCACAGTGAGCTCAGCTGGACCCCAGAGCCCCGGGAGTTCACCTCCATCTACCCGGCCCAGTCGCAAGTGCATGCAACCACACCTGGCCTTTCCCCCTTTATTGCGCGTTGTAGGGAATCGAACTTATGTCTAATGACATAATCACCTTGCAAAGCAATCATTATACCAGCCGAACTGTCTCCCCAGCCCATGGCACTGTTTCAACTTGGATTTTTTTTCATTGCAACAGAATATCTTTTTATTCACTCAACAAAACTTCATTCAATCACTACTATATGCCAGGTGTTGAGGTGTTAGTCTCAGCGTAAAGTATCCCGATAGTGAGCTCATGGGATCCTCTACCATGGATATCTTTGGGCTTCTCAGCTGGGAGGACCTGGGGCTAATGAACCCTTGTGTCTTCGTTACAGAGTAATCACCAACCCACCAACCAAATAAACCTCTGTTCGCTTACTTTATTTTTAACCATCTCTTTATGTATGCCTTTATAAACAGATCATTAAGACTTCAGTTTGGAAGCCAGGGTGAGAGGTGGAGTCAGTGTCAAGCAAAGTGCACAGACACACACACTCACACACACACTTACACAGTCACACACACACCCTCTCATACACATTCAAACACTCAAATACACACACATACTCAAATATATACACACACACTCAAATACATATTCACACATATGCACACTCAAATACACATACCCTCACACATTCACATACATACACACTCACACACACTTAGACACACACTTAACTACATACATACTTACACACACCCAAATACACTCATACACACACATACACATACTCAAATACATACACTCATACTCTAATACACACATACCCTCAGACACCCTCACACATATACACACTCATATACATACACACACATACATATACACTCATACACACACTTAAATACATGCATACTCACACTCAAATACACACACCCTCACCTACACACATACATACACACTCACACACATACACACACTCAAACACACACCTACACACACAGGCCTCTCAGAGTCTCGAGGAATCAGTTATAATCAAGCATTTTTGTTTTCCTTCAGGACATAATTTTTTTGTGCTCTATTATAAGAACTCATTAAACACACAAAGTCATTTGTAATCAGATCTGATTTTTTTTCCTTCATCAAGACCCACACCCTCATTCTGTTTCCAGTTCTCTCTTCCCACTTAACCAAATACACTGTAGCACACGGCCCACTCGGTGAATGTGACTGTATCGTGGAAGACCAAAGACATTCAATTCTGAAAATAAGAATGAGTTTAATAATCAGAATAACCTAGTGTGTAATCATAGTGCCAAATATCATGCTAGTAATTATAATTATTTCCCTCTCAAAATCAATTGGTGTATAAGCTCAAAGCATGCATTTCATTACAGCCTAATTGGACTCGTACAGCTGTAATCTCCTGGTAACCCTAATCCCCGTTATAAAACAGGAAAAAAAATCATCATTAAATTTGATTTACATACTTTTTTAGTATCACCTACATTACCCTCTTGGCAAGGATTTTCTGTTCTAATTTCTTTTTGAATAAGGATCTGCAGTGATTTAGAATTATCTGAGACTATTTCATAGTCTCCTCAGAGTGCAAATAAAAATTTAACATTTTCGGTCCTCGTTTTCAAAACTAAATATTATCTCAAAGCCTGGCTTGCTAAAAATTTCCAAAGAAATTCTGAAAGCACTAATACTGTGACAGGTCCCCTTTATTCCACTTAACATGGAATATGTAAAAACTGAAATAGGTTAGTCCAGGAAGTCTTACAACATTTGAAATATGTGTGTGTGTGTGTGTGTGTACGCATGCATGTTGCTTGTGCGTGACCCTGTGTATGTTGGTGCACGGGCTCCCATGTGTGTGTGGAAGCCAGAGGCTGGGTTTCTTCCTTAAATACACTCCACCCTTTCTTTTGAGACAAGGTCTCCCATGGATGCCGGGTGCTGAGTGGGCTGTTTCAGCGAGGCTAGCTGGCTAGTGGCGGCTCCAATCCTCTAAGAGAGAAGCCTCTCGCATCTCTACCTCCCACTTGGAGGTAGGTCCCACCATCTTCATTACGCTTAAACAGCTCTTTACGATGATACTCTTTCCTGCTGCCGTCACTCAAGACGGACACTGTAGAGCCTCCCAAGCACGCTTAACCTGTTCTTCTCAACATCCTGCTTGTGAATGTCTGATGAGCTCTTCCTAAAAGGTCCAGTGAGAATGGACAGCAGACAGATGTGGCAGGTCGTTCCAGTATTCCCATCCGTGTCAGGTTCTCTCCTCTTTGTTCTAGGATTCAGTTTTAAGAGGCTCAACCAGTCTAACACATGCCCACCAGAGAGTCCATCTTGAGTCAGCTAAGTGCATGGTAAAATCCATCCTAAATTCAAGTTAACAGGATCAATCCACAGTTTCTATTCCTTTCTATCAGTTCATGAGTATACACTGCCCTGGTCTTCAGTGATCTAGCTTATACTAAAAGCCGTTCCCATACCTATTCCCCCAAGCTTCTGCCAACACAAATCAGCCACTGTGTTGGCATTTCAACTGTCTCCTGTGGCTTAGAATTTACTTGTTCCCCTGAAGGGTATGGGGTATTTCTCTACCAGGGTATGGATCTAGAGACAGGGTTGGATGGGCTGGATCTTAAATAAATACCATGTCCATTGGCAGCAGATTCTAGGTGCATTGGCGGGGGGCTCTCCAAAATGGGGTGATCAACCTCCTTGTCCAACAGGAAAGGGTACAGCTAAGTGTATTTCAGGGATTGGATTTTCACGCCCACCCAGCTTTCTTCCATTCTGGTGTTCAGCGTGTTTGTCAATGACTTCATTTCTCCAAAAGACATCTCTACTCACATTGCAGACTGGGAGCTGGCATAGCCAAACTCTGACTGTGGCTTCGAGATGTCTTAGTGTCGTTAGTACAAGAGGTAATATGCTATTTTAGGGCACTTGTAATTATGTTTGTTCAACCATGTTTAAACCCGGGCGTTTCAGGCACTGAGCTTGTAAATTCAACTAGGATTTCCCACGGTCTTTTTTATTGTTCCTATCAAAATAATTCATTACGACAGCCATTTGGCTTCTCAAAGATTTCCTCGCAGTAGACATTTTACTCTAAGCAAAAATAAATGAAAATGGGCAAATCTCTCCATGACTGATGTAAGTAAAGCATTTCCAACCACAATCAGCTATCATCGATCTTAAACAAAACTAGACTAGACTCCTCCATTTGACTGGTCATTTTCCAGAGCTCTTCTGATACAAAATGTTTTTATGGGTCAGGGTTCAGAAAAGGAAACAGACACATTCCACAAGGGATTGGGCACTTTTGAAAGATCACCAGAAGAACTAGAAAAGGAAATTATGGAAGAAAGCCCTCATGTGCTTTTGGGGCCACTGTTAATTTGCATAAAATTAACATAATACTCTTGTGAACCCCAGCCAAGAACTCACAAGGCTGCCTTGGAGTAAAGTTTACTCAGTACTCAGTCTGATTTCCTTTGTTAGCCTGATATATGAAATAACTGTAAAGGGAAAAAGAATATGCATACATCTTCTCTGGGTTATGACAGATAAATGTTCCAGTACTCTCTTCCTGGGGTAAGCTTACCTTAGGATGTGGGTTTCAGTTTGTGTCCTTATAAATAGGGATGGAATTCCATTGTCTTGGGTCCCTACCTGCCCTGGCTTGTTTGTGTGTCAACCTGACACAATCTAAAGTCATCTCAGAGGAGGGAGTCTCAATTGAGAAAATGTCTCCATTAGAACCAGTTGTAGTTAAGCCTGTGGGGCATCTTCTTAATTAGTGATTAATGGCGGGAGGGGCAGCCCATTGTGGGTGGGGCCTTTCTGGTGCCCATGGTCCTGGATTCTATAAGAAAGCAGACTGAGCAAGCCATGAGCACAGACTAGTAAGCCACACCCGTCCATAGTCTCTACACAGGCCTGAGCCTCCAGATTCCCGCCCTGGCTTTCCTCGCTGTTGTACTTTTACCTGAAAGTGCAAAACAAAGCAAACCCTTTCCTCTCCAACTTGATTTTGGTCATAGTATTTCAGCACAGTAACAGTAACCCTAAGAAACAAGCTGTGTGCAGTAGATTGCTTCGCTGGACCTGCAGTACATGGAGAAAAATAAAACTTAGATTTCAGAGTTAGTCTATTGAAAAAAAGAAAGCTAGCTATGTTAAGTGATTGGATATATATATATATATATATATATATATATATATATATATATATAAGAAATATGAAAAAAATCAAGTCAAAAAAAAGTAAATTTCTGGTTCATAAAAATCTAGGAGACTTGGGTGTGGCTCTTTCTTTGCTGCTGGCTTTCTAGATACTTATCATAACATTACTCCTTTAGCATGTCTCAGCTTCCCAAGGAATAAAAAGGGAAGCCTAAAACCCTAAGCCCTTCCCAAGGAGAAAGGAATCCATGTAGTCTGCTCTGTGGGTACTGACACACAACTAGCTTGACTACACCTGAGGAATGTGAGAAAGTGTCCCACTGATTTGATTAAGATGAGGCGACTTCCATCTTTCTCATTTCTTAAATCCACCATTCAGAGATAAAGGCTGAAGAAAGCATCGCCAAGATGGCGCATGGCGTCAAGAGAGAAGCTGGCGAGCACGACTGCCTGTGTTCACAGCAGGGTCTATTTCTGAGAAACTGCCACTTGCCTCATCCCCTGGCGTCGTTAATTGCGTTTGAAAAAATAACTAGAGGGCATAAGATATTAAAATAGTCTGCTCCAAATACTTCAGGCCAGGTGCCTGTAATAGCCTGCGTCAGGCACAAGCATCAGGGACCATTACCACAGCACAAAATGAGGAGGAAAAAAAATCCCAGCCACTTCACATTTAGCTCTGATAGACTGTGACCTTTGAGGACCAGTGTGAGAACTAGAACAGTTGTTGGTAAACAAAGTAAATGCATTTATCAAAGTTGATTTTTTAATAGTTTCCAAAAACTTTATTGATAGACAGACAGACAGACAGACAGACAGATGGACTGGTAGGTGGGTGGGTAGATGGATAGATAGATATATGGATGGATAGATTATAAGTGATGTATAGATGGATGGATGGATGCATACATAGATAGATAGATAGATAGATAGATAGATAGATAGAAAGATAGGTAGATGATAGATGGATGAAAGGATAGATGGATGGATGGGTAGATGTACGGTAGACAGATGAACTAGTGGGTAGGTGGGTGGATAGTTGGGTAGATGGATGGATGGACAGATAGATGATGAATGAAGATAGATAGATAGATAGATAGATAGATAGATAGATAGATAGATAGCAAGACAGACAGACAGATGATCTATTTTAATCTCAAACCAGAAGGAACTTCCTTTAAGCGTTCTTATATTTGAACTAGAGAAGTACATTTCATACAGAAACTCATGTTCTGTGATTATATGTCTGCTCGTATGCCTCCAATCCAGAAATCTTCCAATATCAATAGAAAAGGTCCAACGTAACACTCACTGGTGACAGGACTCCAGACTTCTTAAACATATCAATTCTATCAGCTATGTCCCCAACACTCTGCTATGAAGAAGTGAGAATTTACAGGCTCTTCCTTCAAGGGGCAGACATTTGGGATGAAGATGCAGGAAATCATGGAAACATTTCATCGTGGATGGATTCTTCAGAGAACTGATGCTGGGCTCAAGGGTTTCTTCTACATAAATGTTAACTTGGTTGCACACAGCCACTCTCTGCCACACCTCATTTCTTGCCTTTAGTTCTCTTTGGGTTTGGTGTATACCAAACTTCAATTTCAGAGCATTTCTGTTACGTTAATTTTAATTTTAAATCCACTATGCGGGAGATGCAACCATTGAGAGGTTCGCCCAAAACTGAAGGCAATCCAAGGAATAAAATTCAGAGGTGAAATCAAAATGAAAACTGGGCCATGTATGTGGTTGAATGATCAATCAAAAAGCATGTTTTGTTTTTTTAGTGAGAATCTCTCCCATAGGTTCTTATACTTAAATTCCTGGCCTCTGATTGGTGAGACTGTTTGGTAAGGATTAAGAGGAGAAGCCCCGTTGGAGAGGGTGTGTCACTGGGAACAACTTTGAGTTTCAAAAGACTCCTGCCATTCCCAGCCAGTCTCTCTCTGCCTCCTCCTCATGGTTTGTGATGTGAGCTCTCAGCTGTTTCTGCTACCATAGAAGGGCATTTGAAAGCCTCTATGATTTTTGTAGACCATTATCAGCATTTAACTGAAAATGAAAACCTAGATAAGAGGTGACTTTGGATATTGTTTCTAAAAACAGAGAGAGAGAGAAAGAGAGAGGAAAACCACAGCAGAAATAAAACTACCAGGAACATAAATAATCAAGTCAGCAGACAAAGACTTTAAAGTCACTGTGAGGGGGGTGTCACTCAGGAGCTGAGAACTTACCTAGCATGACTCTTTTTGGGTCAGCCCCCAGCCTCAGCAGCAGCAGCAGCAGCAACATTTGATTGCTGTGCTTCAGAACAGAGAGAATGTTTTTAAATGCAGGACCTCTCAGAGGGCTTTATTTTCCGTTTTGTAGATGACATGTTGAGTCTCTCAGAGTTGTATGATTTAAATGCATGGCCTCCAAATGGTGGTACTATTTTGAGCTCTGGGAACTTAAACAGTGGGGCTGAGCATGAGGAAGTAGGTTACCAAGGGCAGTTTCGTGGGAGTGTGTCATCTGTGGCTCCTTCCTGTCCGATTCTCCGCATCTTGTCCACCGAGGTGTGACTTGCTCTACTCTGCCATACCCTCCCCCACCATGATAACCTAGAACTTCTGAAGCCTTGAGCCAGATTGAATCCCTCCTACCTTAAATTCTGTCACCATCTTGGTCACAGTGATGAAAGAATAAGTCAATACACAAAACTGGTACCAGGAGTATGCTTATCACGGTGACTAATCCTGACAGCATTGTTCCTATGCTCTTGGAATTGGTTGGTGGGGAGAATTTGGAAATGATTCTAGTGGAATCTCAGAAGACTGGATTAAGGCTAGAATATCGATTAAAAGGTAGGCAGTCAGAGCCTATCCATGAGGTTTCAGATGAGAACAAGAATTCTGTTGGAAACTGGACAAAAAGACATTCATGTTACACTCTGACAAGGAATGGTATGCACTTTGTCCATGTCCTAAATTCTATAGAGAGACCAAGTTTTTAAAAACTTGACTAGTTAATTTCACAGCAGAAAATTTAAGACAGACTAGTATTCAGTATATGGTGTCGTCATCATTGGTTAATTGCAATGAAGTTTATTCTGAAAATTAAAAACAAAAGCAAAACATAGCAGAAGGATTTGAAAATCTTGCTGCCTCTCCAGAAAAAGGATGGCGGAAAATATAACTAAACAATAAAAATATAAGTGCTATTAAAAAGAATACAGACACTCTGCGCTGGGACAAAAGGAAGTTGGCCAGATTATACCCACCACTGGGTCAAAGGTCATGTGAAAGACTTTTCCTTAGTGGAGAGAGCCACTCAGATGCTCTATTTGCAAAGGGCCTCATAGGGAAGTATTTTCCCAGGTTCTACCACCCAAGTATTCACAGAGCACTGCAACCAAAGTCCAAGGTGTACAGACATTGGTCTCATGAGGGGTTGGTTTGGTGGGAATATGGAATGTGGGTGTTATGAGGTCATTGGGGCTTCTCAAGTTCTTAAGGATGTGTATGGGAGGAAAGTTCTCTGCAGAGAGGCCCTCAGAGTGTGGATACTAGAGCTCTGAGTGAGGTGCCTAAGCTATAATGTAGCCTTGGGATGATAGAGATACCAGAGGTGTAGAATATCCACCAATAACAGCTACAGGCTATAGAGCAAGTCAGATCTTAAAGTGACCAAGTGGACTGCAAACGGCAAGACCATAGGAATGGATCTACCCACACCTGTGTGAGCTTACATCAGAACACTGCTTCCTTTGGATGCTGGGCATGGAGTTGTAAGATTTAATGATAGTCTTGGTAGACTTCGGCCTTTGGTTCTGTGGTGGTTTGAATAAGAACGGCTCCCGTAGGCTCATACGCTTAAATGCTTACTCACCACGGAATGGAACTGTTTAAAAGGATTAGAAGGATTAGGAGGCGTGGCCTTGTTGGAGGAAGTGTGTCACTGGGAGTGGCCTTTGAGGTTTCAAAAGCCCTCGCCAGGCCCAATCTCTCCAAGTGTTGCCTGCCTACCTCAGAGTCAGGATATAGCTCTCAAGTGCTTTTCCAGCCCCACACCCACCATGTGTGCCACCCTGCCATGATAACAGACCAAGTCTCTGAAACTATAAGCAACCTCCCAATTAACTGTTCCCTCGTCTTGCTCATGACATCTCTCTTCGCAGCAATAGCAAATTGGGCAAGACAGTTCCCATCTCTCCTTCCTATGGCCCAGTTCAGACATCCTGTACATGTCATACTGAAAATAAGTAATTGTCTTTTTATCCTGTAAAAGTTAAAGGGTAAGTATCAGAAGAAATTTGGTAGCTTTTAAAATTTGGACTAAAGGTATTTTCTATTACAGAGAGGGCATCAGCCTTCAGTGGCTAGGGACAGAATTTTATGGCTTCAATATAAGAGGACCCCCAGGCTCATGGATTGAGTGCTTAGTCCCAAGATGGTAATGTTATTTATGGAAGACCTGGAAATGTAAGCAGTGGGATGACCTGGAAGAAGTATATTACAAGGTGAGGGGAGTGTGAACATCTCACCTTGGAGACCAAAGGCCAACCTTGAGTTTCTTCCAGTATCAGTCTCATCATCATCATCATCATCATCATCATCATCATCATCATCGACAGGGTCTCTCAATGACTCTGGAGCTCAATGATTGGTAAGACTGGCTGGCTAGCTGAGCCCGCCCCAACTTACGCAGTGCTGGGATCTTAGAAATTTGCAACGATTCACAGCCTTCTACATGTGTAAGGGATTTCCAAAGTCAAGATCTATTGCTGTGTGTGCAGTAAGCACATGACGTCCTCCACCCACCTCCTCAGCCCCAGAGGCATTAACTGATTTTCAGTGCAAGGCTGAATGAATTCTAGGACCCGGAATCTTTGTGGGGTCAACAAATACATGAGTGTATGATTAGAGGCTTAACGCTGTAAACAGTAACTGGGTAAAATTCAGACTGACGTTGTCTGGCTCTCACTCCTGAGCCCTAGAAACTTCTACAAACCCTATGAGGTCCCAATTTTACTTTAAAACATGATAAAGTCACCTTTATAGCTATCTTCATGGAAGAGACAAATGCTGACGTATGCCAACACAACATGGAAGAGAAGAGGCGGGGGCAACCGAAATGCCACACACCCATTGTGTCTCACCAACTCCAACATGGCCAAGTTCTCCCCAGCGCTGGAAAAGGATTGCTGTTGGCTCAACAGAGCACCAGATGAAGCTGTTGGCTCGCCTTCAGGAGCCATGTTGTAACAAAAAGGATCCTTCTCCGAAAACATCAGATCCACACTCAGCCAAGAGAGACACCCAGCGTGCTGAAGCATCCGTGCCAAACTCACACCGCCTCTCTATCTGCCAATGGGAAAGCACACTGATTCCTAACACTTCTCTCCCAAGGACTCCGGAAGGGTAAACAGATGCGTGTGTCACAGAAAACTAAACTTTCTCTCAAATCAACTTGCCACATCACCTCTACGCTCGCTTTATGGGGTCAACATTTACATTGATGCAGTATGTATACGGAGTATCCTAGGAACCCAGGACCACCTTAGAAATAACCCAGTCTAATGCTGGCACACAATTGTACCTGCCACAAAGAGCTGTTGAAACGGGGAGTGCACTTGTTCCCAACGTAACCTTGTCCTTGCTGCACATTAAACATTTTTATTATGTAATGATTTGACTTCTGATTCTTTATAATCTTCTTCCACTGATTCCAGTCACGTCTTTTACAGCTGCAAGACTGGTCATTCTCCATGTGACTCTTGAGATACTTAAGGCAGCCATCACAGCCCCTCTTGTCACATGACCAGTCCTCATGTTCCATTCTGGGTTCCTGCCACCATGTATGCAAAATTCATCAGTGCTCCCATTACGGGGTGGCAGAATCCAGCCCTGCCATAGATTAAATTCCTCTTCTAAGTGGTCCTTTCTGTCCTGGGCAACAGTGTCTATGCTTCATAGTGAATCAGGGTAAGTCATTCTTTAGTAAGTAGTTGACACAAGAACAGATTGTAAAAGCTGGCCTCTACTTTAGTGCCACAGAAAGGAAACTGATAGAAAACTATGTCAGACAGCCTGGGTCTGTTTCATTTTTCCCAGCAATTCATCCATTGAGTTTTATGTTTTGAAAAGAGTAAGTTTCACCAGTGTTTTCTCTTGTGGCACATGGTCCTGGCTAAAATAAATAAATAAATAAAAATAAAAAAACAAACAAACAAAAAAAGCAATGCTACCTCAAAGTCACCAAGGTTTGTGCCACCTCTAAAGTTTATCATTTAAAGGCCTAAGTGTGAAGTCAGGGTTTGTGGAGAGTTGTGCACAGTGGCAAGTTCATTGTGTGCTCTGGGGCTATTCAGTGCTAGAAGCATCTGTCTTTATCTTTCACTCTTTATTGGTATATATTAATTATACAAAGGGTTTTTCTTTCCTTCTCTCCTTCCTCCCTTCCTTTCCACCTTCATTTTTTCTTTCCCTCTGTTCACATAGAGGCTCATGTATCCCTGGGGTTGGCCTTGAACTTGCTATGTTTCTGAGGATGACCTTGAATTCTCTTGGTCCTGCTGCCTCCACCTTGTAAGTACTGGGATTACTGATTTTATGTGCAGCTAAATGTTGGGTGTTGCTATGTTTCTTTATGTGCGTATAGAGTACTTGACTCATTTCAGATCCTCTGTGACATTTTATTACCCACCCTCCCTCATTGCTTTGCACAACTCTTAGCATCTCTTTCTTACTCCCGTACCATCCCATTTTCCCTTAGCTTCTGCAAATGAGCCAAAACACATGAATACCTGACAGAATGAAAGGGATGCAACCAATGATCCCCGTGCTGAGGTAGTGAATTGTTGGGCCTTATTTGGACAGATGCTGAGGCCTAGTGAGGGAGCCTGAACCTTTGCTCGAGTTTTGAGACCTGCCTTGGTCACTTCCATACTGGAGTGACTCAGCATGACCTTCTTAAGCCAGCCTTTGCCTAGCTACTGCTGAGGTAGAATAACTTTGTTGGCTCTGTCAGTCACCCCATACCCTCTGTAACCCTTCCCCACATCTCCCTGCAGCAGAAATCCTGACCTCCTCTCTTAGCCCCATATAAAACAAAAGACTGATACAATTAAACAAGTTCCTGTTTTGACAGACTCCCTGCTCAGGATGGAAATCCCAGCCACAACACTCACCATCCTGCTCAGCTCTGAGGAGACCCGACTGGACCGGGTTCTCTCTCCTCTTTCCTGGACCTGCCTGCAGAGAGCCGACAGCAAGTTCTCTAGAGAAATCCAATTTTTAACATCTCCCATTGTCAGAATTTGAAAACTGCCCAAGCCTTGAGTTCAGGATTGTACACGAAAGTAATCCTTGGAATTTCAAGGCACTGAGACTAACATTTTCAAATGCCAGGGAATAATCATGACTATCATGCTAGTTCTTGAACCTGTACCATGGAAAATCCATTAGCCTAATGCTAGTTAAGTATTGGGAGCAGAGCAAGGCCATCTCACCAACAGCTTGGGAACAATTGGAGTTCACTGAGTTCCCATAGTTCCATGCTTCATAGAAGACCAGCAGTTGAGTGTTTGCTCTCTCTGAAACCTGTTCTAAGTACAGCAGCAAGGATGTGAGCAGACGCAGGCTGGGTGGGTATGCTATGACATCTGTTTACGACTTTTGCTAAGAGTTGACAAGATAAAACTAAAGTGTTGGGGAAATTATGCATAGTCACCGAGGAAGTCGGGGAAGATGCCGAGAGGGCTTTTAATGAGCCTCCCTTGGTGTGAGCATATGCTAAAAAGAATATTTAGATATAGATATTAGAACATATGAAAATAAACAAGCCAGTTTTCCTGAAGGCTGATTGGTGTACAAGGTCATGCTTGTTATATACAAAATGAACGGTTTATTTGTGAAGTGTAGCTTTGCTCATTGTTAGTGGAGCAATAAATGTCATTTTCCAAGAACATTTGACCTAGAAGGAACAGACCAACATGTTAGTCAGAAATATAGCTTTATTATCATAGTATTTCATAATCTAAAAACTTCTCTTTTATTCATTCTGTAACATCTATACATTTGACTGGCCCTGCAGCATACTGGAATACAGCCTCCAGGCAAGCCACACTTATACATTAGACTCTGTTATTAGTTTGGGGAGGTTATGGGGAGAATGACCCAACAGTTCAAATGAAGATCTTTCCCCTTACAAAATAAATGATGAAATTCAACGTATACTTCTGTGAATCCTTGATCATAGTTTCCCAGAAACTTTGGTGATTTAAAAAGTCACTGCTTCAAATCTAAGGTTGATTGCCCGAGGGTGTGTGTGTGTGTGTGTGTGTGTAGATAACATATAAATGGAACTTGTCTATGGTGTAGGTGAATGATCCCTACTTTGAGCCATCGCCCATACTTCCACAGATTTACTTCTCTAGAAGTCTGTTGTACTTCATACGTTGCCTTGGGGGGGGGGGTCAGAATTGAGTTGAAACTCAAAAAATGTTTCTAAACTTAGTAAGTGAATATTAAAACTCTTTGTCTTGAGTAGTGTATAGAGAGTAGATTCATCATTATAGTGCTTTCCAAAGATGAGCACGGACCACTGTCAAAGAGGGCTGTCCTTCCTTCTAGGCTTATTAAAGAAACACCCAAAATGACTTACTTCAAATAAAAAAGGAAACCAATCTGTCCATACGTTCCTCAAAACCGAGGTGTTGTTAGGGCTCTCACACACACACTACAGGACGGGCAGCATGCGGTACAGTCAGCAAGTCACGTTTTCAGTGTGGACAAAGCTAAGGCGCAACCATGATAGAAACACCAGCAATAAATAACTATGGCGGAAATTTCTTATCCAAATAAATAATAACGTTACAGCTTTTACAACATCAGCCTCAGCAGTGATAGGATACAAAGCTATTTCTTCTCCCCCGCTTGGAATCTGCCTGCACACCACACAGGAGATCTGCCCCTCTAGGTCGGAAGTCAGTGAAGAGTCAAACAGCGACTTCCCCACAAGAACAGGTTCAAACAGGTACCTGAAAACGATGAGTTGTCCTTTCCAATTATTGTCATCCCAAGGAACTGCTTGACTATCTACTTTTAATGTAATATGCTAATCAGATGCTTGTCGCAATAACAATAATTCTACTAGTGTTAGGTTACAGTCTTAATTTATAAAGTAAAAGAATTTGATTTACAGAAACAAGGCTATATAGTTTTAAAGCCACCCACCACACACACTTTCTCCATGAGTATTTAAAAATAAACTATTCATATGCTTGACATATATATATATATAGTGTATATAATATATATATAATGTATATACTTATGGACAACATTATTCCTGTTTTAGGAAAGATGTCAGCACAAATACACTCTAGAGACCTGGTGCTCAATTTAAGGAAAAATATAAAAATTCCTTCTGGGAGAAATATTTAAACCAGGTGATTCTTAAAAGTTTTTTTTTCTTTCTTTCCTTTTTTTTTTTTTTTTTTTTTTTTAATGGGAACAGTGCCATTTGGGGAGGGCTGTGTCAGGTCATATTTCACATGCATTCTTCTTCATCTGAAATTACAACAGAATGCACTGCACAATGAACACCCCAGGTGTGTGACTGACAGGGAGGAAAAGTGTACACCGGCCATAGAAGCAACAGGAGGCAAAGAGAGCTTCCGGGTAGAAACGGAAGTTAGCAGGGAGCATGCTCACGGGTGACCTGTAACAACCTGGTGGTACTTCCAGAGAAGCAAGCGGTAGTAGGACGTTGGGCATCCCCACAGCATGGCCAGGACGGCCAGGGTACACTGAATGTGCCCTCCTCTAGCACATCAAGCACTTGGGCACCGCATCAAAGACGCTGCTGACGCCAGGGGTCTAGCAGCTATCTCTACAGAGGCAGGCAGACAGCTCTTGAGGGTGCAGCGTGCTTAGCCAAAGAAAGCAGGAGGGGTGCACCCAGACCTGAATAAATATGCTCTCCGAAGGACCCAGATGTGAATCAAACAACCCCAAAAGCCACCTGGCAAAGAGAACCGAGGTCTAACGGAACACATCCTGTTACCCACATGGAGATGAAAGTCTTGATTAACCAGAATACTCGACGGTAACGGAAACAAACTTTTACCATAGAGTCTTTCAAATGTACCAAAGGGGCTCTACACACAAACAAGCAACAAAAGCCTTTTATTTCACTGCTCTCGATGAGAACTTTACACTCCCAGCTGGGTGTGGCGGCACACACCTGTACTTCCAGCACTCAGGAGGCAGAGGCAGGAGGATTGCTACAAGTTCAAAGCTAGCCTGGTATATATATATATGAAGCTCCAGGCCAGCCAGGGCTACTACACAGCATAGCGAGGCCCTGTCTCAGAACAGCAAAAATAATATTTTTCTTTAAAGTCGAAGAACGTCACAGTCACATTCCTTGCCTCAGAGGAATTCAGAGAGCAGTGGACACCAGAGTCTGGCATCTTATGCGGCCCATGAACTAATGGGCACTGGGGACAGGAACCCCTGGTGCCAGGTCTGTGGGAGACTGGCCAGGTACTTAAGTTACAGGTTTGTGTTTACCAGAACTATACAATGCAAGCGCTTCAAGTTTTACTTCATTATTTTTTAATTTTTGTCATTTCTCTTGCTCGCACCTAAAGGAGGTCTTGGCTTACTAAAACCCGCTGCGTTAAATTCTGGTTAATCAGAGTGACCCTGTGTGTTGTGTCCTCTGCATTTCTGCTACGTCTTCCTATGGCCACACGTCCAAAAGGGCAACACGGTTGGCCCCTGGAACACCACTGCGCATAAGCCCTGTGGCGATGCTTCTGAGCCACCCAAGCTTTAGATGATATTCACGATTGCTGGCGGCTTCTTTTTAGCCGTTTTGGGCCTGAAGTTCCCTTTCCGGCTCAGGCCCAGGTGCTCCCCTTTCTTGGCTGGTCTGAAGAATTCTCTGGGAGACTCAGCCTGTTCGTGAATGGTCTTGGTGGGCTGCATGCCAGTTCGCTCATCCTTGGCTCTCTTCAGGTGGCTTCTCCCCTTCAGATGGAAATGGGCCCTCAGCTCAGGATGGTGGCAAACAGAGTGCTGGTGCCCTCGGCTTCTACAGGGGTCGGAAAGAGGAACAGAGAGAGACAGACAGAGAGAGAGAGAGAGAAACAGAGAGACAGAGAGACAGAGAGACTTGTTAAAAGAAAAACAACTAACTAATCCTGTCTACCATGGCGACAATGCTCTCACACAGATAAGTCCTGGACACTAGAATTTAAATTCACGGCAGTTTCTGTGACTGTGTAATGCTAAATCTAAGAGAGATATTACTAGCGCTACGACCAGTGATGAAACAGGCACAGAAAAAAGTCAATGCTAACAGGATGATGTGCATGGATACAGGATGAACCCAGCTCTTAACTCTTCAGGTGACCCAGCGAAAGATGGTGTGTATATACTTAAAAAAAAATATGTGACATATAAATAGTGCATATAGAGAAATAACAATACTATACATTGTACCTATAATATATGTGTAATATATAAACATATGCAATATTTCATATGTGTGAGATATAAACATTGATATATAAAACACATATACATATATTAGCATGCTATATATCATATGTATAATATATGTGTAATATACAAACATATACAATATATCATATATGTGTGAGATATAAACATATATATATACATATATAACACACACATATATCATATGTGTAAGATAAAGTTCCAGTAGATAATACCCTAGGACCATCACTCCAGGATTGCTATAGTACAGCTCACTGATCATGTGCTATTTATAAGTGATGCCAGCACAAAAGCAAATGTTCACATAAGCCTTTAAAAAAAAACCCATGCATTGACGTCTTATCAAACCCAATAGGCTTAAAAATCCACCTATAGGTATCTCATCAAATGCAGTAAGAAGACATACAATGTGAACATTATCTGATGAGTCGTGTATAAGAAGGACATACATACAGGCATCTGGGCTTCCTGTTCGATGAGATGTCTGTGAGCTGATGGGAAATAAACAGGAGAAAGCATTAGTTTACGAGAGATTGGCTAGATGTGACTCGTGTGTGCATATGTGTGGGATGGAGGGTGAGGGAGGGGAAGGGCTGAATGGATTCAGTATTCAGTAAGGCAGTGCACTCACCCTAGCGAGCACACGAAGCAGCTAGAGAAAGACACTGAGCATATTCCTCTATTAATCTCCAAGCTGTTGTCTCAAGACACAGTCTCGCCCTGAA
The DNA here is from genome assembly GCF_947179515.1 of Apodemus sylvaticus. Lineage (NCBI taxonomy): Eukaryota > Metazoa > Chordata > Mammalia > Rodentia > Muridae > Apodemus > Apodemus sylvaticus. Next base: position 19,700,831 of record NC_067490.1, on the reverse strand, counting down.
TGTGGAGCTAACTGTTAGGCTAGTGGCCAGTAAGTCCCGGACGTCATCTGCCTGTTTCCTGCAGTGCTGGTGTGGAGAGGTACCCACAGCCTTGCCTCACTTTCTGTGTTGGTCCTGTTGATCTGAACTTAAGTCGTTGTCTTAGTCAGGGTTTCTATTCCTGCACAAACATCATGACCAAGAAGCAAGTTGGGGAGGAAGGGGTTTATTCAGCTTACACTTCTGCATTGCTGTTCATCACAAAAGAAAGTCAGGACTGGAACTCAAGCAGGGTTGGAAGCAGGAGCTGATGCAGAGGCCATGGAGGGATGTTCCTTACTGGCTTGCTTCCCCTGGCTTGCTCAGCCTGCTCTCTTATAGAACCCAAGACAACCAGTCCAGGGATGGCACCACCCACAAGGGGCCCTCCCCCTTGATCACTAATTGAGAAAATGCCCCACAGCTGGATCTCATGGAGGCACTTCCCCAACTGAAGCTCCTTTCTCTGTGATAACACCAGCCTGTGTCGAGTTGACACACAGAACCAGCCAGTACAGTCGTCAAGCCTGCACGGCGAGCACTTTACCCTCTGATTAATCTCTCCAGCTCCTGGACATGGTTTTCAAACTCCATCTTGTTTAAAGACACTCCATTCTCATTAAGGAGGTCTGTAAGTCATCAGGGAGCCATCTCTGCACCAGAGAACAAGAGTGTCCCAGATTGCTTTGCTCGGTAAGCATCTCCGGACACCTGTTCTCAGTTTTCCAAGAAGCTTGTATCGGAATATCTCAAAACTTGAAAAAAAAATCAAAAAGCTTCCCAATAAGTCAGGGTTGTTGGTGGGGGGGGGACATGTTTTTAAAACCCGGCACAATGTATCATTATTTCTCAGGATCTGGCTGTATTTGCAGTTGATTTAGTACAGCTGTAGCTAGTCACAGGGTACCAACTAAGAGGAAATGAACATCAAATGTTATTTCCTAAATATATCATTTCTAAAATGAGACCATATGAAGACCAAGCCCACAAGCCTCCCCAAGGCTCCCTACCATCGAGATGATGTCCGTTCCAAGTACTGTGCAATAAAATATCTGCCGCTACTTTGTGGCGGGGGCTCAGAGTGCCTTCATTGGGAACATAAATCGATGATTATCGTATTATGATCCAGATGCCATCACTCCACTTATAGGGGAAGCCCGGGGTACTCTGCCAGTCGTAGCCTCTCACCCCACCCCCCTCGTGCTGCACTGAGTGGGATGACATCACGTCACATCTTTAAGCAGGTTCAGAAAGTGTGAAGAAAGTGTCGGGGAGTGGACTCCTTGGAGTTTAGACCAGGGGGATTAAGACATGCTTAGTATCAGTGGAGGATTGGGTCCCGCGTCACCTCAAGACATCAACAGCCATGCACACAACTCCCTTATATACGGTGCTGTAGTATTTGAGCATCACCTGCACATCCTGCCCACCTCCGCCCACGCCCCCCCCACCCGTATACCACAAGATGCATTGAAACTTTTGACCCCACCACAGGACAATGTCATCTGCAAAGTTCACATTAGCAAACTCAAGGTTATACAAATCACCCACACACAAAACCCCAAAATGTTTTTAAGTAAGTTTGTAATTCACAGAGAGCCTACATTCAGTGATACTCGGCTACAATCTAACCATAGGCTGGGCACACCTGCAAGTCTAAATCATCATTAAATTGCTTATAATACCTAATAAGGTGCAAAAGATGCTTAAGTAGCTATTAAAACATTGTTTAATGCTTAATTACAATGTTTAATGAGTTGGTCAAGCAGTGGTGGTGCAGGCCTTTAATCCCAGCACTCAGGAGGCAGAGGCAGGCTGTGAGTTTGAGGTCAACCTGGTTGAGAGAGTTCCAGAACAGGCAGAGCTACACTAAGAAACATTGTCTTAAAAATCAGCAGCAGCAGCTGGGCATTGGTGGTGCATGCCAGCACTTGGAAGGCAAAGGCAGATGGATTTCTGAGTTCAAGGCCAGCCTGGTCTGCAGAGTGAGTTCCAGGCTATACAGAGAAACCCTGTGTTGAAAAACCAAAAAATCATCATCATCATCATCATCATCATCATCATCATCATCATGAGGCTGGAGAGAAGAGACCCCAGGAATCATTGCAGAAGAAGGGTAGAAAGATTGTAAGAACTTGAGGAAAAGGCAGTTGGTTGTGAGACTGTGTCTCTTAGAAATGTCAAAAAGGCTACACCCATGAGGTCTCATCAACATGGCTGCCTAAACATGATCTGAACCACTATGACACAGAAGGGGGAAAACCACATAGCCTCAATCCTAGACAAAGAACTATGGGCAACTGGGTAATGCTGAGGGAAGGAAGAGTATGTCAACTATCTGTCTGTCCTAATCAGGCTTTTATTACTGTGAACAGACACCATGACAAGGCAACTCTTATAAGGACAACATTTAACTGGGGTTGGCTTACAGGCTCAGAGTTTCAGTCCAGTATCACCAAGGTGGGAACATGGTTCAGGAGGAACTGAGAGTTCTACATCTTCATCTGAAGGCTGTTAGCAGAAGACTGGCTTCCAGGCAGCTAGGATGAGGGTCTTAAAGACCATGCCCACAGTGACACACCTACTCCATCAAGGCCACACCTACTCCATCAAGGCCACACCAACTCCAACAAGGCCACACCTATTCCAACAAGGCCACACCTACTAATAGTGCCACTCCATGGGTCAAGCATATTCCAACCACCACACTCTCCAATACCAAGTAATCAGTCCTGAATTCATCACATACAGGAGCCATTACATAGACTGAGCAAGTGGTACCTCTGTATTTAAGAATATAAACTTACATATATATGTTATATATATCACATATGTTGTATATCATATATCACATATATGTGATGTATATCACATATCATATGTTGTATATCATATATCACACACATATATATACATATGTTATATCTACACATATATATACATATGTTATATCTACACATTATATATATATAATATATATAATTAAATATATTTATATAATATAATATAATATAATATATATAAATATATAAATATAATAAATATAAATATATAAATAAAATATATTTATATATTTTATATAAAATATATAAAATATATTTATATATATTTATAAAATATATAAATATAAATATAATATATATATATAAATTATATATATATATATATATATATATAATTAAAGGAAAATGGCCATGGTTTGGAGAGAGCAAGCCATGGAAGGAGCTGGAGAGAGAAAATGAAAATGGGAGATTATGTAATCACATTATACTTCTTTAAAAGGGGCACTTGCTGCTCTTCCAGAAGACCCTGGTGGTTTCTGGTACCACATGGTGGCTAACAGCCATCTCTACATCCAGTTCCAGGTGGTCCATTGCACACATATGGTGCACATAATATCCATGTACACTCATAGTCATATACACAAAAAATAATACAAAGGTTGGAGTAGGAGTGCACTCCTTTGATCACACCAAGTGGTTGGAGATAGACTGGCTTCTATGGGCTCCTAGCTGGACTGGCTTACATAGTACATTCCAGGCCATCCAGAGATGGTGATGATGGTGACGGTGACAGTGACGGTGATGATGATGACAACTATAATAATATTTATTATTTATTACCTATTCAGTTATTTTCTCCAAATACTTTTGATGTGCATGTGGCTGGACCCATGGTGACTGGGCTAAACCCATAAAGGCTTCTACATTACAGGCTTGCTGCTTTGGACTGCCACAGGTTTGGCACAACTGGCCACCCACCTCGTCTTAAGTTTTGTATAAGTAATGGCCCTGTGCACCCTCCTGTTCAGACCAAGACCTCCAGGTCGTTCCTGACCCCCTTGCCCTCTCTTCTCACCTCAGTGGCCCTCCAGCAGCACCCAGTGGCCTCTTCAGCTCTACTCCAAGGTGCATCCTCTGCAATTCCCTCTCCTCCTCTGCTGCCCCCTCCCAGACTCTTCCTCTCAGCTCCTATCATAATAGCCTCCGACCATCTCTCCTGCTGATGCCCTTCTGCCCTCGTATCTTCCCCTGGCTTCCCTGCACACTGGGAATAGACCTAACCTCTTCTTGCAATCTGCAACTCTCTGACATCACTTCCTACCACGCAACCACGCCAAGCTTGTTCCTTCATCCGTGCCACACTGTCCTTGCCTAGAATGTCCTGCTTCCAACCTTCCGCAGAGCTGTTATCCAGGGCAAAGCACAAGTCTAAGGATCTTTAGGTCCATTGCTCTAAAGCAGCTCCCCTCCCTGAATACCTCCAACATGTTTCGTCTTCCTCCATCTTTGCAGTAGTTACCACGCAAGAACGCCATTACTGATTTGCTTGCTGTTCTTCCACACACGAGGACATTTTTTTTTTGTCTTGCTCATGGCATTGGAACCTCATAAGCACTGTGCCCTCAATAAATTATTATTGTTAAGTGAATTACTGCTAGTCCTCAATTAGCAGCCAGGAGGCAACGAATGCATTACTTAAAACAAGATTATCCAGGCTGTTTCTCAAGCCTCTGAGTGGTCCTGAGCATGCCTTTTTTTTTCCTTTTGGCAGATGGGATATTAGGTCACTTTGTGTTTAGTTTGACAGCATTTTTTTCCGGAGCACAAAGATAAAATATCTGAGTAAGCATCCTGTATTTTTAGAAGTCAGCCAGGTGGATAAAAAGAACACGAATGCTCAAGAGGATTCAGGGAAAGATGCAGAATGCCAAGCGCTGCCCCAGAGACCGCACAAAAGGTGAAGGGGGGCAAAGCGTGCCCAGAAGGACGCCATGCCAACAGTCACCTTCCGGAAAAGGCAGCGCGCTCAGCGATATAAGAACTGCCCTTCCCTCTGAAGTGTCCGTTCCACAGGAAAGGGCAGAGGAGTGTGTGTCAGTGAGAGAGCAGTGGACCGTCAGTGTGCAGCCTGCAGTGTGGACTAGAGGGAGAGAGGGGCGGATCACTCTAGAGGCAGGACATGGAGGTGCAGGCAGGAAATGATGAGGCACATGGGAGAGCCCCCGGCAGCACAGCATGTCTGCTTGTCCTGTGTGGTACTAGGTAACCGTTCTGAGTTACCAGGTAACCCAGGACGCTCTGCAGCACACTCTGCTGGGCCAAATAGCTGATCCAATGTTCTTCTTGCTGAAAAACAGCCAAGCTATTCTGTCCCCACATGGGCAGAGAATGCGAGAGAGCGGACATAGCTCTCCGATTATATCAAAGACACGGCTCCTTATTTTATAGACGGGTTCATATGACTATGATGAGGGTGAGAGGAAGGGTGGGAGAGAGGGAAAGGGGGAGCAAGAGAGAGGGGAGAGGGAGGGAAAGGAAGGAGGAAGGGAGAGAGGGCACCCACACTTCCACTGTAGAGTCTTCAGACTGCCCAACTTGACCCAAGGAAGAGTTGGGGGAGATACAAAGCAAGAGGGTAAACTACCAATACACATGCCTCATCCCTTCTGAAATGACTCTGCACTCTGGGTCCGTCCAAGGCCAGAGCTCCAATCTACATCAGTTAGGTCTGATCATGCCAAATACTCAGCTCTCATATCTGAATTACTCGTTACAATCTCAATGCATTGAGCACCATCGTTCAGATTAGCCAGGATTTCCTTTGGTTGAGCCAGCTGGCTGAAGGCAGATCATGTGACTGGGCCAGAAAAGAGACAAACATAAATATTTAATTTCCTACCGTGAGTGAGGGAATTCGTTTGTGTACCTAGTACACAAACATATACATATATACATACATATACACACATATATATATATTGTGCAGTATATATGTGTGATTGCGTATGTATCATGTGAATATGAACATGTTTACATGTGTATTTATTTGTGTGAGTATACATACATTGATATGTTTTATAAAGCTCGATATAATGTGGTGGGAGGGGGGTGCCTCAGTGAGCCCGTGCTGAGGTGCCCTCCCTGAGGTATAAGTCATGTGACAGGTCTAGTATAAAATGAAATTTATTTGGGGGCATGAGAAGAAGGATTGAAAAGATACTAAAGGCAGAGAAAGAGAAGGACAGAGAAGGAGAGAGAGAGCAGGAGAGCTATAAAAAGAGTCCTTTTATAGCAAACCAGGCTTGTTCCTGGCTGTTGCTAGGTAACTGTTGGGCAGAGCTAAGAAGAAGCACTAACATACAGTGTGTGTGCACACACGGTTCCACATATGTCTATCTGACCAGAAGCGGTGGGATGCTACTCAACGTTTGATTACGAGATTAAATACATGTGAGATAGTCATTGCGACTCTTCAAAGATCAACGTTCAAGCCGGGAGAAGCAAGGTGAGCGGAGGACGTGAGAACAGAAATATAAAGAGAGAACACTTCAGGTTTCCTTGTTACCTCGCCACCTTCTACTGTTTCCTATTTCAAGACGCCGTCGGCAGAGTGCAGGGTTTCATGCGTGGCTGTGTTTGGGGTGACTTACCCACCTCCACACTGACAAGGTGAATACTGCCTTGCAGCCTCGGGACTCTGAGAGCCCAGTCACAGGCAAGCTGGCAACTCGGGAGGCTAAAAGGATGTTCGAGAGCACTGGGCACACTCACTTCACTTACCGGAAGACTAGCAGATCCGGAAAGGCTCAGTTCAGCAAGAAGTGGCTTAAGAGGGTTCTAGAGGCAATCCTTTTCACCTCACATCTGTGCTCTGTGACCTCAGGCTACAACCCTTCCCTGTGGGATGGGATGGGGCAAGAAAGGGGCCAGAGAGGGCTCAGAGTGTTCCCACAGCCACTGCTAGCCAAGAGAGGACATTATTGGGATCTTCTGAGAAGGAAACAGAGGTGTCAGTTTGGTGTGATGGTTTGAATAGGTTTGGGCCAGGGAGTAACACTATTAGGAGGTGTGGCCCTGTTGGAGTAGGTGTGTCCCTGGGTGTGGGCTATAACCCACACCCAGCTGCCAGGAAACCAGTAAGCGTGTCACTGTGGGCGTGTGCTTAAGACCCTCACCCTAGCTGCCTGGAAGCCAGCAGCCTTCAGGTGAAGATACAAAACTCTCAGCTCCTCCTGCACCATGCCTGCCTGGATGCTGCCATGTTCCCACCTTGATGATAATGGACTGAACCTCAGAACCTGTAAGCCAGTCTCAATTAAATGTTCTTTTGTAAAAGTTGCTGGGGCAGTGGTGGTGCACGCCTTTAATCCTAGCACTTGGGAGGCAGAGGCAGGCAGATTTCTGAGTTCAAGGTCATCCTGGTCTACAGAGTAAGTTCCAGGACAGCCAGGGCTACACAGAGAAACCCTGTCTCAAAAAACCAAAACCAAAAATAAAAAGAGTTGCTTTGGTCATGGTATCTGTTCATAGCAGTAAAACCCTAACTAAGACAGTTGAGGGTGATGGTTCTGCCTCAGGAGGATGACACAGAGGATACAGGCACCTCCCAGAAAAGAAGAGACAGGGCAAACCAGCAGGTCTGGAGTATAGTGCTGAAACCTCACAAACAGACTCATCTCCTTAGTTAATCTACTATTAAGCCAGAGAGCAGAGGTGAAATCTGGTTTTATTTATTTATTTGTTTTGTTTTATATTTATCACTCCATTCCTCTAAGATTGAACTGTGTTGCAGGAAGATCTGACCATCCACTCACCCTGCCTAAAGACTGATTAGACATCTTACTACCCTTCAGAAGTCAGGGAGTCCTGATGAAGCAAGACACTTAACAGGACCCTGGATCATAAAACACAGCTGGATATCAAATGATTCCCATGAAGAAGGAAGAAGAGGGCCCTAATCCTGGAAAGGCTTGATCCAGCATTGTAGGGGAGTACCAGGACAGAGAAAAGGGAGGGGGAAAGATAGGAGAATGGATGGAGAGAAGAGGACTTATGGGACATATGGGGAGCTGGGAACTGGGGAAGGGGAAAGCTTTTGGAATGTAAACAAAGAATATAGGGAGAAAAACACAGCTGGGGGGCTTCATCTAGGCTGGCAGCAGGCTTGCGTCCCCGAAGCCCCTGTGTGAAATAGTTCACCAAAACCTGCCATGGGTTCTTCTTGAATAGCGCTGTAGAAGAGCGCTTCCCTCCACTGTAAGGTAGGCTGTAGTGTATGTACATGGTTGGATCTTGCTTTCTGGAAATGATAATCATCTTGAAGACCTTCAAACCTGGGTGCCTTCTGGCCTACATGAAAACTAAGGCAGCGACTCAGGTATTTCTGACTTTTGTTATTTTACAAGTATAAAAAGAATTATGTCTACCAATTCTGCTTGGAATGGAGGTCAAAAAAGAGCAGGTTAAGTGTGTACCTCAGACTCAGCCTCCTCCCTGTAACCCTGGGAACCATGGTAAGAGAGAGGCGTGGTCTGGCTAGGGACATCAAATGACACCTAAGAGGCCTCTAGACACGGCTCCCTTGTCTTCTGTCCCAGCTCCCAGCTCCCAGCTCCGTCTGAGTCCATTCTGACTGTATTCAGGGAGCCTCGGGGCTAGAGGCTGGCAGGCTGGGGACTCACCATGTGCTCGCTAGTGTCACGGCTGAACCCGGAGGCCTGCTGACTTTGATAGTACTCCAACTGCTTCTCCGCCAACTCGACCCGTTCCAGCAGGTCCTCGATAAAGTCCTGGAGCCTCGCTTTCCCCTGGACCTCCTTTTCGGCTGCCGCTTCCAGGAAATGGTTGAATGTGACGACCTCTCTGCAAGGACAAGACACACAGTGACTGAAACAGGGAGTCACTTACTGAGTGCATGGTGAGTCCCCAACCAGCCAGCCAGCCCCTCAGCATCCTGACGGCCATGGCCATAGCGAGAGGGATGAGACTGCATGCGGACGGAGGGAGACTGTCACGGCAGAATGTTCTGTCAGGAGTTGACAACACTGAAACTAGGTACTAGGTGACAAAGTGACGGCCGGCGGTGGGGTGGGGAGATTTCAGACAGCAAAGTCAGGATCAGCCTTTTAGATGGAGACGCCTGGAGGAAGTCCTGAGGAAGAAGCCGCGGAGACGCCTGGGAATCGTAAACCAGGCGCACCAGAGACATGCAGATGCATCTGAGGCTCTGCGAGCATGTGTGCAGAGACAAGGAGCTGGGAGGCTCCTAGGTCACCATCCCGGACATATGGAAAATGACACAAGAGACCACTGAGAGCCACATCCTTATCTCCCTAAGGAATGGTAGGGTGTTTCTGGGTAGGGAAGTCTGAAGGTTAGAGCTGAGGCCGCAGCTCACTTGGTAGATTGCTATCCGAGCATGCGAGAAGATTCCCCAGAACCATATAAAGCTGAGCACAGTGGCGCGTGCCTGTTAAGCTCAACACTTGGGAGGTGGAGGATTCAAAGTTCAAGGTCATCCTTGACTACCTAGAGAGTTCGGGGCCAGCCTGGACTACATGAGACTCTGCCTCAAAACTGAAACAATGAGATGCAGGAAGCTAACCACATCGTATTTATAACCTCTCTAGTTATTGTGCTCTAAGCCATAAGACGTTTGTTCAAGGTACCCAACAGAACAATGGATCTCCATATAAGAGAACAACATGTTCCTGATCTGGCTTCAAATCTCACACATCTACTCTTTTAGAAACTACGTGTTGTTGTTAAGGTTTGGCCTGGTATCATCTGCTGTTGTCTGCAAAGGAGATTCAAACACCCCGCCCCTCCCCAGCCGTCTCATTGGGTCTCTGTGTGACCCCATATTTCTTTCATCTAATTTCCCCCGAAACAATAAATTTGTACCACCCTGAATGTAGAGCCACTAAAGCTTAGCCTGGCTCTGGGAAGCTGGCGGTCAGGAGTATTCCTAGGGGTGAACAGACTCAGTGGGTAAGAGAGCTTACAGAATGAGCCTCCACCTTGAGTTTGGTCTCCACAAGCAACAAAAAATAGGAGGCTACCAGCTCCCAAAAGTTGTCCTTTGACCTCCACTCCTCTGTCCACGCCCACCCACACAGGCAACAATAATGAATAAAAAATTTCCAAGTAAACTGCACGTGTGAGACCTTTAAAAGCAATGTTCCTCTTCTCACTAAATTGTTTCAAGGGAGATTGGTTTTCATAAAATCTGTGCTTTGTGCTAACAGAGCGGTTTTTTTGTGTGGTGGCTAAGGCAGACATAAGCAGTAGATCCTGAAATATCCAACGTCAAGGCTTATGACTAAAGAGAAGGACGTGACGCAATCTCACAGGACAGTGAAACTGGTTCGTGGCTATAATTTAGATTTTTGTCCTGCTGAGTCAGAACACTGCTTGAAGCTCTCAGAGGCCAGATGCAAAGATAAGGGCCAGTCTTAGTAGAAATTCAGTTAGGGTGCAGGGGGATTAAATCTCTGTAACTACTCCTAAGTTACTTCCTGTTCCATCTTTATCACTTACTCTTTGTTTTTTTTGTTTTCTAAAGATTTATTTATTTATTATATGTAAGTACACTGTAGCTATCTTCAGACACACCAGAAGAGAGCATCGCATCTCTTTACAGATGGCTGTGAGCCATTACATGGGTGCTGGGATTTGAACTCATGACCTGCGGAAGAGCAGTGGGTGCTCTTACCCACTGAGCCATCTCTCCAGCCCTGTATCACTTACTCTTTAAGAAGAAGCGTAAAATAGTATTAAATCCAAGATGTGATGGAAAATATGCCTATGAATGGGAACATTTGACTCTGAAAGGGGAGAAATGCCAGTTATGGGGAGAGAAGTTGACATTGACGCTTCAGCATTATGCAGAGCGAACCGCAGCTGAGACACTGACTCATCCCCAGGACTCAAAGGCATTTTGAAAGCAACACAGCCAAGGGAGGCACAGAGGCGAAAGCCCTTTCTATGCAGCCAAAGCTCCAGTGGGAAGAAAATATTTCCTTACTCATCTGTTTACTCATTTATAGGACGGCCATACACTCTGAAAGCTGAATAACATTACTTTTATTTATCATTGTATTTATTTGTTTACTGTGTGCCTGGTGCTGTGTATGTATGTGTGTGTGTGTGTGTGTGTGTGTGTACATGTGAATTCTCATTGTATTGGCTGGTTTTGTGTGTCAACTTGACCCAGGCTGGAGTTATCACAAAGAAAGGAGTCTCAGCTGGGGAAATACCTTCATGAGATCCAGCTGTGAGGCATTTTCTCAATTAGTGATCAAGCTGGGAGGGCCCCTTGTGGGTGGTGCCTTATAGACCTGGGTTCTATAAGAGAGAAGGCTGAGCAAGCCAGGGGAAGCAAGCCAGTAAGTAACATCCCTCCATGGCCTCTGCATCAGCTCCTGCTTCCTGACCTGCTTGAGTTCCGGTCCTGACTTCCTTTAGTGATGAACAGCAATGTGGAAGTGTAAGCTCAATAAACCCTTTCCTCCCCAACTTGCTTCTTGGTCATGATGTTTGTGCAGGAATAGAAACCCTGGCTAAGACACCCACAAGCATCCATGTACATGCCACACTGCGCATGTGGAGGTCAAAAGACAACTCACAGGACTGAATTCTCTCTTCCTACCATGTAGATTTTGGGGTTCAAACTCAGGTCTTTGGGAATGGTAACAAACACCCTTAACTTGCTGAGCCCTCTCACCGACCCCTGGATCATCTCTTCCTAGATGAGTTAAAGGCAGCTAACCTTGGAAAAGATCAAAATGCATGGTCATGTGATCAGCATGCCAAGAAGCATGTTTAGACAGGGATAGGTGCGGGGAGGAGATGCCTCAGGGGATAAACACATCTTGGTGTGGTGGCCTACAGGTGATAGTCCCAGCACTGCGTGGGTGGAGAGAGACAGACAGACAAACGGATCTGTAGGGACCATTGGCATGCCATCCTAGCCTATTTGTGAGCCCAAGACCAGTGAAAGACTTTCTCCAACACCAAGCTGGATGGTACCTAAGGAGCTACATCCAAGGCTGACTTCTGAATTACAACACAGACATCTCATACACACATGCACACACACATGTGCATACACACAGACATCACACAGACACCACACATACTCATGCCCACACACATGCACATAAATGCACACACAGACACACTACACACACATGCACGTGCACATACACCACATACACACTTGCTCGCGCGCGCACACACACACACACACACACACACAGCGTGGGTGAACAAACCGACAGAAGTGAACATTAATATGTCATGTGTGATATTCACAGTTTGCATGCATCCATTGATCATTATTAAAGAGAGACACTATATGGTTCCTATCACCTATTCCAGCTTGCTATCAAAGACCATTTCTTATCTTTCTGACTTCCTGCATTCAAGCACCCAGCCAGATTCATACCAGTGACAAGCTATTCTCTCAGCCAGAACCTCCTCCTAGTCCTGTCTTAATGCTATCTGTAACCTCAGGGTCTCCCTGCAGAAACCATTCCCACACCCGCAAGTGCAGAAACACGGGGTTGTATACTCCCACAGAACCCCTTAAAACCCTGTCAGGGCACACACCGTGGGAGACCAGTTGTGTAACTTACCCATTTCATCATTAAACTCACTGAGTCCGGGGAGCATATTAGTTACTGGGCTTTGCTGTGGCAAAAGATGCTACGAAAGCATCTTTAACAAAGGGAACAATTATTTCGGTTCACAGTCCCAGAAGATGCCGCCCCTCGGTAGGGAACTCACCGAGTCTGGAGCTTGAAGCGATTGGGCCAGGGCATCCACAGTTCGGAAGCACAGAGGGCTGCAGGCTGGTACCCAGTCCAGTTTTTTCCCTTTTCTTTAGCCCAGGACCTCAGGCCATAGAAAGCTGCTGCCCACAATGCAGAAGGATCTTTCCACTCAACTACCCTAATGGAGATAATCCCTCACAGATGTGCTGGGAGATTTGTTTCCATGGTGACTCTAAATCCCATCGAGTTGACCATCAAGATTAACCACCAGTGGCACTGTGTGTAGGCCACAGGAGTCCAGCAGATAATGGGGACCTAACAGATTCTTAATGAAGTACCAATGTACAACCAGAGCTCTAGCTGGGCATCCCAAGCAACAGGGGAAAAAAAAAAAAACAACTTTGCTTTTCTTTGATCCTTTCTAGGTCAGTCTCGGAGCATAAGCCAAAGACTAAACCACAGCCGCCTCCTTCAGGAGTAGGATGAGATCTAAAATGGACTCCTGCCTTCGACTCTTAAAAAATCGGACCGGCTTCCCTTGCCAAGGGGAGACTCAATCGAGTTATTCAAATTTCATTTTGCATTACTGATGTATGAACCTATTCAGGAGTATATGAAATGACAAAAATACCTCCAGCTAAAAATAGTCTTAACTATTTGATCACAGCACCTCAGATGCTCTATAATGTCAGCCACGAGGCAAACCAACGAGCAAGAATCACTCCAGGAGCACCAGGAACCTAGCTGCAGCCCTGGAGGCCCCTTCCCTGCCTCCCACGGAGCTGCCCAAAAGGCCGCTTCTCTCTGCTTTTGCAGCCTTTTTGCCTCTCCTTTCTTTTGGGGGGGGTGACAGATTGGGGAAGATATCTCTGTGGGTAACGTGCCTGCTACAAGCATGAGAAGCCGAACTCAGATCCCCTAAGCCCATATAAAAGCTGCCACCCCAAGGCTGAGCTAGGGAACAGAGACAGATGAGTCCTTTGAGCTCCCTGGCCAGCTAGTCTCGCTGAACTGATGAACCCCAGGCTCAATGAGAAACCCTGTCTTTAAAGATATGGCGAAGATGCTAAAGGAAGACACCCAACGTCAACCTCTGTGGTCACCCACACTCCCCCAACACACAACCGCACACGCTCACTGAAGTATGTATACGCCACAGATGGAAATATTTTCTTTTCATTTTATTAGTCAGAAAAATCAAATCAATTTGTTGCTGCTAAGCAGATTAATTCTCCATTCTAAATGACTCAGGTGGGATGAGAAAAGAGGAGAAACCTGGGGAGAAAATATTCCCGGGACTTCTAAGTGTTTCCAGGCTATCCCTAAGAAAACGTGTTCAATAGCCGGTTGACTTTGCATTAGTCTGTATGTCTGTACGCAACAGAGATCATTTATAGAAACGGACTGTGGGCTGGAGAGATGACTCAGAGGTAAACAGCACTGGCTGATCTTACGGGAGACCTGAGTTCAGTTCCCAACATCCACAGAGTGGCTCACAACCTTCTGTAACCCCAGTTCCAGGGCGGTCTCCATCCTCTGGCCTCCACGGGCACTGTGCCTCCACAGTGCAGAAACACACATACACACGAACACTCACACACCTAAATTAAAAAGCAAACCAATCTTAGAGATGAGTTAAAAGTGTGAGACCTGCAGATCCCTCTCCGCCGCCACAGTCTCTGCCTCTCACGGGATGCCTTTTGGCCACCTTCCTGGGTGAGGATCAGCAGAGACATGAGTGTGTGTGTGTGTGTGTGTGTGAGAGAGAGAGAGAGAGAGAGAGAGAGAGAGAGAGAGAGAGAGAGACGTACACAGTGTGTGTGATATACACATGTGCGCATGTGTGACGTACACATGCGCGCATGTGTGATGTACACATGACTGTGTGTGCATGAGGGCTTAAGGCTGATCTTGGGTGTCCTGCTCCCTAACCCTCCACCTTATTCCCTTGAGACAGGGTCTCTCACTGATCTGACCTGCCACCAGACTGGCAGCCAGCAAACCACAGTAGCACTAAGGTTACAGACATATGTACAGCTCATATAAGGACTGCATCCCACAGCTAAATGGATGTGACTGGCCCTCCCAGAGCCTTTCATCACACCACAGGGATCTGTTTCCTGTTGTTTGTTTTCTTGCTGACAGGTTCCCAGAAAGCAGGAACTTTGCCTTGCTCACCACTGTGGGATGGGACCACACACTCACCAGGTTCTCTGGAAGTATATATACATCTCCTGCAGGGGCTGGGAGCAGCTAATGACTGAGAGAAGAGCGATAGCACATCTACCTACTTTAACTTACAAACCACCAACTAAGAATCAGAGATGGAATCAGAAGCCCCTCCCCTCTATCCAAGGCTGACAGTGGCATATGCCCCCTTCTGACTGGGGGAGGACATCTGGAGAACTAAGTTGAAAGCTCTGAGCTGGATATTTTAGAAGCTTAGCGTCACGACCCTGGGACGATGCTACCAGGTCCCTGTTTCCACCACCTCCAATGCCAGCTCACATTCTCTTTAATCACATCAGAAAAAATAAATGATGTCACCATAGCAGCCGTCTCAAAATAGCCGAGAAGCAAACTATTCCAAAATGGGCCATGCTTTGGATTATGTAAGTCCCGATGCTTTGGGTAAATCTCACATCATAAGTCTTGCAAGGACACGGCGAACCTCGGCAAGGAAACTACATAGCTTTGTTAGGGGATCTGTTTCTGGACAAGGCACTTCTTGGCTCTCAGACATTTTTTTTCCCACTGTAAAAACTGTATCCCCCTGAGGGAGGCACAGGGCACCTTCCAGTTCCCAAATCACCAACCCCAGGAACCACGTAAGGCCTCTCTGCATTTCAGTGAATGTGCCTGCTGCTTACTATAGCAAAACACCCTGCCTCTTCCTCCCCTTCTCATGACCTCTCTAGGTGGAAGGGTCTGCTCTTTAATGTCTTATTAACCTGAAACTGTGGACTCCACTTGGGCACTGGCCAAAGCCACCGTGTCGTCAAGCACACCTGAAATCTGAGTGTGAATCTACCCAACAAAGTCCTGAATTAAAAATATACAGGAGAGCCGGGTGGGTATTAGGGTCTGTGGAGACACCTCGTTAAAGTGTTCACCTTACAAACATAAAAACCTGAATTTGATCCCCCAAACTCACTTTTTACAAAATATGGGTATGGTGGTGCTTGCTTGTAATTAGGGGGGAGAAATCCTTGAGGCTCACTGACCAGCAGGCCTAGCCTATTTGACAAGTTCCAAACTAGTCAGGGATATCTTAAAAGTTATGTCTGAAGAACAACGGTATTGTTTCACACATAAAACATACCATGCACACAGCGCACACACACACACACACACACACCACACCACATCTCACACACACACAATGCACACACACAGTACACACACTATACACATATATACACACACACCACACCACACAGACCACATACAAACATATACACACATACACACACACCACACACATACACACACACACACACATATATATATATACACATACCTCATACACACAGACATCACAGACACACAGACATACACATACACACCACAGTATATGTAACAAATCCCTGACCCTGTGGTTTGCACAGGGTATGCTTACAGATACACCTTATGCTTTCTGTATCTATACCTTGGGGAAAATAAGGATTTTATGCTCTCCAGATATGCCTACCCCTACCCTGAGTACATCAAAGATAGCCCAGTAGTATGCTCCAATCTTAATTGACTGAAAGTGTGTAAGAAACATAGTGTTCCTTTCTTACCAAGAAACTGAGTGACTATCAAACACCATCGCTCTGGTTAGGGATCCGTTACTGCAAGGTGGCCTGGGTTGATTTACCAGATTACAGACAGTTCTATCCAGCAGCCCTCCCAGCTTGTCAATAAGTAAAGGTATCTTTCCTCAAAGCATTTAAAGTCACACTGACTTTGTGAAGACGATGAGCAAATTCTTCTTCCAGGTTTGCACAGTGGAGCTCATAGATAACCTGCCAAAGGGACCCAAGACGACAGCCTGAACTATAACCACCTCCGATCACCTTCTCCACTAAGGACTGCGGAACTGCTGCAACCCGAGTCAGCACAGCCGGGAGATGATGCCAGGGCTTTGTTTGATTTGTTTAGTTTTGTGTGTGCTGTGCTGTTGAGACTGGGTCTGGTGCTGGAACCCAGGCTGGCCTGGAACTCAATATGAAGCTTAATATTCTAATTTCCTTTCCGTTACTCTGATAAAATACTCTGATGGGAAGCAATGTGGGTGAAGGAACAGGTTTATTCCATTTATGATTTTAGATCAAAGTCTATCACTGAGGGAAATCGAGGGAGAACTTGAGAAGGAATGTTGAAGACAGGCCCGACTACTATCTCACACAGTGTCACCTCTAAACGTGGACCCCAATTCACTGCCAAAGAAGGATGGAACCAAAAAAAGAAGGAGGAGGAGGAGGAGGAAGAAGAGGAAGAAAAAGAGAAGGAGGAGGAGGAAGAGGAGGAGGAGGAGGAGGAGGAGGAGGAGGAGGAGGAGGAGGAGGAGGAGGAGGAGGAGAAGAAGAAGAAGAAGAAGAAGAAGAAGAAGAAGAAGAAGAAGAAGAAGAAGAAGAAGAAGAAGAAGAAGAAGAAGAAGAAGAAGAAGAAAGAGAGAAAAGGGAAAAAAGAAAAAAGAAGAAAAAGAAAAAAGAAAGAAAAGAAAAAAAAGAAAAAGAAAAAGAAAAAAAGAAAAAAGAAGAAGGATGTAAGCATGGAGAAGGATGCTAGGTGGCCCGCAGGTTTATGCTCAGTGATCCTTACATAGTTCAGCCCCATTTACCTAAGGAATGGTGGCGCCCACAGTGGGCTAGGCCTTCATACATCAATGGACAATCAAGAAAATCACCCAGACATGCCCGCAGGCTATCACTCATGTGAGACTCCCTTCCTGGATAATTCTAGGCTGTGTCAAGTCGATAGTTAAAGCTAACCAGTGCGCCCAGACTGACCATGACTTTTCTGAGGCAATCTCTGGCCTTTGCCATCTAAGCACCATGATATTAGGGCTATACCACCAGGTCCAACCATCCCTGGAGCCATTAATTTCATTTCCATGAAAGGCACTTTCCCCTTTACATTTGCTTTGTTTATGTGTTTGATTTGACCAGATCTGCTTCTCTGGGTTTTTAATTTACCCAAAGTTAAATGAATCTCAAAAGGGCCAGGAACAACCTGCATATGCTCAGAAATAAACTTTTAGCCTTGACCCTAGAGCTTGGAGAGCCCACCATGGGATATTTATTAGGATTTGGACATTTCTTAGGCTGAGGGGTGGGGTCTTTCTTATCAGAAATGCCACGTCTCTGGGAGGTGCAGCCTCTGAGGGAATGGTGACACAGGAAGGAACCCAGCCAGGCAAACTCAATCAAACTGACATAGTTGGGGCACACAGATGTGGCTGATGGACAGATGTCTCTGTAACCATGCAGGTGGCATGGGACAGGGACAGAGTGGGAGGCAGGGTAGGGGACAGGCTCCGCAGATACTGAGGGACAGAGGGTACTGTCTTTGTCTTTGTTACACTCAGACCAAGAGACCCAGTGTCCTTCCCGGGAACAAGGCCCTTTCAGTTCCAACTCATGCACAGAGAATGTGTTTCTTTAAGGCACAGAAATTGCCAAGGTGGCCTCAAATGGAGGCTGAGGAAAATGATGTCTTTGTATTTGGAAGTTTAAGGCAGTCTCTATATTTTTATTCCAAGTGAGTTTTTTTTTTTTAATTTTAAACTGAATACTCCCTTTTTCCCCCCTGTCATCCCCAACATGACATATTGAAAACACTCATGACAGCAAGGCTGTATCTCAGCAGTCACGTGCATGCTTAGCAAAATGAGTCTCTGACATAAGTTGCAGACAACAAATACACAGATGTCAGAATATAATCCACACAAAGGTGAACAAAGATATAATAAGATGTTAGCTGGATCTAGAACAAGAGATTTAATTCTAGGAAACCGGTACATTCAATGGTGCATTGGTTAAAACAACCACAATCTAGCCACACCAAGGAATACTGTATATCAGTCCACAGGAATGGCAGACTTTTGTTTATTGTACAAAAGACACCAGAGAGGCATGAACAGCTGTAAGGTCAAAGGGTGTGGCAGTATGTGTCAGGATTCCATTAAAAGGACGTTAAGAGTGTATGCTTCCATTACAATGGTTGTGGGAGCACAAGCTAGGTCTAGAGGGAGGTTTATAAAACCCCACAGTGCTTTCTCCTGAGGGTGAGGTCGGGGCTTGGAAGGGGAGAGAACACATATCCCTCTATGTGATGGGATGTTTCATCCCATAGGCCTCTCTTGAGGTAGCACCTCTAGATGAACAAAAGCTATCACTATGGATCCACAGACAAACCACGGTTACTTATTAATTAATATTGAGAATGAGTCTCCTGAAGCCTGAGCTGGCCTTCCGTTAACAATGGGGCTGAGGATGATTTTGATCCCTGATTTCCCCACCTTCCCATCCATACTGCTGGATTATAGGACTACGGCTGTGCACCGTAATGGAGTTAGTTGTTTGGGTGCTAGCAATCGAATTTAAGGTTTTGCGTGTGCTATGCCAGCACTCTACCAAAGGAATATATTCCCAGCCATTAATCCACTCTTTTAAAGGACAAATCACTGACTGAGCCCACCATGTTAAATGGAATCCTTGACAATACCAGCCATCTGACCACACAGACTCCCTAACATCATTCCACGGTTTATGCAGCCACTCCCCCTAAACACATCCATTTTTGTTTTACTATGAGCAAATTATGAAATACTAAAAAAGAAGAAATAAATGCATTAACTCGTATCCCATTTAATATTACTGCTATTAAATCAAACAAAAGTATCAGGAAGTTAATCTAGGCCTTTCTCTACTCCCACGACATCCCCACTGGCCTTCTCACAGTATTGCACGGTAGGTCATCTGGGTCTCTGTACCAGGAAGCACCAGAGAATAAGGCACCACAACAAAAATAGTATATTCGCTATGGAGCCCTTAAGAACAAAGAAAGTCAGTAGGGCTGGCCTTAATCTTGATTGTCTACCGAATGGGGTTTAGACTACCCATGAAACACATGTCATGCTGTACCTATGAGGCTATTTCCAGAAAGTTTTAACTGAGCTGCTGTCCTGGTTTCATTCCTTCTGCTGTGATTTTTTTTTTTTTAAAGCAGCTCAAGGGAGAGAGGACTTATTTAGACCACAATTCAAACTCATAGTTCATCATATCAAGAAAGTCACAGAGGTGCAAACTTGAAGCATCTTGTTGTACCCATAGTCAAGAGCAGAGAGAAAATGGCTACATCCACATGTCCCTTGTGTTCAGCGAGCACATGCGCTCACACACACACACACACACACACACACACACACACACACCTGTACCACCATTCCCAACATCCACTCAATACCGTCTCTGATGACCTGCCTAGGGAATAGAGCCACCCATGGTGAGCACCGTTCTCCCACATCAATTAATGTAACTAAGACAATCCCCCACAGACGAGCCCATCAGCCAACGTCATTGAGACTCTCTTTTCCAGATGATCTGAAACTGTTGCCAGTTGTCAATTAAAATTAATCACAGTCAGTAAAATGAATTAACTATGAGGGACACAATTTCATAGGGCTTGGGTCCAGGACTGAATAAAAAGGAAAAATCAGAGTACCAGCATTCATTGTCTCTGCTTCCTGGTTATAGATACAATGTAACCAGCTGCTTCCTGGTTATAGATACAATGTAACCAGCTGCCTCTTCATATTTTTGCCACCATGACTTTCCTTCCACGATGAACTGTGCCCTCTAACTTTGAGCCAAAAACCGAACCCTTCCTTCCTTAAATTGCTTTCATGGGACATTTTGTCAGCAGCAGTATACAAAGTAACTAATACAGTAGGGAATTCAAAGTCATCCTAACTACATAATTTTTTTTTTTAAAATGTCTAGTGTGACTAAAATGTATCTAGGCATCTCCTTAACGGGAGCATAAATATTTAGCAATAGCAAATGAACCTCTCTTTAGTATGCCATTTTCCTGGTTGATTTAGTTACTATAATTTAAGAACAGAATCACAGGCAAACAAGCAAAGAGCATATTCTTGAAGCATATTCTATACTAGAATGGGCTATCATCCCCTGCTCTCGATTATATAATCACACACACTGATGGAATTCTGCCTTCCTATTCACATACATTTACACACTGTGGACAGGCTTATGAACAGGCTGTGTTATCATGCTCTCCGACACCACCCTTCAAATAGTTTCCAAGGGAACCAGGAGTTAGATATGAAATAAATTAATGCTGCCACCTTGGCCACCATATCCAAAGAAGGTGGATAATACCAAGGCTTCCTGCTTCCTGGTACTAGTGAACCAGTGAGGAAGGCAGCCAAGATGTGTGCAGTGGATGGTCAACAAACCTCTCTGAACATCTGCTTTGTAACGCGGGGAGGGGAGGGGTCGCCCAAGGAGGGGTTAGCATCCGGTTTCAGCAGCACTTACTCCTCTTTCCTCAAGAGCTCCTCCTCGGATTCCGTCAAGCGCTGCTTCAGCACTGCGATCATTTCCACGGCCACATCCACCTGTTTGGTCAAGGCGCGTTCTCGCCTCTGAACTTCTTGTTTCTTCTGGGTCAGCTGCACAAAGGCTGCCCGGACTTCCAATAGTTCGGCGGTTTTCTGGGCCAACTCTTTGGTGAGTTTGTCGATTCTCTTCTCGATGGTCCTGTCCACGGCCTCTACCATGCGATTGAACTTTTCTCGGACGTGAGCCTCGAAAGCGGCTTTGGTGTCTTGGGTGGGGAGTCCAGGGCTGGACCGAGCAGCATCCAGAGAGTCAGCCCGGATGTCCACGGCTGTGTAGGTCTGCACATAGGATACGGGCCTCTCTGCCACCATCTCAAAGGGTTTCGGGTCCTTGGAGTGCCCGTGGGAGATGCTGTACAAGTTAACATAGCTTGGCTTCTGCTTGGTCACCTTGGCGTGACCCCGGAGCAGTCTTCCCTGCTTCGGGAGTTCCGAGGACCTCAGTAGCTCTGTGTCCTTGAGAGACGGCAGGAGGCTGCATTTTGTCAGGAGGGTCCGCTCCTCGTAGCTGTGACTGAACTCCAGATGGGCCCTCAAGGATGACAAGCTTCTGAATCTGGTATGGTCTCCACACCTTGGGCAGCGGAATGGCAGGCACACAGCCACATTCTCCAGCGAGTCCTGCCAACGGTACCGGCTTTCCTCAAAAGTCGTCTGTTGCATCACTCTGAAAGTCCTGGGAGGGAGAGAAGACCCCAGTTTACATGTCTGTCAAAAGCTATTGGACTGACACTGACTGGCCATGATGGCTGCCTTCGGGTGGCATTTTTTTTTTTTTTTTTTTTTGTCAGCAAAGTAACGGGTTTCACTGAGGTAGTTTCAAGCTTACTTTGTTCTACTGGTTCTCTTCCCCAGAACTCCCTTACATCTCTCTGTCTGCCTTTCCAGTTGGTCCCTAGTCCTCTCTTCCCAATATACACCTCTACTTTCAAGTTGTGTATTACCCCCCCTTCCTTTCCTTAAGAGACCCATTTATCCTGCTTTCTTCTTTCATGCTCCGTATTACCCAAACAAATGCTCGCACATGCACACACACACACACACACACACACACGCGCATGCACACAACATATCTATACAGAAATTAAATTCTAAGATCACTGTTTGACAGGAAAGACGATACTCAGCTTGTGAGTCTCGCTTATTTCCTTTAACACAGTGTCCAGTTCCGTTCCTTTCCCTGCAAATACCACGCTTTCATTTTTCATAACAGCTGAATAAAATTCCATTTTATATTTCCTTACCCATGCTTATTCTGATGGGAGGGCATCTAGGCTGGCTCGAATGCTTAGCTATGGTGAACAGTGCAACAATAAATATGGATGAGGAAGTATCTCTATAAGTAGAATACAGAGTCCTTTGGGGATATGCCCAGGAGTGGTATAGCTGGGTCATATGATATTTCTATTTTCAGTCTCCTGAAAAACCTCCGGGCTAATTTCCATAGTGACGACATCAGCTCGGTCTTCTTGGTTTGAAGCAGCTATTGCATATATAGTATTTAATGTTGATCTTTATGTTGAAATTAAAACCCAAACCCCTTTGCCAAATGTAGGTACACCTACTCTCTTCTGATCATCTGATGTTTCGGGTGTATGGTGTTGCTGTGGGGTGGGATACTGATGCTAGGGCCTGCATTTCTAATCCAGCTCCAGCCTAGCTTAGCAAAGGTGGCTAACGCTCTGATGCGGATGAAAAGCTAGAGCAAAGATGTTAAAATAATAAGACCCAGAGAGAAAGGAGAGTGGTCCAGAGACAGAACTCAAGTGTTTTGCCCTCCTGATTTTGGAATGCTACATGGTCATAAGTCACATGTGGATGCAACCTGTGGGGAGACTTGCATGACTTGTGAGTCAATTGGCAATCTCTTCTCAGGTCTCAGAAAGATGGATCAAACTAAACATGGTGGCTTTAAACATACCATGTGCTGAACATTTTATCAACCAAATATTTTTTCTTAGTATTTTTTTATCTTTTAATAAATAGCATTCCTTATTTATTCTGTATGTGACAATGTGTGTGTGTGTGTGTGTGTGTGTGCGTGCGTGCGTGCAGGCCTATGGATAACTTGTATAAATAAATGGGTTCTCTCCTTCGATTGTGTGTATCCTGGGAATTGAACTCGGGTTATCAAGGCTTGGGGACACACGTCTGCTTGTGTCATCTTGGTCTGTTCATGACGTTAATAGTTTTAGTTACTGGTGTGATGACATAAAACGTTAACATAACAATAATGCTCTTTTGAAATCTGGAAACCTGAAGTGTCAGGTATCGTTTGATATAAACAGGGCTGTGGCCAAGATCCTACGCTAAGAGAATGCTCTGGGTGGATGCGCCTTGCCTCTGATGCTGTTTTTAGTTTGACAACTGCTAGAGTGTTGAAACCAGGTGGGCGGCAGCATAACTCCTCCATGAACAGGAAGTTCTTGCCTCTGCATCTTTATCCCCTTTGCCCTAGCAACAGATGACTCTTACAAGCCCAATTTTGTAAAGGTCCTGGGACTTATTTCCTCCAAGAATGGTAACAATGAGCACTGGGTCCCACAGCGAAGGAGCCCGGATCTTAGGTGCATCTTAGGGTGAAGTGTCTGTGTTACACCTTTATCTGCCTCCAGAAGCTGAGAAGGAAATGGTGCCTGCTCCACTAAACAGGCACATTTTCCAGGTTACTAAAGTCTCTGGACCCCAGCAAAGGGGAACCTTCCTGTGCTATGCTGGGTTTTTCAGTAGGATGCAAACCCTGGCCCAGCCTAGGGCTGAAGATGCTTGCAAGGAAGTGTAGGGATAAGAAGGGAAGATTCAGGAGCAGCAGGGTGACAGGGAGGTGATGTTTGGATAGGAGAAATGAGATATACCATCCACCCCCAGCAAAAAGCTTTCACCCGCCCAGCGGAAACCTGGGGCACAGGTTAGCAAAAAGGGATTCCGATTTCCTGTGCAGAGCTGGGCAGCACCTGCCTGGGGATCCCCGCTTTCCTACCCCCCCTCCCGCTCCCGCTGCTGACTGCATGGATTCGTGCTCACGCGAGTTCGTGCAAGTGGCTGTAGGGAAGCCAACGGTCCAGACTGCCCGCGACGCTGCGCATCCGGGACCACCTCCCCGCGTGTCCAGGGAGCAGGGGGCGCGGGCGCAAGGCTCCAGCCGAGCCCACTTACCCGACTTGTTGCTGCCTCAGCAGCTGCCGGTGCTGATGCTGCGGGAGCCGCGCGAACGGTTTTCAGCAGAGCCGTAAATCAGGCTGAGCCGGGTCGGCTCCCACGCGGGACGAGCGGCGACCGGGGCGGAGCGTGGCGCGGGCGGGACACGGGGGCGGCGCCCGGGGACGCGAGGCTGGTGCTCCGGCCCCCGGGCAGCCACCCCTGGGTCCACCCCATCTGGGCCCCCCTCTAGCGGGAGATCGTGGGCCTTTCCCTTCAATCCGGCTCAGGATTCCGCTGACATCACGGGGAGGGATGCAGGATGGTCCCTGGGGAGGGAGGCGGGGACACGTGCCAGTCTTGCCCAGCCTTGTCTTGCTACAGGTCCAGGCAAGTGCTCCCAGTTGCAGGGGCGGCGAAAGTGGGCGTGAAGATGGAACTTAGCTGGCTAGCCCCTGGGAAGAGCTGCCAGCAGGAAGGCCTTGGTATTTATATTAGAACTTCATCCAGGCAACCTGGCAAGGAGGGACCACAGGACTAGATTACTCCAGTCACAGAAGGTAGTGTGCTGGGGCTAAGTTAAACAAAACTAAAGCTAATAAAAGTGCAGAAGTTACGAAACACACAAATGCAGAGCTCTAAGGCCTTCTCACTGAGGGGATGCCCACAACACTAGTCTCTCAGTGGAAGAAAGATTTAGCCTCTAGAGAAGTCTCATTTCCTAATTGAAGTTTCGGCGTGCGTGTGTGCATGTGTGTGTGTGTGTGTGTGTGTGTGTGTGTTATTTTGTTAACCTTACTTTTATGGGGCTGGAGAAATGGCTCAGCAGTTTAGAGCACATACTGTTCTTGCAGAGGACCAACACCGCTTTCTTTGATATTTATACTAATAATTTGATGAGAGGTGCACGCCTGTAAAATTCAGGAAAGCAGAACCAGAGAGTCACTCCTACAAAACAGGTGTCGGCAGCTCTGCCGGGGCCGGGGCCTGCCCTCTTGGAAAATTTTATACTTTCTAAATTAAGTATGTTAATTCCAACTGTTTATTAAGCCAAAAAAAGGAAAAAAGAAAAAGGAGTTTGGTCTGAGTGTGCATGTGCACAACCAAGAGTCAGGGTGCACCGGACATCTTGAGCTGGCAGGAAGCTCATGCTGGCTACCTTTGGGACAGGATGTGAACTGTGAGCCACCTGGGAGTGTCAGGGGGAGCAAGGTCTGGCGCTGGACCCTCTGCCAACATTGAGGTAACCTGTTCGCCTTTCTCGGTCCTGAAATGTCTCCACTTCCGGTGAAAGCTTGAAGACTTTCTAGGGCCTTTTTTTCTAACAACGGCATAAATATTATCAAATTCTTCATTAAACCACATGTTCTATTTATCAATACAATTTCCATATTAAATTGCATGGTGATAGAATGATTTGATATAGAATGATTTTAAATGAAAGGAAAGAAGAAAAGCCTTTTTCAGGTGAAAAGGAAAAACAAGAAACACCCCAACTCTTCCCCAAGAATAACATTTTAAAACTCACCTCTAAGTAGGCCAGTGTGACGGATGTCGGTGACAGACCATGGCTACTTCACAATGTGCTGAGGGTCAGTGACTTTAAAATAAAGCCAGCTTCCACAACCAGAGCCTCAAGGGAGTAGGGCACGATGAAGATGAATATATAGTTCTGGCTAGTTTGATACACAAAAAGTTGAATTAACAGAGCCACAATCAAAGAAAATAACTATAACAGAGTTGAAACAAACAAACAAAAACA
The DNA here is from genome assembly GCF_947179515.1 of Apodemus sylvaticus. Classification (NCBI taxonomy): domain Eukaryota; kingdom Metazoa; phylum Chordata; class Mammalia; order Rodentia; family Muridae; genus Apodemus; species Apodemus sylvaticus. The sequence goes on along the minus strand of NC_067490.1, from coordinate 19,674,725 downwards.
ACAAAAGCAACTTTATATCCTCTCTCATCACTTGTGTCCTTCTGCCTGGTTTCTGTCCTTCTAATTGCCCGGTATTGCTCTCTCTCTTGGGTCCCCTTTTTGGAACCCTGTGAATCCACTGTAAACAAAACCTTGGGGGACTGTGGGAGAGGCTCTAGCAGAAAAAGCAGATAGTCATTTACCTCAAGTGCATCTTGTTCCCTGGATTGGTTTTGGACCTGATTCCATGCCCCCTGTGACAAACATTTACATTCAATTTATAAGACATGTTTATTCTTGTTGGATGTCAGAGCATAGCTGTAGAACTCAGTCTGGTCAGTGTACTCTGATCCTAGACGTGGCCTTCCTCGTTCCTGTCATGCGTTCCCAGATATAGTCTATTCTACGTTCCAGGTAATTGTGTTTAAACTGGTCCATCCTGAGAAAACTCTGTTAATATTCAGTATGTGCTTACTAGTATTTATTTACATGTTTTTCTGATCAGGTTTTCTGAACTCTTAACAACCTTCCTTGGATCATTGCTTTCTTTGTTACATTGTGTATAAAAGAACTCAGAAACTGAAGAAAGGTTGTCTATAAAATCAGACTATAGTCTGTCCCATCCTTTCAGATCCTCAGATTCCAAGACTGGTAGAGATCTGCACAGGTGAGCTGTAAAGTCGACATACTTCCTAAACTTTAGACGATCCTCACACTTACGCTTGCCCCCATATATTATAGACTAGGCCCTGCTTATGAGGAAGGACAGCTGGTTTATTTCTGAGTTTGGGTCGCTTTGCTTAATATACTTCCCAGATCTATGCATCTGCCTACAAGTGCTGTGATTTCGTTTCTTTAGAGCTGAACGGTATCCTGCTATGTGCATGCACTATCTCCTCTGTATGCTTTACCAGTGAACAGACATCCAGACAGGTCCCATTGTCTCTGCCCTGACCAGAGCAGCAATTAACATGGATGTACAAATGTCTTTCCGATGAGATGCAGAGTTCTGGGAGTCCTAGAGTGTAGCTACTGGTTGTTCTATTTGACTGTGCTAGTCTGCACTTGGACCAGCAGTGAATAACGTTTTCTCTTTCTCTACACTCTCGCCAACACCCGTCCGATCTCTTGATGGTAGCCATTCTGACTGGGGTTCAGGTGGTAGCCACAAGTAGTTTTACTTTGTGTTTTCCTGAAGGCTTTAAGATGTTAAACACTTCTTGAAATGCTTAAAAATTACTATAGAGAGGTTATGTGCAGGGTTGAATGTGTGGAAGAATTGGCACTGGTTTATAGGACCTTACAGTTTAACCCAAGTGGTTTCTGAAGTGCACTTTGCCCCCTACCAGTTGGAGCATCTGACCCTTGTTAGAAATGTATGTTATTGGTAATGTATACACATAATACACATAGAAATGTATGTTAGTGATGTATCATGTGCAGTGATTTGAAATCCTGAGTGTAGATCCCCAGAAATATGGATTTTGACAAATCCTCCTGGTGATTCTGATGAATCAGCATTTCTGGAAGTCTTAGGAGCTTCCCAATCCTTGGAAGTTCTGCTTCCTTCCTGGGCCTTGTACAATCCCTTTACTTCCTGTGTCTTACAAGTCTCCTTTACTTCCTGTGTCATACAAGTTTCCTTTACTTCCTGTGTCTTACAAGTTTCACTCCTTCTCAGAGGAAGGAGTGCTTAGATAAATAGCTACATGACCAATGTCCTTTTATTGAAGAGTCTAACTTCTCTCCATCCCTCAGGACTTAGCTTGAGTATCCCTTCTTGATGGAGGTCTTCTCAAGTGGAAATTTCTGATTTCTTTGGAGACTCAGTTGTGTCATGTGATGTTTTTCTGGAAACTGTCTTATGGGAGGATGCTTCTGCTGCAGCAGATACATGGGAGGATCTTTTGCAGAGAGAAGAAATGTGGTGTGTTTCTGGAAGCTATCTGGAGAAGATGATATGTGATGTCTTGCTAGAGAGGATGCTTGAGAGAACACATGATGTTTGAAAAGGATATAATTATGACCCAACAGACAGTGGATAACTCTGTGTGGTATTGGTTCGCCTTACCACTCTTCACTGATCACCATTTGTCATGACTTTGTAGAGAGAAAAGTGCCAAAGAACTCCTGGTGGTGTTCCAACAGCTTCTTGCTGCTTCCATGAACTCAGTTGGCAGAGCCTTGCAGTTTCTTCTGGTTCAAACTGCCATTGCTGATTTGTAAATGATGTTTGTGAATGGGTCAAGCTACCTTTATTGACTGATCTAAACTGAACTGCTAATATCCTGACAATGCAGATTAGAGGTCACACACACACACACACACACACCTATTTCTAAAGAGGTCATTACCCTATTAATCTTTCCTTTCCAGTACCTTTGGTTGGTGGTGAGCTACAAGAGAGGTTACAGCATTTAAGTACACTTATCAAAGTAGGTTTTAAAAATAATATAAGCCTACAGTCTTCTCTGACACCTCTAAACCAAATTAGTTCTCACTAGTAAAATTAATTACAACAAAATGATCCTAGTTATTTGTGTGTGATTATTCACATAATGTCTTTGTCCACTGTTACAACCTAAGCCACATGAGTCCTGTCTCACCAGTGCATTCCTTGTACCCAGCATAGTTCTGTTCCATATAAAAGGCTCAATAAATATTTCCAGAAGCAGTCAGGGTCGAATCCATGAGCTCCCTTTCTGCACATTGCCGATAATGAGCTTGTGATTCGTGGGGGCTGGTACAGGGACAGCAAGGCATACATAAGCTATATTCGTTTTAAAAGAAAGTCAGTAAGAAGTACCTACAGAGCCCTGTATCATACTTGGTACATGGAACATATATCTGTATTGAATAAATAATGATCACAGATCACAGCTGTACTGTGTGCTATGCTGTGACGTAGTCAGTTAAGTATTGCTGTATATATGGGACCAGTGGAGCTGGAACAGAAGGAACTTGGCAAAGTCACCATGTAGGAATCAGCTCAGTCTATGAGCATATTGATCTTTACCTTTAGGAGCTCTGAATACTGAGGTTTGAGAAATTCCAGTCCTACAGGAATGATCAGAGACAAAAGTTGGCGGGCCTGTACGGCTAGGCATGGAGCATGGCTTGCTGGAGGTCACAGCTGTTATGAAGATGAGAGAGGAGAGGGAAGGGTGTGGCACTGTTGGATTCTGATTCTTGAAGCCTGCTGCTTTTCACTGCTAGTGAGTCGGGGAAGGAGGGAGATCAGAAATGAGGATAAGCAGAATGGAAATCAGGCAGGGAAAAATAAGACAGCAAGAGAGAGACAATAGGCAGAAGGAAGGCAGGAAGGCCAGACTCCTGATCCAGTAGATATATTTCACTGGGAGGAGAGCGGGCCTTTTGGGTTGAGTTTGTCATGACTTTTCTAGAAGACTTGAGAATTGAGTGGAGACTTAAGGACCTCCTTTCTTTATCAAATCTCCATTACTCACTGAGGCCAAAAGGGCTGTCTTGGAAATACAAGTGTCTTAAAACAGTAAGACTATCCAAACTTTTTACAAATCCATCGTCTAAATACCTTCATCAAAAAGCCACCACACAGCCATTGTGAGTATGGCTAATATGCCAGATTTAGGGCCTGGAAGGAAGTCCACGTCGGACTCCGGACACTCGCAGTATGACCCCCCTGGGTGACAAGTCTCATAAGCCGCCCAAGAGTCAGAAACAGCCCTTCCAACCGACGAAAGGCCTATGTTCTTTCTTTCCAGTGCCAAGGTGAGTATACCTACTGTGTGCCAGCACAAAATTCACTGACATCCTTTAAGCCTCAAAGTCATAACTGTAGTCTGGCTTTAAAGGCTCCACCAAGCATAATCCTCTAGAAAAATTCTATTTCTGTGACATCTGTGTTGTCATGGCAACCACCAAGCAACACTGTGGAAAGTGTCTCAAGTGCAGTGGCAGTCAGTGAGCCAGAGTGAATCTGCAGGGAGTAGGCCATCCATAAAGGCTGGGAATAGACGTCTTTTAGCAAGCTGCACCCTGACCCCCGCCACAGCTCGGACGAACACCGTGAGGTACTGTGTTTCTTGGTGGGGTCCAACACGAGCCAGAGAAGAAGATGGGCTAATGTTCCACGCTGTGGGCTTCTCCCAGAACAGTGCTTGGGCTAAAGGTAAAGGCCACATGTACGCCCGTGGTTAGCTGTGGGATTTTTGTTTGCAAGAGTGTGGGCGGAGACTATGGTGTGGGCGGAGACTATGGTGTGGGCGGAGACTATAGTGTGGGCGGAGACTATAGTGTGGGCGGAGGGCTCTGTTGATAGACAAGTTGGCAGGATTCCTTAGACCTCGTTTCTTAAGGTGACAGCAACATGTGCCGAGTCCTTGCCACATACCAAGGATGATCCTAAACGGTTTTCACATCATGTACCACTTGGCTTTCCTAACGAGGGTAGAGATAGCCTTAGTTCAAGATGAACAGATTTACGCATAGACAAGTAAATAAGTCACGTTTACCAAGCTAGCCCTTAATATAGCTGTGATTTGAACCCAGGCTCCTTAAACGAAGAGTCTGATGGGGCTGGAAGGATGGTTCATCAGCTAGGGACGCTCTTGCAGAGGACCAGAGTTCAGTTCCCAGATCCATACTCACAATGGGCAGTTCACATCATAACTCCGGCTCTAGGGTCCTACATACACCCTCATTCTGGCATTTGCAGGCACCTGTGCATACAGACTGGTCCATCTCCATGCCTCTCACCCCCACCCCCACATGCGAGAGACAGAAATACACAGAGACAGAGAGCCCACAGCCTAATAATTGTTCTATGATATTTCTGATGCCTGGGTCCTCACCTAGCTCACTGAGGACGTTTGAAATGTAACCATTGGGCATATGCAAGATGCGGTCAACGCCCTAGACAAGTCCCCATCTTCGCAGACCTTCAAGCCCTTTCCTTCCTTGGTAGCTTGTAATATGAAGAAAAACCCTTGAGACAGCTTCCCTAAACAAAATGTTTGCGGGGAAACCTAGAAAGCATGTTGTTATGGAATAAAATATAGCAGAAAGAATACTGTTAAAATATGGGGACTGTTGAATATCGAGTCTGAATTATGCAACAACGTGAGGTATGGATTATGGAACTGAGGACGCCCTGTCAAAATAAGGCGTGCTTCCCAGGACCTAAAACACATAGGCAATTTTATTCCTATTTTAAGTGAAAATTACCTGAGTTCTTAGATGTGGAAAGGTAAAGAACATTTTTGCTATAGGTAAGAGAGAATTGAATTTGAAAATAAATATACATAGGCTTTTCTCTAGGACAGAAACAAAACCCAGGGAGCACATTAAAATGTGCTTAAGCAATACCCCAGGAGTATGCAATGAGATGATTCACGCTGACCCTTATACGCCAAAGCAGGCACCGAATGTTTAACTGGCCTTTTTGTATTTGTTAAACCTCTATTGGTATATTTATTCCAACTAAAATCACATGAGACTCTCCTCTGACACCCCCTCCCCCCAAGCTTAATATGATAAAAATTAACAATAGAGATGATTTTCTGACTCCTGGCCTCCTCCCCCTCCCACCGGTGCAGTGCACTCCCCGCTGGCCCGCAGTCTGACAGGCCACACGAAGTCCCTTAGTCTCCAGTGGTCCCCTCCCCAGGTATAGCAGCAGCAAGAGACAGCACGCTCCACTTCACGCTCGGCGCCAGAGCTGATGGTGAGGCCACGTTGAAAGGCCTTCAGTCCGTTTTTCGGGAGAAAGGGATGACAGAGTCAGTGCACACCTGGCACGACTGTGGATATTTAGCAACTTACACGAACGAGAATAGCAGCTTTGCCAGTTTGAGAATCTACCCACCTGGACTTGTGTTGCTGGACTTTCAGAGTTACGACAGTGATGTGCAAGGCAAACAAGAAACTGACTGCCTTTTGAACAAAAGAAATGAAAAACTGAGTCAAGACAATCCTGGGCTGTGATTCGATTACCACCCCATAGTTCGAGGAGGGTTCATTGACAGATACGGGCCTACTGCTGATGGGCGCCTGGTTGAGTGTGACATAGATGAAGCGGTGTATGATGAAGATTCACCCTATAAGAACATCAAATTTCTACACTCAAAGCAGTATGGGAATATTCTCATCCTCAGCGGGGATGATAATTTGGCAGAGTGACTTGCCACGTGCCCAGGCCATCATGGGCAATAGTAAAGAAGAATATACTGGCAAAGATGTACTGATTCTGGGTGACAGCGGTGGAGGCATATTATGTGAAATTGTCAACCCGAAACCAAAGATGGTCTCTATGATAGAGATTGACCAAAGATGGTCTCTATGGTAGAGATTGACCAAATATGGTCTCTATGGTAGAGATTGACCAAATATGATATCTATGGTAGAGATTGATCAAAGATGGTCTCTATGGTAGAGATTGACCAAAGACAGTCTCTATGGTAGAGATTGACCAAAGACGGTCTCTATGGTAGAGATTGACCAAAGATGGTCTCTATGGTAGAGATTGACCAAAGATGGTCTCTATGGTAGAGATTGACCAAAGATGGACTCTATGGTAGAGATTGACCAAATATGGTCTCTATGGTAGAGATTGACCAAAGATGGACTCTATGGTAGAGATTGACCAAAGACGGTCTCTATGGTAGAGATTGACCAAATATGGTCTCTATAGTAGAGATTGACCAAATGGTAATTGATGGATGTAAGAAATACATTCAGAGGACATATGGAGATGTCTTAGACAATCTTAAAGGAGACTGCTATCAGGTACTTATAGAAAACTGTATCCCAGGACTGAAGAGGTACACCAAAGAAGGGAAAGAGTTTGATGATATGATTAATGATTTGACAGCTGTCCCTATTTCTACGTCTCCAGAAGAAGATTCCACGTGGGAGTTGTTCCGACCGATTCTTGACCTGTTAGTGAAGATTCTGAAACAGTATGGAAAATACTTCACACAGGGGAACTGTGTCTACTTGACTGAAGCCCCATGTCTCTATGAAAAACAGCTGAGGCGCCTGCACTGTCCTGTGGGATTCTCAAAAGAGATTTGTCTGTGTCCCTTCATACTTGGAATTGTGGGTATTTTACACTGTTTGGAAGAAAGCTAAGCCTTAAAGATGAGCTTCCCCTGAATGGGTGTGCTGCAAGACACCTTCCTGACCTCTACATGCCATATATGTCATCAAATGAGTTGGGCAACTGTTCCTGAATTTCTTCAAGTGGTTTTCATTTTTAATTATTATTTTTAATTTAAAAAAGCCAATGGGAAAAATGTATATTTTGATGAGTTAGGGTGTTAATTTTTAAAAGTCAGCCAAAGGACAATTAGACAGCCCAGCAAAGACTACAGAATGCCCTGATCACCTAGAATATGATTTTAGTATCTTTTTTTCCCCTCTGTGTGGTGTTTGGGTTTTGGTTTTGGTTTCGGTAGACCCTTAATTTGGACCTGTGGAGGAATGAACGTCATTGCTTTGTTCTGGAGAGAAGTCCCTGATAGTGTTTCTCCCCTCTCACCCCCAAATTGACTTAGATAATTAAAATTTGGTGCTTTTAAAGGTTTAAAAAGAGTAATCAGCAGTGCTTCAAATAAAATGACAAAGGAGAAAAAAAGAGATAATTTCTTTAGAATGTTTAGAGAACATTCTAAATTCTCTCCTTTCTAATCTAATTCTACTCTAAAACTATTTTTCTATTTTAAAAAAATGATTGAAAACTTTTTGTGTCGTAATTGTAATTTCACAACTAGACAGACCCGTGCAACCAGCAACCAGATTGTAAAATACAGCGGTGATCTTGTGGTGAGCTCCAGCACCATTGAGGTAACTATTTTTTCACAACGTGTGATGAAGATATGTCTCTGTATTTTTAACTGTTAATTCCGTACGGGCAGAGAGCTAATGCTGGCAGGAGATTGGTATTGCCGTTTCTATGGCCCATCAGCAGCCTTATATTTTGTAAATATCCAGCATTCCTCGTTTGCCTAAAGGCAATCTATAATTGTAGTATCAGAGGTTCTGATTGGTTGTAATAAAGGTCTGACAGCCAATACCTGGGCAGGAACTGGAGGATGGAATTTCCAAGAGACAGAGGGATGCTGGGAGAAAAAAGAAGGAGCTGGAGATTCAGAAGTCTGACATGGAGGGAACTGGATGGACCACAGCAGAGCCGAGAGGTCCAGAGCTAGCCACATGGTGGGTCTTAGGCTGGAATGGTTGGTAAAGTTTAGAGTAGCCGGGAGACTGCCCAAGCCGAAGGCACACACATTGGACTGTATAGAAGCCTCCGTGTCGTGATTTATACTGATCGTGGCTCCACTGAAAGTCCTGCTATACAGTGCTCAGGAGATTAAGATGATCGCGGATTTGGGACCTGTTTGGGCTACACATCAAGTGTCTACAAAGCAAAACACAAGAATAAGCCACCACGTGGTTTTTGTGGTGGGGAATGGGTCAAACTCAGGATTTTGGGTACGCTAGGCAAGCAATGTACCTACTGAGTCACATTCCCAGGCCTTCATGGTCGTGTTTAAAACGGCGCGCGCACTTGTGCTTGGGTTGTGTGTGTGTGTGTGTGTGTGTGTGCACGCACACACGGGCCCCCATGTGTGCACTTATGCATGGCCTCACATCAGCATATGTTCAGTCATATCACACCGTGCCTGTAGAGTACAAAAGATAACTCACAGAAGTCAACGGGCTCTTTCTACCACAAGGGTTCAAACCCTTGCTCACCGAGCCAGCTTGCAGGCTCCTGAGGAGACATCTTTATTTAGTCTGGGATTGCCAAAACAACTTTTTGTGCTGTTTAAGAGCGAGTTTCATTTGTTTCCCATTTAGCTCTGCAATCCCCTCTGGAATTAAGTTTTGAGCAGCGGATATTTGGAAATGATAAATGTACATTTAAAAATGTGGTCAATTAATCAAGCAACTTTTTGTTGGCAATATAATCCTTTCCTCAGCGTGCCAGTGACTTTTTCCGCAAACCGGGTGAGCTGACGTGCGGGCTTTCTGATTCACTGCTTAGTTTATCTAACTCTGTGCTGACCCTGATGTTCCCTTTAAAATGCGTTTCGTTCTCATCACACTGCCGGCTTTGATTTCCCCTTTAATTACCTTGGATATTCTCAGCCCTTTGCGTTTCCCTGTGAATTTTAGAATCAAATGTTACTTTTTTTTTAAAAAAAAATCCTAATGGATTTTTATTGAATTAATGTTGGATTTATAGATGGGTTGTTTAATTAATTAATTTCTAATTAATTAAGAGCAATGGGTAATTAATTTATAATTAGTTAAAAGTATTAACATCTTCACCCACCAGAAGTAGATGGTGAGTCTCCACTGCTAAATATATCACCCACGTTGGATGCAGGATCCAGACAAAGCAAACTGAAATCTGTTAGCTAGCTGCCCTGCTAGCTGACAAGCATAAAGCCAGAAGGTGCTTTGCAGGATATTTTGGGAAGAAAGGTATCAACATCCTTAATATAGTAGCTTGAATGAGAAATGTCCCCTATGGGTTCAAACTTTTGAACACAATCCCTGGTTGATGGTGCTGTTCGAGGAGGTTTAGGGGGCAGGGCCTTGCTAAAGGAAGTTTGTCACTGGGGATGGGCTTTGGGAATGAAAAGCACAGCTTCCTTCTGATGTGCTCTCTCTGCTTCATGTTTATGCTTCAAGATGTGAGCTCTCTGTGCCTAATCCTGCAGAGGCTTGATGTGCCAGGATAGGGGGATACCCAGGGAGGGGCCCAGCCTCTTAGAGAAGGGGGGATGAGGGGCTATGTGAGGGGGTCGGTGGGAAGGGGGCAGCAATCAAGATAGAAAATGAATAAATAAATTAATGAAAAATTGAAAATAAAATAGCTATACATGTATATACATATACATTATGTATACATTATACATACATTACATACATATACATCATATACATATACATCATATACATACACACCATATACATACACATCACATACATCTTATACATATACATCTTATACATATACATATACGTACACATATAAATATATGTATACACATATGCATAGACATATACAATGATGTGAGCTCTGCTCCTGCTGCCGGGCCTGTCACAATGCCTGTCGCTGTGCCTGACGCCACACCTGCCACATGGCTGCTCCTTGTCATACTTACCGTCACGGACTCTAACACTCTGGAACCACGAGCCCAAATAAACTCTCCATTCTGCAAGTTGCTTTCCTCTCTTATTTTATCGTAAGAGAAAAGTAAGGAATACCCTGACTCAGCTACGGATTTTACACCAATCTATCAAGCACGATGTGCCCACTGCTGTTCTGATTGTAGCAGGTTAGCCAACCCCTTTCTAATTGGATTGGATCTGAGGCCTGCACCACTGTGAGGTATATGTTCTTGGTATTGTCAGCTTGCTCCAACGCCTCTGGATGCAGGGATCAGCTGTAGATACAGCTCAATGTCTTCCTGATGGTACACAAAACATACATGTAGCCAAACTGCCTTCTGCCTTCTAAATATTTATGTTTGTATCCTTGATTTGGGCTGCTCTGAGCCTTGGCCAGAGAACCTTTCTCTTTTTTTAGTGGAAGGTGGTTAATACAGAGATTCGTAACTTCACTGAGAATAAGTGACCGTTGAATGCCCAGCCCAAGATGGGGCATCTCTATCACCTCCTCCTTGGCTCCAGAACCATCACAGGAGTTGGGGTGAAAGATTATAAAAGCCAGATGATGGGGGGATGCTATAAAAATGCTGCCTTCTGGGTATAAATGCACAGCAGATGTGGCTAACGCCTAAGACTTGTACACTGAGAAAACCAGGAAAGCTGGGGAGAAACATATTGGGAAGAAGGGATCAGCAAGAGTAGAAGAGGAGACGTTGGGGTGATTACTCTCACAGTGTATCCTACGTGTCCATGAGATTGTCAAAAACAACAACAAAAATTAAAAAGTATTGACATCTTTACAATTTTTAACTTTCCAAGAATTAAAATTCTAGTAATTTTAATCCCTAGATCAGTGTGGGTGTGGCAATGCATACCTTTCATCCCAGCACTTGGGAGTCAGAGGCAGGCAGGTCTCTGAGTTTGGGACCAGCGTGGTCTACATAGTGAGTTCAGAGCCAGCCAAAGATACACAGTGAGACCCTGTTTCAAACAAGCAAATATTTGCATTTGTTATTGTCAACATTGCAACGACGTGATTATTTGTAGAAATAGCCAGATATATATTTTACATTGATACTCTACGTTGTATGTAAAATCTAACATTCAGGACTGAGGCTTACCTCAATGGTAGAGTGCCCAGTATGGGCAAAGACCTAGTTTGGGTAAAACTCTCCAGTATAGATAGAAAAATAAGTGAATAAAATAATGTGCTTGTATCTGGATGATATGGGAAATTTTCAATTAAGAGATGGAGAGATGGTTTCCTGATTAGTTTCAGCTGTCAGCTTGTCTCAGACGGCATCATCTGAGGCACTGTCAGTTGAGTGATTGCAAATCAGATTGTGCCAGTAGAGTTACAACTGCCTCCGACTCCAGCTCCATTGAATCTGACGCCCCCTACTGGATACTGTGGGCAATGCACTCACATGCACATACACACACACAGAGACAGGCACACACACACACACATGATTTTTAAAAATAATAAAAATACATATTTAAAAAATAATGACCTTGCATCCAGCTATGTTATAGTTTCAATTACCAGTTCAAATAGTTTGTAGATTGTTTTGTGTTTTCTACCATGGTGATGATGTTCATGAAAAATGACAGCATTGATTTCTTCCAGATGCAATATCCTTTATAAATATGTTGGGATGGCTAGAACCCCCTTGTTAAATGCTGAATGTTCACACAATAGCTGGTATCTATGTCAATTTCAGTTCGTGAAGAAAGGTTTTCAAGGTTTCACCATTGGATGTGATGTACCATGGGCCTTTTAGAATGTTTATTTCTTTTAATGTTGGGGGATGGGAATGTAGCTCAGTTGGCAAAGTGTTCATCTGACATGTACACATCTTTGGGTTCCATCTGCATCACATCACAGACTGAACCTAGTGTGGTGGCACATACATATAGTAAGCACAAAGAGATAGCAGTAGTTGGGTCAGAAGTCCAAGGCCACCCTCAGCTACGCAGCCAAGGCTAGCCTGAGATATGTAAGAGAAAAATAGTGTTCTCTTTTGTCCTAGTTTGCCAAGAATTAAGGAAAACAGGAATACAGAGAGGGATAAATTTTGTCTAACTATATTTCTTACTAAACTAAGGTTTTTGTATATATGTCCTTTTGTCCTGGTAGTGGGGTTGTGTTGTTTTTTTAAATGTTAACTCAAGGTAGAATTCCTAGGATGACTTCAAACTACTTATCATAAGATTCACTTGTCTAATACGTCATTAAATATTTTTATTTACATTTATGAGAGATTGATGTACAACTCTCTCTTTTATTGAAGTTGCATTTGTCTCATAAAACAGGAAAACAGTTTTCTCTGTATTTTATCCTAAAAAAAATCTTATGTAAGTCTTGGATTACTTCTTATGAGGTTTTTTATTTTTTAAAGTGGAATTTACCAGTAATCCACTGTGATCCTAGACTTTCCGACAGAGATTTCCAGGTAGCAGGTAAGTGCCTTTAATGCATACTAAACTGTTTTCTTTCTGTTCTTATAGTTTGTTAACTTTCATTTTTCTACAGATTTTTCCATCTCGCCCCAACAGACAAATTAATTCATGCTAAAATGTTCATGTCTTCATATCATCATTAGGTTTCCTGGATTATTTTTTATTGCTGTTTATTTGTGTGTGTATGAGAGAGAGGGGGGAGAGAGAGAGAGAGAGAGAGAGAGAGAGAGGTAGGTGTGTGTGTGTGTGTGTGTGTGTGTGTGTGTGTGTGTAGGAGCTCACAGCACTGAAAGAGTCATACACTGAGCATTTGGGAACAAATTGGTGGGGAAAACTGAGTAAAGTCAAGGAGGTTATTGGTGAAAGTGAGCACAGCTTGAGACCTTTTACTGGAACCTGAGTGGTGGCTGCTATTCATTCACACACAGAGAAAGAGAGAGAGAGAGAGAGAAAGAGAGAGAGAGGATAGAGAGACAGAGGGAGACAGAGGGAGACAGAAAGAGACAGCAAAAGAGGAGTGGGAAGCTTAACATATTGTTGCTTCGGTAGCATGAGAAATGTAAAATACATTTAAGCCAGGGAGTTAAATATGTTCCTTGGCTTCTGCTCGCTGCTCCTGCTGCAACAGAGAAGCTACAAGCAGAGAGAAGCTGCAAGAACTGAAAAGAATTCAAACCCAGTAGGTGCTAGTTCTGAAATCAAAAGCAGTCCTCACGCCAAGATTTTACAGATGGCAAACAACGCTGAGGTTAAGAAATAACTCTCAGGCACATATCAATCAATCAAGAGCCCTTGCCTCCCCCTCCCCCACCAAAGTGATCTGTAGACGAAGCAGATGGTAGAACCTGTCAATTTCTTTGTGAAGAGTTTAGAAAAAAAATCTAAAGTGATGCCCCGGGGAATTGTTCTGCAAAAGAGAGAGAGAGAGAGAGAGAGAGAGAGAGAGAGAGAGAAGTTCTGCAGGAATTTGAAAGCTATACCTTGCCAGCCTCAAGGTTGAGATCTTCCAAGAAGACATTGATGGCTATAGCTTTTCGTTCATACATCCCAGTGAGATGCAGACCCCACAAAATTAAAAGGAATTACACTAAATGAAATCGTCCTTGGGCAGAAAGAGATCAAGACACCAGCAAAATGACAGGAGGCCTTTGAATTCAGACAGTGGATCAAGACAGCACGGAACTAAGGATCCAGAGAGTGGACCAAAGACAGAACAATACCAATATGACTCTGAGTAGACCAGAAAGGATGGAACGAGAAATCCAGAGAATGACTCGAAGATGACCCAGAACCTTAAATCTAGAGAGGGGATCAAAGATGGTGTGGAACAAAGAGTCCAGAGTGTGGACCAAAGCCATACATAATAATTTGCAGGGAGTGCTGAAACTCGATCTGACAAACATGTTGCAATGCAGACTTCAAAATCCCCACATACGTATTTCTGCCTTGTCATCCTCCTCCTTTCTACTGGGAGGGCTCACAGCAATTATGCTGTGCCTGCCTTGCTTATGCAGGTGGGGTGTTTAGGAATCCTAGAACACCCCCATTGTCCTGCCAGTACTCTGATCAACAGGAATGACTCTAAAAGCTATAGGAGAGGAAGTGCAACCTCACATCCGGGCGCTGCACCTGCCGCTGCTTCCTGTGATGTTCAAACAGCCTGAGGTGGGCAGGGATTTAAAAGTTAATGTTCGATTACGGAAATATCACAAAAGAACTTCTTATTCATAGAAGACAATGAACAGGTAGAGGCTACTCTAGACGGGACAAAAATGTGAGAAAACATTTGTCTTGGGATTTCCTTTACTGTTATAAAACATCATAACCAAAAACAATGTGGAGAGCAAAGGATTTATTTCAGCCTACAACTCCCAGGTCACGTTCCATCTGTGAGGGAAATCATGGCAGGAACTCAGTACAAGAACCGAAGCAGAGGCTGTGGAGGAGTGCTGCTTCCTGTCTTGTCCTCCTTGGCTCGCTTAGCTGGTTTTCTCATAGCACCCAGGACCTTCTGCCCATTGGTTGAAGTTTGGTCTGTTGCTATGTATTGTAAATACTGGCTCCCAAGGTCTAGTTACTCTCAGGCATAATGAAATCCTCACATACACCCAGCGATGTTATATAACCTCTCCCCCGCCCCCCCCCCACCCTTCAAGTTATCCCTGATTGGTCAATAGAAATGCTAACAGACCTTAGCTGGACAGAACAGAGGTAGGCGGGGCTTCGGTTTCTGGGTCTGAGGCAGAGACCACCAGTTGGGAAGGATACAGGAAGATGCCATGGGGTAGGTAGATTGTGAGCACATGGTCTTGAGGGCTGGCCAGTTGGAGTAGGAGCAGCCCAAAAGAAACATATATCTCAGGGTTATTTATTGGCAAGGAAGTAGACAAAATAACTTAGAGGGTTGATATATGCTCAGCTCTAGTGCTATTAAGACATAATAAATATAAAGGTTTTATGTCTTTTGTTTGAGAAATAAATAATCTAAGATGGGGAAGAAGCCCTGATTAATTTTTACCATCCATCACTAAGAAAATGCACTATAGTCTCTCTTATGGGCCAATCCGATGGCGGTTTTCTCTCAGTTAAGATTCCTTCTTCCCAGATGACTCTTTCTCGTATCAAGTCGATGTAAGTCTAACCAGCACAATGCCGTTTACAAACTGAGCAGGTTGTTTGGAGCTGTGACTCCTGAGAGAAGGAGGGACTGATGATGGAATCCTTAGCATCCTCAGGTTTCAGTCTGAAGGCTCTTTCCAGGCTGTGGAACAGCAAAGAGACGACCCCCCCCCCCATCACTGCGTGAATGAGACCTGATGCTGGAAATGGGAAAGGTCGGGGTTGTTAGAATGTCCAGACCAAAGGTCCAGAGAAGACAGGACGGAACACAAAGTGTTAACGATTATGTTGAGTTTCATATAAGACCAGGTGAATGGATGACCAAACTGCACAAAAATAGGAAAATCTGGTTGCTGAAAACTTCAGAACCCTCCGCACTCAGAGAGGAGTAGATGAGAGTTTTCACTTCACACGTCCTGTACTGGCTGGTTTTGTGTGTCAACTTGACACAGGCTGGAGTTATCACAGAGAAAGGAGTTTCAGTTGGGGAAGTGCCTCCATGAGATCCAGCTGTGGGGCATTTTCTCAATTAGTGATCAAGTGGGGAGGGCCCCTTGGGCTGGTGGTACCACCTTTGGGCTGGTGCTCTTGGGTTCTATAAGAGAGCAGGCTGAGCAAGTCAGGGGAAGCAAGCCAGTAAGAAACATCCCTCCATGGCCTCTGCATCAGCTCCTGCTTCCTGACCTGCTTGAGTTCAGGTCCTGACTTCCTTTAGTGATGAACTGCAACGTGGAAGTGTAAGCTCAATAAACCCTTTCCTCCCCAACTTGCTTCTTGGTCATGATGTTGTGCAGGAATAGAAACCCTGACTAAGACACTTCCAGAATGGGGCTAAAAATTAAATCTATCAGAATACTCCAGGAGCCAGGCGGTGGTGGCGCATGCCTTTAATCCCAGCACTTGGGAGGTGGAGGCAGAGGCAGGCAAATTTCTGAGTTCAAGGCAAGCCTGGTCTACAGAGTGAGTTTCAGGGCAGCCAGGACTACACAGATAAACCCTGTCTCAAAAGACCAAAAAAAAAAATACTCAGGGAATTCTAATTACTAAAATCAAAATTATCAAGTCTTAAGAGTGAGACCTGGTTGTCCACAGTGTACAGGTTACTATGAACTACTCCAGTGAGGTAACAGATATCGAACCAGCCAGGCTGACCAGCAAGCAATTTTGGCAGCTGACTGAGCAAACTGAAAAACATTTTAAAGAAACACAAGAAAGACTATTAATTGTTTTTTCATTAATATGATAAAATGGAATAACCAAGACAACTTATGGAAGGAAGAGTTTATTTTGGTTTTCTTTTCCCAGAAGGAGAACATTTACTGGCAGGGGAGACATGTCAGCAGGCAGCTGGAGCTGCTGGGAACAAGCAACAGAAACGTATTCTAACGGACTACCATCTCGTTTTCAGACTCCGCTTAATCACAGGGAGAAACTCAATTCAAGATCTCAGGCCCTGGAGGAGCTGGGGACTTCCAAGAGCTGAACAGCTTCTGTTGTAAACTGTGGTCTGAGTCCAGCCATCTCAAGGACAACTTGTCCGTCTTGCTGGCAGAGTTAAACAAGTTCATGTTCCCAGGCCTAGGAATGAACACCTATCCATGTCTCCAAATGTTTTTATTTTCTTTTTGCTATTTATTAGATATTTGCTTTATTTGCATTTCAAATGGTATACTCTTTCTGTGTTACCCCCCTGAAAATCCCCTATCCCCTCCCCCTCCCCCTGTTCATCTTCCACCCCCAATTTCCTGCCTTGCATTCACCTATTCTGGGGAATCAAGCCTTCACAGCACCAATGGTCTCTCCTCCCACTGATGCCTGAAATGTTCATCTTTTGCTACCTATGTAGCTGGAGCCATGGGTTCCTCCATGTGTACTCTTTGGTTGGTGGTTTAGTCCCTGGGAGCTCTGGTGGGTGCTGTTGG
Organism: Apodemus sylvaticus; assembly: GCF_947179515.1. NCBI lineage: Eukaryota > Metazoa > Chordata > Mammalia > Rodentia > Muridae > Apodemus > Apodemus sylvaticus. The sequence continues at coordinate 19,657,578 of NC_067490.1, read as the reverse complement.
TACATATTATTGTTCCTTCTGCAGGGCTGCAAACCTCTTCAGCTCCTTGGGTCCTTTGCCTAGCTGCTCCATTGGGGACCCTATGTTCATTCTATTGGTTGGATGTGAGCCATGGGTATTTTGATCCATTTTCCAATAAGGATCAAAGTATCCACACTTTGGTCTTCCTTCTTCTTGAGCTTCATGTGGTCTGTGAGTTGTATCTTGGGTATTCTGAGATTTTGGGCTAATATCCATTTATCAGTGAGTACATATCATGTGTGTTCTTTTGTGATTGGGTTACCTCACTCAGGATGATATTTTCTAGCTCCATCCTTTTGCCTAAGAATTTCATGAATTTGTTGTTTTTAATAGCTGAATAGTATCTGTTGTATAAGTGTACCACATTTTCTGTATCCATTCCTCTGTTGAGGGACATCTGGGTTCTGTCTAGCTTCTGTCTATTATAAATAAGGCTGCTATAAACATAGTGGAGCATGTGTCCTTATTACATGTTGGAGCATCTTCTGGGTATATGCCCAGGAGTGGTATAGTTGGGTCCTCAGGTAGTGCTATGTCCAATTTTCTGAGGAAGTGCCAAACTGATTTCCAGAGTGGTTTTACCTGCTTTCAATCCCATCAGCAGTGAAGGAGTGTTCCTCTTTCTCCACATCCTCTCCAGCATTTGCTGTCCCGAGTCCAAATGTTTTCTTAACTGTTAACTGGTTAAAAAATACAGAAATTGCTGTTATCTAAACCAAGGTGCATACATCGTAAAAGCATATAACCAATTGCCTATTATGGTCTAACTACGGGCAGGTGACCCAATCCTTTGTCCCCTTATCACTCTGAGCCCCTGGCCTAATGTCTAGGAGAATGAGATAAAGATCCTGAAGCCAGGTGCCCTGGAGACTGCCCAGTCTCCAACGAATACATGCTTTGCTTAATCCATAATGTCAAGGTACAATTGGATAGCACTGCAGCTCCCCCCAGGTCCCCTTTGCTGTGTTTCCCATCCTTTGAGAATGTTGTTCAATCTCCCTTTGGTGATACCATTCAGATCCTGAATTGGCCCCCTCCCTGAATGCTCAGAAAATAAAACTGGCATTTTAAAGCTTCTGTGTCTGAAGTGAGTTTTCTCAGCATCCGCCCTGAACTCAACGGAACAAGAAGCTGAGAGATGGCTTCTTCAGCCATGGGGAGGAAGCTGTGAGAGCAAACTGGAAGGGATGGGGCGGGGTTGTAAATTCCCAGAGCCCTCCTCCGTGGTAAGCTTCTTCTCTCAAGGCCTTATCTCTTAAAGGTTCCATTACCTTCCCAAAACAGCGCCACCAAGTGGAGACCAAGTGTTCATGAACCTAAGACTATGGGGGACATTTTTATTCAAACCACCATTAAAAAAAAGTCCAGATGCTTAAATAATTAACCCCATGGTATTAAGCAGTCATTGAAAACTTACTGGTCATAAGAAGGATGAGAAAAAACGTGGACACCAAGAGAATCAGCAGAAACCGATTTAGAAATAGAAGAGACAGTAGGTTGGATAGTCCAAAGGACTCCGAAGTCATAAGACTAAATGCTCAAGGATTTAATGCAACTATAATGGGGGGAAACCTGGAAGTTATAAAATGAACCAACTGTAACTCTTAAGTCTAAAATACACAATACATAAAATATAAGCTCACTGAATAAAGTTATCCTAAACTAGACAGTACAATACAAAGAGATTGGCAAACGTTAAGACCTGGTGATATAAGATAGACAGATATAAAACAGGGGTGAAAATTAAGCAAGAATGAATTCTCATTGACCAAGTCACCTGGGAGAGAGAGAGGACTAGTCATTATGCAGTTAGAGACCCAGAGAAGAAAGGAAACAAAGAGAGAAGAAATATGAAATAATAACTGAAAAAATTTTCAAATTTGGCCAAATCTATAAACACATATGTAGGTTATTTTTCATTTCTAGAATGTATTCTGAACCAGATCCAATAAAGACAAGCCCACGTAGAAGAGGCACAGCACTGGACCATAAGTGAATATTATTTCCCGGCCAAATTCATCCTTTAGGGTGTGCTGATGAGGCTTAGAAGGGTTCTTTATAATCATTTTCCCCATGTAATAAACACAGTATGATGCTTTATCAAGAGTGCATGCTGGAGGGAAAGGGCAGAAGAAAAGGGCCGCCTGTCTTCTGGGTCCAGTGTCTGCCATTTTCTTTCTTTGGATTGCAGCAGTACCGTGTGTCAGAGGAACTCATTCAGAAGCAGCCGGAGCTCCTGCAAAGTAGCAGCACACAGTCCTCCAGAGACCTCGCAGCCCAGCTCCTGCGCGGGCTGGAAGGTTGCCTCTCCAACAAGATCCCCTTTAACAAAGCTGTCTTTTATCGCGTGTGTCCACCCCCGGCCTTAGATGTCTTTCCACGGTCTCCTTATGAGTCACTGGGTCTTGCTGCTTCTAAAATTCTCTTCTCTTTGACAGATTAACGTTGACAGATTGGGTGCGGAATCACTAAATGTAGTCTGTTTGGGATTTGTAGAGCATCGCCTTTGTTGCTTCATGTTTTTCCATCAACTTTGAAGCAATTTTTGTCCTGATTTCCTTGACGTGTGCTCTCTAACTCTCCTCACTCCTGGGAATGGTGACTCACGGGCTTCTGAGGCTATTCGGTTTTCTGTATTATTTTTATCCCTGGGTCTTGCCAACCATATGGACTTTGCTGGTTTCACAGCTCATCAATTCTTTATTTTTTTTAAGATTATTATTTTTTGAATAGTATACGTGCTAGGGTATATTGTGTTTATATGTACGTGCGTGCCCACAGAGGCCAGAAAACAGCATCAGGGTCTCTGGAGCTGGTGTCACAGGTAGCTGTGGGCCATCCTATTTAGATGCTGAAAACTGAACTTGGATCTTCTTCAAGAGCAGTATGCACTCTTAACCTCTGAGCCCTTTCCCTAAACCCTAATTAATATCTTACAAACTGCTCTAATTACAGTGTCTCTGCTCTGCATTGAAAACTGTCTTGGCAAAACATGTTCTCAACATGTAAATCATGTCACCGGTCCCACTGTGTGCGTACTGCTCCACCCCCGACGCCCCACCGGGAGTCTCTGTCCCCTTTGACATCTTACTTGTCATTTGTTTGTACAGGACAAGTTGCTGCTCAGAATAAGTACTGCGTTTCTAACATCCTCTTAGCCGAGGGTATCCACGCTCATTTGGTTCCCATCAGAATGTAAGAGGTGATTTAGGAACAACTTCCTGGTTTCCTCTCTGAAGGGAACCGATTGTCTCTCTCTCTCCTCCCTCCCCATCTTCTCAATGGTCAGAACGTTCTCTCAGACCTGAGCCATCCGCAGCCAAGCGCTGTCTGGGCAAAAGCAGGTAGCTCCTTCTGGAAGGAGGAATACACGACTGAGAAACCAAAATGGGAGCCGCTACTAGCGTTTAGATACAGGTTGGCACACTAGAAGCCTTTACCTGCTGTTTTGAAACTTGTTGCTATGGGAACAAAATCAATCCTGTTGGCTTACATGTTGTCTATTTAATATTGCTGTGGCAGAGGTGAGTCCTTGCAAGGGAGGTATGTAAGTCCTATGGTAGCCACTGGGGCTATGATAAAAAATTGCCTCAGATTGGATGACTAAAGTCACAGAAATGGATTTTTTTTCTTACAGACCTTGAAGTCCAGGAGTCCAGAGTTAAGGTATCTTCAGGACTCCAGGATATCCTATACCCTCTTTTGGCTTCCACAGACACCCACACACATGTATAAACACTCACACAATATCTATATTATACATGCATGCACACACATGTATACAAACATATATACATGTACACACATATGTACATGCACATGTGCACACCAAACACATACACACATAAACACATGTACACGTGTGCATGAAGACACACATACACATGCATGTATAAATGCATACACATGCACACACAAACACATATATACACATAAATGTGCACATGAACACACATGTACACACATGGGCACTCACATGTACACAGATACACACACACACACATACACATCTTGAAAACATCTTCATGGAGTAAGGTAAAGATTCCTCCTCATTAACTTGTCAAGATGAAAGGACTCCATGTTATTCCTTACAACCTTGCTGTGGTGCGCTCATTAATATCAGTCAACTACCATTTATCTCTTGTTTGTCCTTCCTCTTCAGAAATACTAATCAGTATTCAAATTATTCTTTCATGGTGAATAAGAGTTTATTCATACACTGCCTGGATGTTGGAGATCCAGTTTATCCATGGAGAAGATCAGGCTCTTAAGGAAGTGACTCACACGGTTAAGTTGCAGGATAACATAAACTAGGCAAGCTGAAGTCTCTGAGTGGAAAACTTCCAAGACAGCAAAAATCTTTTCTCTTTATTTCAAAGGTTCTCGATGATGAAAAGAACAATCTGAAAAATCTGCCCTCAGATTGTCTCTTTTTCCGTAGGTATCCCCATCGAAGTCCTGAGAACTTTACGTACATACTCAAGATTGGCATATAACCTGTGCATGATTCCATGTGCAGACCCTAGAGGCAGAGGGAGCATACCGTACCCCACTGAACCCCGCCCCTGTTGGCTTCAAGTAAATACAGATGAATCTAGAAATCACTAATCCTAGAATGCAATGCTACATTGACTGGGTTTTTAATCCCTTTGGAGACACAACTCCACGGAGTGAGGGCGTTTCCAGGGAGGCGTGGCTGCGGAGGAAAGCCCCGGATGTGGACAACATATTCCGATAGGTTGGGATCTTGGACTAAATACAGAGAAAAGAAGGCGGCAAGCCGAGCCTCAGCCTTCCGAGCTTTTAGTTTTCCAATTGCGCATGCTTAGTGACCTGCTGCTCCCTGCAACCATGACTTCGTGGTCCATGCGTCCATGATCTGTGGTACCCCTCAAAGTAAGAGCTACACTAAGTCTTTCCTTCTAGAAGCTCCTTTTAGCAGGCTTTTTTTTTCCTGCCACAACAATGAGAAAAATTAACTAATACAAACAGCAAACAAACAAAACCAACAACTCTCCTGTCTGCCTTTTCCTCCAAGTCTACGGTGAGCTTGACATAAAATTTGTGTGGTATTTGAAGTTGAACCCAAGCTTATAGGCATGAATACTTTGTTCCCCAAACACTTTTATACTATGAAAATAATTTGCCCATGTGACTTTTTTAACCTCTTGGGCCGCATTTTGAGCAAACTGTCAAAAAAACCCAAAAAAACAAAAAAACAAAAAACAGTGGAAGAATGTTTAGTGAACTATGGTAAATATCACGGTAAAATATCAGATACTTCAACCATGAATACCACATGATAATTTCCCCAAATCAATCCCATTTCCTTAATTACAAAATTAATCATTTGATATTATTAAGCAAATATGAGGCAAGATTAAAATGATGCTGTTTATTTCCTTACACATCACTTTAAAAATATTTATTGAAAACAGTGTAATGCTATTCTTGGGGAATGCAGGATTGCAGTTGAGAGTTGATTTAGTTACATGGCAACCAGGCTGCAAACTTTCAAGTGCGTTGTTTGTCTTTTTTTTGTTGTTGTTGCGAGTCCAGCCTTTAATAGCTGAGCCTTCTCTCCAGCCCTCAAACACTTAAAAAAAATTGCTACCACCTGAAGTCAATATTAATGTTTTTGTGAACAAAAGCATCATTTTCTTATCTCCTGGCAATGAAGCATGATGCTCCAACGGCCCAAGGACAAATGACTTTTTCAACGACTCTTCTACTAGACAGAAATTCTTGCTATCTTCCGAGAAAGGCGCGGCTGAAAATGAAATTGTTTATTGTTTCCATTGCCAAGGGATCCTCAAAGATTACCTCCGGAATCCAGCAAATTGAGGCAAACCAATGTATTGTCCAACCACTTAACGATCTGAAAATATTCATTTTATTTTGAATAGCAGTCTCCAAAGATTTCCGTCCAGTTCCTCTCCTGGTTCGACTAACTGGGTGGGGGTGGTGGAGAACGGACTGTTTTCAAAGACTAGGTTCCTGGGTCCCCAGTCCAGAGTGAGTTCAGCAGGAGAGAAAGTAGAAAGTCACCAGAAAGCTACTGCTAAAGTGGACGAAGGGTCCGTGACGTCACCGTTCTCGCTCACCCTAAGCCGGTGGGACCTGGAGAGCAGTCAGTTCAGGAGGTGGTTGTCATTTCAGTTCTTGGAGGATCGTCAAGACATGAATTTGAACACAGTGTTGTTTATAAGTTCTGGCATGAGGCTTGTAAAAGGGAGGTCTCTGGGAGCACCTCGGAAAAGTGAAGGGGACAGTAGAGGAGCGAGAGGCTGACCTCCCTCCTGGACACGGCTCCTTTCTGCCTGTTTGAAGTCCTTCTTATATTTTGTTTGGAAACATATTTCCACTGTTCAAGTGTCACCTCTGAGACATCAGTCATGGAAAAGTGGGGCCATAATGTAACCAACAGCCATGTTTGAGATGTTTATCGGAGAACCGTAGGAGCCGGACCTCGGTTCTAAGCGCAAGATATAAAAACACTTGGGGGTTGAGTGTTTATTCTTTTTTTTTTTTTTCAGTTGAGAGGAATTTGTTCTCAAGTCATGGGGTTTTTTTTTTTTTTTTCAGGTATTTCATGAGCTCTGGAGACAAATTGAGCTCAAATACTTGCACCTGAGAGATACCTGGGACAGATAAGAAGCTCCGCTCGCTCGCAAGGGTCCTACTAATGATGAACTTGTTACAGCTTACACCAGCAAGGGCTTGGCAGAAGGGATGCTACCTAACACTGCAGGTCGAGCAGCCGGCTCCGCCTCCCCCTCCTCTTGCCCCTCCCTTTCCTCTTCCTCTGTCCCTGGACCTTTTCCTTCTTGGAGCTTTGACCCATCATGAGAGAGACGAGAGAGAGACGCTGACCGCCTTTGAGTTTGCCTTGCTGGCAAGGTCTGGGAAGGCATCGGGCTCTCAGTCCCTGCAGATACAAAGCTCTCTCAGTCAGCCATCCCCGCCAAGGGTGTAGGCATGTGGGTGAAGCTGATCTCAGTCTTCCGGACTAACTTGTTCCCAGGTAAATACCATGGAGCAAACAGAGGAAAACAAAATAAACCCCGGGAAATCTTGCTGAATTGTTAACCCTCACACTTGTGAAGGACTTGTTACAGCAAGTCAGATAGCAATTACTCTTTACAGTGGGGCGATCTCAGGCCCTCCAGTGATATAATGATACCAGAGGCGCATTAATATTTTAATGCTCAGGCGTTTTGCTGGCCAATCTCCTGACTGCTCTAATCTGACTAATCCCTGCACTACATCCTGCCACGTGATCAGGTCTACATCTCTGGTCATCCTCTGGCTGATCCCCTTCCTCTGATTCTTCTCCCAGCGAGTCTCTGTCTCTCTGTCACTCTGTATCCATCTCTCTCTCTGTCTCTCTCTCTCTGTCCCCCCCACCCCCAGATCTGCCTTCCACTTCCTGCCAAGCTATTGGCCTTCAGATCTTTATTACAGCCAATCAGATCAAGCCTAGATTCCCTTGGGCAAGTGGGGAAAGAATGGCTATTATAAAGATGCCAGACATGGGCCAGAGAACCTTAATAACCAAGATCCTGCCAGTTTTTAGCTCTCTGTGGGGACAGAATTAACAACTGAATATATACAGAGACGCATCTTCCCACAGTGTACAGGAATAGCTCACACAGTGTCAGGAGCCAAGAGGGGGATATCAGACAGAAAGGCGACTGAATTCACAGTGGTTTGTTCTTTCACAACAAGATCTCTTCCTTTTGGTTGTGAAATTTTCAAACTAGCACCTGAGAAGAAACGGAAGGAAAGAGAAGGGAAAGGGAGGGAAGGGAGGGGCTGGGGGTGGGGGGGGGGGGAGGCGAGTCAGTCTTGGGGCTAGTGGGATAGCTCAGTAGGGAAGGACATTTGACATAGAAAGCCTGACCAGAGTAAGGTCTCTCGCCAGGCCAGCCAGTGTTACACAGTGAGGCCCTTAGAAATGGAGAAAAGAAAAACAACATATAGAATAAGCCATAAAACCATGACTGAGCCACGCCCCCTCCCCGTTTGACAGCAGAATCACCCACGAAAGGGCACAGAGCAACCCGGGGCGTGTCATTGCCAAGACTTGTGTAAGGAAGAGTATTTGCCTCTTGGTGCTTTTCTTCAGCTTCCTCTAGGGAGCGCTGCAGAGACACTCAGATGTGCCAGACTTTCCAGGGAGCTTAGAATAGGAAATTCCATTGGGAGATCAAACCAAGTGGGAACGGGAGATAAGTTTCAAAAGAGGAATATGTTGTTTGAGGGGGATCTGTGAAGGTTGGCAGCAATGAATCAAGGAGCCTCTAGTCGGCCACCGAAATCCAATCTTCGGGGCGCGTCAGCTGCAGAGCCCACAAAACCGAATAGCTGCTGATGACCAGCTGACACCCTGCAGTCTTCATTCCTCAAAGGTGCAAAAGGGATATTTTAAACGTTCTATTTTTTCACGTTCACTTAAATAGATGAAGGGCCTGCTTCAAGTTTTGAAAACCCAAGCTGTAAGAACCAATCTTTTGAATTCACCCTCTTCTTTTAAATGATTCCAATTTTGGTAAATTCATCTGCAATTCATCCACAAACGTTACATTTTATGACTCCTAATTTAAACTAAAAATGTGGGTTTTTTTTTCTTTCAGTGAAGAAAGCTCATTTTTCTGGCATTGTTAACGTGGAATAATGTCCTATTGCAAACTGAAATTCTCACTGAGGATTCATCTTTTGTTCTATACGAATAACTAGTTTTCACATCTATAAAATGTAAACAAAAATATCTCACACAAACCTCTCCTGATGAGTTTAATCATGGTGGCTCTAGTGACACAGGCAATACTGTCACCAGACTTGTTCTCATTATCTACATAATAGAAATAAATCATGACAGTATTGGAATGGGCACTGCTAGGCACTGGAAAAACTGTAAAAAGCCTTACAATTTAATCTTCTTTGTATTTTTTTTTTAATTTCGATTTTCTTTTCCTGTGCAGGCTTTTTAAAAAAGGTTAGTGTGGGGCTCACAAGATGGCTCAGCTAATAAAAACATTTGCTACCAAACCTTATGACCTGAATTTAGTTACTGGGACTCCCAAGGCAGAAGATATGACCTCTGCCTAGGCACCATGGTGCACACGCATAAACACGGGTGTGGAAATCTTTTAAATTAATATGTAACTTGATATATGCTTATTAATCTTCTCAAAAGAAGGATGATTTTTTTTCTGACTCTGGATAGAAGTGTTATATATTCCTCTTGGAGAAGGGGAAGGCAGGGTGTGTGGGGAGAAGGAATGGGATGAGGAACTGTGGGAGGGTAGAGCAGAAGGGACGTAATGACTGGACTGTAAAAAAAAGTAATAATAATAATAATAACAATAACAATATAGTGTTATTTCAGTACATGTATGTGTGTGACTGCTAGTCTGTTCCTGTAGGTGTGCAGGCCAGAGGTAGATATTGGGATGTCTTTCTCTACCTAATCTTTAAGATACGGTCTTTCTCTGTGTCTGGAGCTCCCCATTTGGTTAGTTTGGCCTGCCAGCAGGCCCCTCGCGGTCCCTCCACCTCTTCCCTAAAGTTCTGAGACTCTGAAAGCACCCTCCTCCTGCCTTTTATGTAGATAATGGCGGTCAAAACTCAGGACCTCATGCTGTATATAGCAAGCGCGCACGGGACCACTGCTCCATCTTCCCTTCCTGTGTGCATCCTAAGATGGTATTCCTAATTATCTCCCACCCCAGAGCCCACGCAAGGACAGCGGGGGACTGGGACAGGAAGCTACTGCCACGGGTGAGCTTTGTTGGTTTCGTTTTGACTTCCTGAATGGCGAAGCTCAGCTAGAAACCAAGGCCGAGGAAGTTTGTCGGTTTTACAACCGCAATATTGGGATGAAACCAAGATTCAACTCATTCACAGCCCCGAGCCCTCCCTCCTCTCTCAGTACGAGAAAAGACAAGCACTCAGGGGTGGGGTGTTTATTGTTAGACTGGCAAAGTGGGTAGCGTAGCATAAGAGTGGAAACTCATTCATTCATTCATCCATTCATTCATTCATTCCCTGGCACTTTACTGGATCTCTTCCTTTAAATCACAGTACTTACTACTGTTGGGAATGGCATACATCGGTTATTTTCGTCAGCCTCTCAATGGGACTGCAGCTGGATACCACAGTGACCCACCGCGAGTGCATCCCAGCATCTCCGGCAAAGTGGAAATTCAATACATATTTGTTGAGTACGGTAAACACTACAGAAATTCTTTTCCTAATCTGTCTCTTAGCCTAAAGCTCCATTAGGATCAAAAAGTCTGTTTGCCCTGGGGAGGGAATGGCATTGGACAAATGACTCAGCCACTGTTGGAGCCGGAGACATAGGATCCTTCTCTCAAGAACTGACCCCCTCTCAGGACCACCCAGCTGACATTTATCCTCAAATATTAGCTGTTTGTCTGATTCAGAAGTTGCTCCCAAGAGACTCTGACATATCCTGCAGCTGACTTTCTACAGAGGAAATTTAACATTTGGAACCCCCCCCCCCTTTTTTTTTCCCTGCTAGACACTTTGTTGGTTTTAAATATGTTTTAGTCCTTTTTTTATGAGGTATGTGTGTTGGGCAGCCTCACTGTGTAGCCCAGGCTAGCCTGGAACTGCTGTGTAGACCAGGCTAGTTTTAACTCAAAGAGGTCTACCTGCTTTCTGCCTCCCAAGTGCTGGAATTAAAGTCATAAACCACAATACTTTTTTTTTAAAAAAAAAATCTTAAAAAAGCAACACATATTTGATTTAAAATCCAAACAAATATAACTCTTTCAAGAGTCTGGTTCTACTATTTTTTCTTTTTTCTTACTTTCTTTTTCTGTTTGTTTTTGCTTTGTTTTTTGTTTGCTTTGTTTTTCTTTCTTAAGACAGGTTTTCTCTCTGTAGCCCTGGCCACCATGCTGACAATAGACCAAACCTATGAAGCTGTAAACAAGTCCCAGTTAAATGCTTTCCTTTGTAAAAATTGCCTTGGCCATGGTGTCTTAGGCAATAGAACCCTAAGACATTCCCACTGAGGTTTTGAACATGTTTACATTGAATAGTTTCTGAAAGCTTTGCAGAGAGCAGACCTTAAAGATGTTTTCTTTCATATGTATGCTCAAGCCATCCCTGTGCCGTTTAATGACATGGTCATCTTTCTTCCATTGGTTTTCCATGCCATTTTCTGCATAAGCTCAGGCTCCAGGTATAGACAGACCGGTCCCCATGCTTTGGACTGTTTCAGAGGTCTCATTTATGCCTTTCTGTGATGAGACCATATCATTTCTTACGGCTTATAACACATCTTGATGCTAGGAGAGGTAGCCTGGATGCGTTGAATTCCTGCAGTGTCAGGACAAGCTCATCCTGCCCCTCTGTGGGAACACCCTTGGGCAAGCATCAAAATGCCCCTGTCACTAGAGCCTCTTTCTTTTTGACAAAGTCATCCTAAAGGGAAGCACATAGCATGTAGCCTTTTGAAATGTATTTCTTTCACTTGGCTCCGTGCTTCTGATACTCATCCAAATCGTCGTGTGAGTCAAATCATTTGCTCTTTTTATTATGAGCACCATGTTCTGTTGGACGGTGGCGCTGGTTTTATTTACACACTCACCATTTGGGATGTTTCCAGAGGTTTCTGTTTCGTTGTTGTTTTGTTTTGCTTTGTTTTGTTTTTGAATGCATGGGCCAGATAGTCCACGAATGTTCAGTTTGAAAAGATTCTGGTACAGGTCCCCAGAGCAGTCCTGCTGTGTTGTACGCCACGTTGAATTTCATCAGCAGAGTTGGTTAGGTGGGGGGGGGGGCAAAGCACTTGTTTTGGATATTATCAATCTCACGGTTTTAAAGCGAGCATTCCCATCAATCAATGTCAGTGAAGCTCTTAGCAGTGGGCACATTTTACAAAGCAGGTTCTCTTTGGTGAAGTGAACATTCAAGTCTCTTGTGAGATTTTTAGCTGGGTAATGTATTGTCATATTGTTGAGAGTTTGAAAGTTTAGTGTGTGGATCTGTATACATACAAGTGTTTGGGGAAATCTCTTCTCTCTCTTTTCTGCCATGTGGGGCTCACAGAGTTGTTAGTCTTGAGGATGAGTATCTTTACTGAGTCAGCCCACCAGCCCTTACTGCTGAGTTTTAAGAGTATTTTCTTGACATCAAATCTGAGTCTTTTTATAGGGTATGTGTCTTAGTTAGGGTTTGACTGCTGTGACAGACACCATGACCAAGGCAACTCATATAGGGACAACAACATTTAATTGGGGCTGGTTTACAGGTGCAGAGATTCAGTCCATTATCATCAAGGTGGGAGTATGGCAGCATCCAGGCAGGCATGGTGCAGGAGGAGCTGAGAGTTCTGCATCTTCAGCTGAAGGCTGCTAGCAGAATACTGGCTTCCAAGATGTCATCAGCAAGGGAAGGATTCCTAAGTCAAGTCGGATGGATGAAAGTTCATCTGGGTCTTGCCATCCATGCAAGATGCACTACTTTCTCTTTGAATACCTTTTGTTTAATAAATATTGACTTATTCTTCATCTTGACTTTTTGGCCATGCTATCAAAGTACTTTTGCCAAGTAACATCTTATGTTTAAAACATATTATTCTAAAAATCTGTCCTGCTGTTAATTAATCTGTCTTGTCAGATAAATTTGGAACATATCCCCCTTGATAGATAGCACCTTGGTAGGAATATTTACCCAAGAGCCATCTCCCCAGCCCTTGCTGATGACATCTTAGAGAACATTGTCCACTATAGGGATTGTGCCTGGTACACTTTTTGTTTGTTTGTTTGTTTGTTTTGCCAACTTGACACAAAATAGGGTCATCTAGGAAGAGGAGCCATCAATTCAGAAAACACCTCTATTAGAATTGGCCAGAGGTAAATCTGTAGGTCACTTTCTTAACTGATGATTAGTGTAGGAGGTCCCAGGCTGCAGTAGCTCATGCTAACCCTGGGAAAGTGGTCCTGGATTGTACACAAAACCAGATTGAGCTAACTCTGGAAGCAAGCAATAAACATCATTCTTACATGGGTTCTGCTTCAGTTCCTTTCTCAAGTTTCCTACCCTGACTTTTTCACAATGGACTATAACCTGTAAGCTGAAATAAACCCTCCTTCCTCATTGCTATTTATCACAGCAATAGAAAATGAAGACAGACTTAAAAAGGCTTTTGAACTCCCTGCCTCGATTTTTCCACTACCTTAAAACAGCCTCAACAGCTATGGCGATTCTTGTGTCTACAAAACTCAGAACTTAAACTTGAGAGAAAAGTTAATATTTGTTAGGTAAACACTGGGGGATTTTCCTTCTGAAGCTTAGCGCATTCTTAGTGTTGCGCATTTCTCATCAGAGTCGAGAAATTATATGGTGGAGAGAAACTACTTAACTTCAGTTTACTCTTTCAGGAGTTAGATTGGAAGAAAATATAATGAAGTTTTAAAAATATTTGAAACAGTATGGGTGTAGTCTTCTGCCAAGGGTCTGCTTGTTTCAAAGTTTGACACAGTGTATAAGAAAAGATCAGCTCACAAATATTAGAATCCCAGAAGAAACCTTCTTTGATCATCTTTAATATCCCTTGGGAGCTTCTGTTCGCTTCCTTTCTCTCCTTTATGACTTTGTTTTATATGCTTGATCCATACACTATATTGGCAATCTGGGGCTCAGGAAGTCAGATTCCATTTACAATACCTACCTACAAACATGCTAGCATCTGGGCATCTGGAAGTGAATGAACCCCAGAAGCCTTCTATGAAGAAAAGAAAACCAACATAAATTGGGGTTTAGTTTTAATTATTTGAGTGTTACCAAACTGTATCTCAAAAAAGCAAAGCAACCCAGAAATTACTATTAATTCAGCATTGACCTTTAACAACAGGGCATTCTGGGGAATGGCCAGCAGGAAAATAGTAGGCCATCACCATAGAGATGGAGTTGTTCACCTCAGGATGCGCTCCCCACATGACCATTTCCATGACCTGTTACTCTAAGTGGTTGCACTCGGGTGATCTCTTCTGGTGATAATTACAAAACTGGGCCAGGTGCTCAGTACTTACACAATGGATCAAAATGAAATGCTGTGTTTTTAGGGCTCTGTGAGGTAGCTGTGAGACTCCAGAGCTGGAGAGATGGCTCAGTGGTTAAGAGCATTTGCTGCTCTTGCACAGACCTGGGATTTGCTTCCTAGCATTTGCTTGGTGGTGAAGTCTGTGAATCCAGTTCCAAGGAATCTGACATCCTCTTTTGGACTCTGTGGTCATCTACATGTGCATAAATGCATGAACATACATACATACACAAACATAAAATAAAAAAATAAGAATGATTATATCTTAAATATGAAGAGAGCGTAGTAACTCATTAAAGGTTCCATCTTTTCCCCACTTCCCAAACCACCCGATGTTTACTTAGAAAACTCACATCTAGATACTGGTAGAGTTGCTACTAGAATAGAATTAGGTGAGTGCATTGAGATCACTTGTCCCAGCCATTTTGCCTCTCTTGTGTCACCATCACAACTTCCTGATACCCATCTGTCATCTTTCCTATTCTTGGAAGGTTTTATACTAACTCTCTGTCACTCTAGACTTACTTCAGCTTACACTATGAGGGCTAGTGTTAGCTGCCAAATTGACAGGAACGAGAGTCCTGGGAGACAGAACTCTGGTCATCTTGATACATTAGCTGATGTTAGAAGACTCCCCTTGACTGTGAGAAGGACCATGCCCTGGAACTGGTGTCCTGACCTGAATAAAAATGGAGAGAGGGGAGACAGAGAGAGAGAGACAGAGAGAGAGAGAGAGAGAGAGAGAGAGAGAGAGAGAGAGAGAGAGAGAGCTGAGTACTAGCAAGAAACACACATCCATTTCTCTGTATCCTAATGGTACATGAGGCGTGGCCAGCTCCTTCTAGCTCCTACTTCCTTGTCTTCCCTGCTGTGATGGACTGTACCTTGAACCTCAAGTTTAAACCAACACTCTCTCCATAACACTCTCTCCATGAAGTTCTTTTGTCAGAATACTTTATCGCAGTCAAAGGAATCCAAACTAAGGCTCTACCTTTCCTACCATCCCTTTGCAAAAACATTATCTTCACCTCCCTCTGTCTCCTTTGTTACACCGAAAGAGGAGATGCTGTGTGCCTTAGTTTCTGTATCCTCAGCATCTTCATGACAGAGGACATTAGGGGCTCAATGGCCGATTTCTTTTTTTAAAAAGTTGGTCAGTAGAACTAACTCTTCTCTATGCGCATCCTTTGCTTCATTGTTGAATGTCCCGTGGTGTGTGTGTGTGTGTGTGTGTGTGTGTGTGTGTGAGACTATACCCACTCTCATTTACTTTCATCACTGCACTGAACACCCGGGTCTCATTCACTCTTTCTCTTTGTCTGCATAGCAGCTGCCTGCATTTCCTACTGGCTAACTACCCCACTCTGTGTGCTCTGGGTGGGACAGACACCATTGCTAGCTCTGGCAGTCGTCAGAAGACCTGATCATTATGTGTGGTGCTCTTTTGCCAAAGGATGCTTTCAGGAAAGAGTGTAGAACACAACTCAGGTGACTGTATGAACTCTGGGCTGCTCTGGGATTCTTCTGTATGCTATTCTCTTTAACCTGTGACTGAAACACTGAAACAAGATGTTAGCTTGAACTTGCATGAAGCCACTGTTGCTGGAGCCCAAGAATGAAGCCAGCACCAAGAAGCACAGAGTAATATTCAGCAAATCTCTTGAATTTTTTGAAGTTAGCCATCCATTTAGTCAGCAATATAAGAGTGCTTTTGACTACACACAATAAATTTTTTTTATCAGACTTGAGTACCGGGACTGGGGATGGCTCAGTGGTTAAAACATGAACTGATAAGGACATGGATGTTAGAGTTTGGATCCCTAGAGTCTATGAAAATGCTTTGTGAGTATGCTCTCCTGTAGTTGCAACCTCAGAAGGCAGAGACAGGGAATCCTTAAGCAAGCTGTATAGCAAGACTAGCCATATTGGTGAGCTCAGAGTTTGATTGAGAGACCCTGCCTCAAAAAGAATTAGAGAAGGCAATTTAAAAAGATTCTTGAAACATACACAACACACACGCACACACACACCACAAAGGAGAAAGAAAGGACATTTTATTTCCTCATATAGCAAGGAACAGTGATAGATTTTTCTAGAATTGATTTAGAATAAATTAGTTCATAGCCCACATTTCCTGTGCAATCCCTATAACATCATATCCTCATGCAATTATATCCAAAGGCAGAATAAAACTGGGTCCTCCTGCAGGCCTCTGCTTTTTAGTCTAGTAGGAAAGTCTTTTTCAAGGGTCTTAAGCCAATGTTTCTTATGTCTTATTAATCATCATGAACTCATGTGCCTATACCATAGCTGCAAGGGAAGCGGGGATAGGGCAAATGTCTCATATTTCCCATCTGTGCAGTGAAAGCTTCACAATTTAAGCACGGGGGAAAGTATTACTAGAGGGAGAAAGACCATTAGCAGGGTTACATCGACTGAATCATTGGGTTCTTATTTAGTCATTATTTAACTTTCTTGGAGTTAAGTTTCTGGACCTTGCCACCAATCATGTATAGTATTATACTTTTAAATTCATGTTTTATTATAAAAATTTATTTTTTTCAAAAACAAACTCTTACAAATTAGGACACTGTCATCAAAAAATGCATAGGTACACAAGTTCATTTCCACAGCATGGGTTGATTTTCTAGCATTCATTGAGGTGGACCAAAACATATAGATGCAGACTGAGTGGAGCCATTAATATATGTAGTGAGAGAATAACTGAGGTGTTGACTCACAGTCAGAGCTCTGGTATAATTTCAAAATAAAATCACTTCATGCGTCATAAGGTTCTTCACCTTGTCTTGTTTTTAATCTTTGAGTTTAAAATATTTGGAATTCAAGAGCAGCAGACACTTTTACCCACTACACATTGTCTAAGTGTATGACATTCTATTCATTTTTTAAAAAATAGTTTTAGGGAGAGCTGGCTTTTCCCTTTGCGGGCTGCAGCACTGGATGGGTCATTCAGGCCTGGCAGGAGAGCTGGCTACAGTGGTGTGGATGTAGGAAAAGCTGGTGGGCTGATGAGATCAGATCCAGGGCTTTGAATTGGCTTACCCCAACATCTACCCCATCAATGGATTGCTGGAGTACATGAAGGGGCCGGTCCTACAGATTCAAAACTACAGGATCTCCGTGACACAGGGCAACACAGGATATTCAAGAGGAGTCCCAGTAAGGTTCAAGTATTGATCGCATAGTAGAAGCCAGAGGCTTTGAACCAAACTAACTAATCATTGCAATGGGCATTTCCAAGCAAGAAGTATGAACAAAGGGGTGTACTTAAGGACACACTGCGACATACTGCAGCTTCCATAGTATTTTTTTCTCTGTTGGGGGGGTGCCAGGGTGAAGGAAAGGTATTCAGAGGGGGGGAGATGAGTGGAATTTGGGTACAGAATGTGAAAATCACAAAGAACCAATAAAAAGTTTAAAAAAATAATAATTGCAAGGGCCAGGGAGATGATTTAGTGAGTAGAGTGTTTAACACCAAGTCTAATGACCTAAGTTTGACCCCCAGAGCCAACACTGTAAAAGAAGAGAACAGACTCCCATGGGTTGTCCTCTGATTTCCCCATGCACGCCATGGCATGTGTACACACACATGCACATACATACCACACACATAAGTACATACACACACACATATAAACACACATGCACATATACACCACACATAAGTACACACACATACAAATACACACATGCACACCACACTCATAAGTACACATACACATGCACATACACACATTCACAAGTACACACACATATTCATATACACACATGCACATACATACCAGAGACATAAGTACACACACACATACACTCATATACACACATGCACAAGTACACATATACACATACACACATACACACATACACCTGCACACCACATACATAAGCATGCACAAGTATATACACACACTCATATACACACATTTAAACACATGCACACACGTACACATAAGGTTATTCATACACACACAAACATACACATGCACATATACAACACACACAAGCACACACACAAGTATACACACATGCACATACATATACATGTATATACACACATGTACATACATGCCCACTACCCACTAAAAAAAATAAATGTAAGAACTAAGGATAAGAAAGGATAGAAGTGAAAGCTGTTGTTTGAAGATTGGAATGTTGGGATTTCAACATTTTCTTAAAAAAAAAAAAAAAACAACCAGGCTGATACTAGGGGGAAAAAGTATTTTTTTAGTATATTTTAAGTGATTAACTTTTAACGACTTGAACAATTTGTAAATTAGATAACCTTTCCATTTTTTTCCTAAATAATGTTATTTTACTTTTTTCCAAAGGACAGGACAGATGGCTGTTATTTTCAAACTTAATTATAGCTGTGTATGTTAGAGGCACATTTACTGTCTTTCACAGTAATTTTCTGAAAAAAAAATCTGGTAATTTTTCAAGTACTGTGTTTTCAAGTCCTATGATAAAATATAATTAAAAAGTATGGGCTGAAGAGATGGCTTAGCAAAAGAGCAATACGGTTCTTGCAAAGGACCTGAATTCAGTTCCCAGTACCCACAGTTAAAAGCTCACAACCACTGTGACTCTGGTTTCAAGGTAATCATCCCATGCCATCTTTGAGAAGATCTGCAAATGTTTGTATATATCTTTCCCTGACAGCAGGTGCTCTCTCTGTCTCTGTCTCTGTCTCTGTCTCTCTTTCTCTGTCTCTCTCTTTGTCTCTCTCACATACACACACACACACACACACACACACACCACTTAAAAGCAAAAATGAAATGTTTTGTAAACTGATTAAAATTTATATTAGCCAGTTAGTACCTAAAATCTGAGGAACAGTAAAATATTTAGACAAACTGGGAAAATAATGGGAGATGAGGTGGGAGGGGACAATAGGTCAGATTGACCATGCCTGGGAGTTTCCCTGACCTTGGGTCCGCTGGTGCTTCAGTGTGGGTGACCCCTCGTGGGACTGGGCTCCACAGTTCTTTATGAAAGGGGCGAGGCTGGCACATTGGATTGGGACACTCCTTAGGCTCCTTAGGCTCCCAGGCTTAGGGGATTGTCTTGAGTATGGTGGCATCTCCAGCAACTAATTTGGTCTTCTCTGTAGATGTCAAGAGCACCTTTCCCTCTGTGACCACTAAAAATGGTTCTAGACACTCTTAAGTGTCCCCAAGGGTCGAAAATGACTCCAATTGAAGACTATTACTTGTAATCCCAACACCAGTCTTTAAGAAATTCAGAGTATGGGTGGTTTAGAGACATAATTAAAAATAGCATAGCACCTGAGCTATCAACCACAGATCAAATTACCTGGGTTTTTTTTTTCTTCCTCTAGAAAGACAAACCCACTAAAACACATGTGCCGTATTTTGACCCTGACTCGCATGAAATATAAAATGATGTGTCAAGAGAACCATAAGCTCACTCACCTGATACTGATGATAACACCGTATGATTAGAGTCATGGGGTTGAGGTTATGTCCTTTTAAAAGCAACTCATTTGGAGGGGCTTCTGCAACACTTCAGAAGCAAGGAGATCTTGTCTGAAATGTATTGATAGGGATGGAGGTGGGGAGAAACTCAGACAAAGGAAGACTCTGTGAGTGGATAGTGCTGAAATCATGTGACAGGTCTGAGAATTCATTAAATTATTCTCTTTAGATGACTGTAGTTGCCACAATAGCATTACAAAACATGGGTGCCTTTCTAACTGGTTTTGGCTCTAGGCGCTGTCCCGTTGACAGCTTAACTTTTTAAGAAAGAGTGATTTAAGTTATTAATTTCTAAGTTAATTATACAGACATAGCACCCATGCATTCATCTTCATATCCATTGGTTTTGTCTATTGACCAACTTACAACGCTACTGCTGAGCCACCATCTTCTTCAATTAAGGGGAAGAACAAAAGCTATTCTTTCTGCTCTGGTGTCCACAAATATTTCACTTAAATTTTGCCTTTTAAATATTTTTTTCAAGTGTTTTTGAAACTGCCATTTAAAAACCTGACTTGGAGTCAGGCAGAGTTGCCCATTACTGCAAGACCAGCTCTCAGGAAGTAGAAACTGAAGGACTATAGATTCAAACACACAAACCAACCAACTCTGATTGGAGAGTTGTCTGTTGCTGTATATGTGGGCTAACTTAAAAGTCTCAAGACTACAGAGTCAAATCACCTCTGCAACCACTGTTGAATGAAATAAAGAATCAAACATTCTGGCATTGCAAGATGTTTAGTTGAAAAAATGTAGTCTCCTTTTCTAGTTTGAATAAATATGAATTTTGTTGATGATATCTAGCATTTCAAAAATGTGCATGCATTTCAACTGTTTTATGACTGCCTTTACAACCAGAATATACAAATATTTAGTATCCATTGCTTTTAATCCATGCAACCGCTATAGTCTGAATGTTGTCAGACACCTGCCCAGTTCATATGTAATAGTCAATGTGATGATTGTATTAAGGTAAGGCCTTTGGTTACGTGATTGACCCACCCTCAGAGATAGAATCACCCGTATAGAATAAACGAAAGGGGGGCTGCTTTCAGTTCTCATCACATTGAAACAGAGACAAAGCACAGTCTTTAGGAAACATCCTCAATAAACTCCAGATCTTACAACTGACCACAGACCTCCAGGCCTTCAGCTCCAAAAGGTAACTTTGTATGATTTCTAAATTCCTTAAGGTTTGGTTCTAGCAGGCGTACAAACTAATACTGAAATTGGTATCAAGAGTGGGATGTTTCTCTAGGAACTTAAAAGATGTGAAAGCTACTTTGGAATTGGGTAGAGACCGGGCAAATATGCCCAGATATGTTGGGAAAAGTATCTGCACAGCCATGAACGGACCCTGGTGGCTCTGGAGGATGGGGAGTTACAGAGGACACATCCCTGGTCTATGACATTACACCAGAATGTGGCTGGAAACACCGATGATAGTTGCCATTGTGAAATTTAAAAAAAGGGCAGGGGGAGCTGTGTTTGTAACAAAGTGCCAGTGAGCTTGACTAAGCTCCATGTGCTGGTATTCAGGGGAAGCCAGAGTTTGAGGATGACTAGACAGGCTAGTTGACCATGAGAGCTCTGTTCCATTCCACCCCATCCTAGTGCATTTGAGAACATGGAGTGGTTAGCTGTGGAGAATCGGACATCTGCTTGCAGCTCCAATCAGGATGTTCTCATTGTGGCCATCTGAGTTGAGCATGTTTGCTTCTGTGTGTTTACCTGCTCTGCATTATGAGGACTGCAGAGAGAGAGAGAGAGAGAGAGAGAGAGAGAGAGAGAGAGAGAGAGAGAGAGAGAGAGAGAGAGAGAGAGAGAGAGAACACTAAGCAGAGTGATGGCAAAACCCAGACCTCAAGCCAGCCTTAGGTACATTTGCTCTTGGTGCTCTCTGTCAACTGTCTGTTTCTCCCTTCATATCCTACAGGTGTGGAAAAAATCATTCCCTAAACAAAAAGACTTCATTTCTTAAGTTCTTACTTAGATGCATGTGTGTGTACCTGAGTGTGTATCTGCATAGCACATGTGTGTGATATCTGTGGAAACCAGGGAAGAGGATACTAGATCCCTTGGAATTGGACTTATAAGTGGTTGTGAGCCCCTATGTGGGCCCTGCTAGGATCTGAATCTCGGTCCTCAGAAAGAGCAGCAAGTGCTCTCAACCCATGGAGCAATCTCTTCAGCTGCCCTGAGATTTCAATTCTATTATTTAGGTTCTATCTTGTTTGGGATGAGGTCTCATGTGCTCCCGGCTGGCTTCAAACTCACTTTGTAACTAAAGACAACTTCGGTGATTGGCTCTCCAGTCTCCGCCTCTGGAGGACTGGCATTACAAACATGCAGTCCCACACTGGCACTGAATTCCAGTTTTTAGTGGAGAGCATACTTGAGAGGGGTGAGGAAGACCCTCAGAGAGATGGCTTGTTTCCAGAGAGTTTGTACAATGGCCAAGAGCAATAGCTAACATTGAGTAAGGCTACCAAGCTGAAGCCATTGGGAGAAATATGACTTTTCAGTAGCATAAGTGAAAGAGGAATTGGCCCCAATTAAATTAAATGATAATCTAATTAAATTAAGTGGTAATCTGTACATTAAGAAAGTAACTGCACGGTAGAATTTCTCAAACAAATTGTATCCTCCGGGACAGTGACACTGCTTATCTTTGTTCTGCAGTTATTTTTGCTTCTTTTCTCCCCCATTTTGACATTCACTTCTAACTTAGCAATTGCTAAATGAAGTGGTAAATTATATGAATGCATAAACGTGTCTTTTTTGTCCTATAGTACCCACGGGAGAGGCTTAATCCTTCCTCGAAGGCCCAGCATCCCTTCACCACTCTGAAGGTTCAAAGGTCCAATTTTTGTTCAAATGTATCCCCTGCTGTAACCTACTAGATAACAAGATTCCCTTGTATCCTCTGCTGAGGAAAAATATCAAAGAACTAGATTCTTAATCTCCCAGATTCTAGCTTAAATTAATGAGAGATTTGTGTGCCCAATATTGACTCAAACAAAACAAAATGAACAAACAAACAAAACCAAGGGCCAAAATGATTAAGAAATTAAAGATAGCAATGTCCTCCACTTTATACTTTCATTTAAACATTTTGAAGATTAGTTTCCTCTAACCCACAGAGTAGTAATGAAGGGATGTTTGTACTATGAAGTCAAATATGATTAATTTTAGAATACACTCCTATTAAAAAATGTCTTAGAACTAATAAAATTACCCCCAGAACTCTCGGGTTAGTGTGCAGTAATTAAAGCGAAAATGAGCATGTAAAAATCTACAGGATAAAAAAACATGATATATTACATCCATAAGAATTAACAACTTGCAAGAGAAGAGCTAATTTCTTTAAAGAGTTTCAGTTTATTAGAAAATGGAAGCATGAAACAACTTGGATTCATTTCCTATTGACCCATTTTAAGAAAAAAGCAAATTGGTTATTAGAAAGTTAAATGAGAGGCCGGAGAAATAATCTATCTTAATTGATCATTAATTAATGTCTACCAGATTTCTGAGCTAGATATTTGCAATAAATTATTAATATTGAAATGGCTTCAATGGTTTTGCTAAGTGTTTGGCATAAGTTATCTTAATGGTACATGAAAGTCATCTTGTTACCCATCTGAAATGAATAACTTTATCCTTACAAGCATAAATATCATGACCATAACAACAGATTCAGACACGTTACCTCATTTTTTTAAAACAAATTACTCTGGTATCAGACATTGCTCATAGTACAATGCAACCTTTTGCTATTAATCTTGTTAGCTTAAAGGCTGCAGTGTAGCCTGGGGAAGAAATAGCAGTTCTTAGAGTCATTTAGTTCAAGATGTAGGATTTTAGTAAGTTTATAGGAGAATGGGGTTGGGGGCGGGGGTAAGGGTTGAAAGGCTTTTATATTATACATTACATCTAAAAAATTAAAGACTTGCAATCGAGCACATGAAAGGCTGTCTGGTTATTCTTCCAACAATGGCCCTTTCTATTCAAAGCTGAAGATGAATTCAACAGCGCTGAGCCTGCCTGGGCTTTGAAGAAACAGATGCGACTATTGTTCAAGATCTGTCTTGAAAAAGAATGCTTCACTCGGATTCCGAAAATTGTTGCCACTGTCAGGAAGGGGGAAAAAGCATTATGTCAGTGGACGAATGAATACATTCGATCTATGATAGGCAATGTTGAACTACACCATAGTCACAGACAGCATCTCTTGTGTGCATCCTGACCCGTGATAGCCAGCTGATCAAAGAATGCCACATAAACTCACAGGTTTGCAAGACAGAAGTCAAGCAATGTAGCAGACTCTACACAAGGAACATCTTCTCTTTCTGTCTTGTTCCTTCTTATTTCAATCTCTGTGACCTCCAACAACAGCTGGGAAGAGATGCCACAGTAAAGGCCCTCCACAGACCACCCTTCTACCTGAGAGAACACGGTCAACCATTCTAGGAAGGTGAGGCACATCGGGAAGCCACTACCTACCAGTTCATGCCCACTCGCTGATCTGCGATCCAGAGGGCCACATGGGCACACATCCTGAGATGCTCTCTTGAGATGTAGCAATGCTACTTGAAGATGCCATATCAGTACTTCCAATAGATAACAAAGCTACCAATTTATCACATTTGTAGAGATCATTAGGATAAAATAATGTTCCCCAGTAGCATACTAAGAGTACCTAGTAAGTGTGCTCTGCCTGGTTCAACGCTTTCCAATGGAAATTGGGTGGGTGGTTACTACACAATATTTCAAAAATATGTGAAACTGAGCAAAAGAAGCATGCATTAGTGTCCAGAGATGGTTGTGTAGGTGAAGGTTCTTGTCTCCAAGTCTTAGGATGTATGGTGAATCTTTTGGAATCATGTGACAGAAAGAAAGAACTGACTCTCACAAATTATTTTTTGATATACACATACACATTTTGGCCTATATATGCAAGTGTGTGTGTGCGCGCACACACACACACACATTAAATAAATGTGAAAAAATATCCTTTCAAAAAATTGCCTCAAATCAAGAATCTTCTTAATTAAAGGCCAGCCAAGCTCATGTCAACTAAGATACTGGACTTTGGGGAAGAAAATCTTTTAGCAAAAAATAATTTCTTGATCTTTTTCTTATAATGTTTATTTACCTTTTGAGGGTACAGTCACTTTGTAAATGCATGTTTTGGCTCAGCACTTTCAAATGTGCATCAAGGGTAGGGTTATCATGGAATGACCCCATTAGGAAGTGTCCTGTCGCTGGGCAATGGTGGCGCACACCTGTAATCCCAGCAATCTGGGAGGCAGAGGCAGGCAGATTTCTGAGTTTGAGGCCAGCCTGGTCTACAGAATGAGTTCCAGGACAGCCAGGGCTATACAGAGAAACCTTGTCTTGAGAAAGCCAAAATCAAAAATAAAAAATAAATAAAAAAAAAGCGTTCTGTACAGCTTGCTGGAGTTGAGGGAGCTCTGCTGATTTCCACAACAGCAAATGAAACTCTCATACCGAGATACTGCTGGGACGTGAAGCAATAAAAAGCCGTATCTGATGACCGTGCTCTCCGGCTTGCAGAAACATCTGTCCCGAGGGTCAGAACCAGGACCCCAGGTAATGAAAAGCCTCCATGTTGATATCAGATGCTCTTTCCCTCTTGGGCTACTTATTTCGACAGGGTATTTTCTTTTCGAGCATGTTCTAAGAAACAAATGCTCACCTTTCTGTGTGTAATCAAGAGAGAGTCTTGAAGAAACAAAATCGCCGTGTTCACGGTGGAGTAGATTGGTCAGAAGGAAGTAGAAACGCGAGGTGCTGAAAAGCAAGTTTTCAGTTAGCAGTAAAACATCACTCCAACCACTAACTGGGTTGTAACTGCAGAGGGAGTTAAAATAGATAAAGATAAAGATAAAGATAAAGATAAAGATAAAGATAAGCTTTTCCTACTCTCAGTTTTATACCTGAACTCCCAACCCTATCCCCTACCATGGTGAATGAGTGAGTGAATCCAGCTCTCTGAGTATTGAAGTAGCAAGAACCATTTTGCAAGTCAAACGATCTCAGATCCCTTTGAAGCAGTGATTTTGAAGGTTGGGCTCTCTTTTTCATTTCTTTGACCATCAGGACATTAGTACATCTGTCACATTGACACACTAAGAAAGAGAGATTTGTTTTGGTGGGAGGGACTTTGCAATCTGGAAAATCTCTCTCTCTTTTTTTTAATCTTCCTGTTTAAAACAATACTAATTATTCCATTAGGCTGTTGAACACAATTCGCCGGTGACATTTATATAGAGCTCAAAACATACTTTGAGTCATTTAGACTTCTCAAGGCAAACTAGAAAGCACAGAGATGGGTAATCTATTCCACTTGTTTAATAAGAGTCTCCTCTGCACTGAGTCTGGTGTGTAATTACTCATCACAAACTGTTGGCCTTACTGTGGTACCTATCAACACAGCACTTCCTACCATTACCATGGGGTTCTGTCTGACCTGTTTGGACTTTCATACCACAGCAAATGGGAAGCCAAAACCAACAACCTCAGGAGGCCCAGCGTTCCCTCTGGTTGACAGCTGAGGGAATAGGTTTATGTTCTTTGTCACCGATGCAGAGCCTGCTAACCAGCCTCCCAAATTCTTAAACAAGGTCATGGCACATTCTCCCATTTTTATATTTACCAGAAAATAACAGGAAAGGCACCTTTCAAGACTCTACGTTGCTCTTTCTAAAGAGGTTTCACTGGTAGACCAGCTCAAAAAGGCACTCGGAGCTTGAAAACAATGTGGTTTAGCAACATTGTAGCAACTGAGATTGGTAAACCAGCTCAGTGTTCACTTTGCTGTTGCACAAAACGTTAATCCTTTTCAACCTTAAAATAAACTCTGATTTTTCTAAAATCGTCTTTGGTTTTATTTTAATTGCTCAAATGGTTAACTTATAATAGACGTTCAAAAGCTTTTCGCATCTTTGTAAGAGAAGGCACACGTGGTCCCTGAGATGGTTTGGATGGTAATAGCTCCACTCCATGCTGAGGTTTTCAAGCATTTCATTCCACAGTTATCTCACTTAGATCTTAAGTTTTGGTAGCTTCTCCTGTGTTTTCTTGAGACTGGCAGTAAACAAAGAGTGCACCAACTCTGAGTTTCAAGAGACACTCTAGGCAAGTATTTGCGCAGGCTTTACATTTCTCAAACACCTTCACCTAGACAGGTACCACAGCAAGTCCGAGGAGCAGAATGGAGAACTCTCAGTTCTATAGTATAGGCTAATTAATTACCTGGGGCTCAGAGGCGTGAAATGTCCCATCAAATGGATATTAGGTAGTTTGGCTACTATACCACTGAATTCCTCCCTTTTCCATTGGTTACTTCTGACTAGTTTCGATTGTTAATTTGACACAATGTAGAGTCCCATGGGGAGGGAGTCTGGGGGATTGTGTAGATCAGAATAGCCTGCTAGCAAGTCTGGGAGAGGGGGCGCTGTCTTGATGACTTCATTGATGGAGGAGGGCTCTGCCTAAAAGTGGAGGGCGCCATTTCCTGGTCTTAGATCCTGGAGTATTTAAGAGCAGAAGCAAAACCCTTTCTCTTTAAGTTTCTATAAGTTGCTTTTTGTCAAAGTATTTGATCACAGAAACAAATGAAGCCAGGACAGGCTTAGCATCCCTTAAGATTGAGCAGATTAGGCTGTTGCACCTAAAGCCCTCAGACCCACAAGCCCAAAGCAAAACATGTGCTCCCATATATGCACCTCAAGATGACTCTTGAGTTCTCCCATTCTGAAACCCCGGGATGCCACACCATTCGCATTCTGGACACTTGCCTGTCATTGGGACAGTGACAAAGGAAACTGCAACACATAGCTACACAGCCCTCCCCGTTCTTCCAGCTGTTTTCTCAACCTCTTCTGTGCCTGGTTCATCTGCCAAAATCTCTTGGAACATCTGCCTCCAAAAAGGCAACCCTCTGAGGAAGGAGAACAAACTAGATCCTTTTCGATTGTTGCTAATTATAAAACAAATGCTGACTACTCCCCATCACTCCAGCTCCTCCAGATGACAGGCATTTGCCAACTGCAGGAGCGAACCCTGTTCCACGGAGGGAGAATCCTAAGCTCATCCTAAGCTTGTGTTCAGGATCGTGGGTGACCTGCTGTAGCTCTGACATGGGAAGATCTGTGCCTCCTGTCTGGAAGTATTCTGAACTCAAAACCTGTGAGCTAAGCGAGAAGATCCATGTGCCAAAGAGTCCAGTTCTCAATGGGGACACATTTATGGAACAGCTCAGTTCCCTTCTAGAAAGGAGAAAGCCAGGTGATAGCTGTGAAATCTCAGAATAAATGTTCCAGGGGTCTTCTGTCACCAGTAAGAGAGGAATTTTCTTGGAGCTGACCAGAGAGGGAGACACTGTAGTCCATTATTCTTCATAATTCTCGATTATACCTTCTGGAAAATACTACCTTTTCTGTTTTGCTCCGAATGGGTCTGTGTTCTTCTGTGTGTGTGTGTGTGTGTGTGTGTGTGTGTGTGTGTAACCCTGGCTAGGGACAACCAGGTAATGACGGAAGGACAAACACTTGGTAAATATGGGGTTCTTTAGAGCTTCTGTCTGCAAATGGACCCTCAGAATGTTTATTAGGAACAGAAGGAGGGGCTAGTGTCTGTAGGAGGTCTCTGTTGACCAGAAGTCTCTGGCTGTAAACATCCACGAGGAGAAAGCCACAGTTGCTAGTCTTCAAATACATTGATCAATCCTTCATAAACAATAAGACCCTAGAAGAGAGCTTCACCATCCCTATTGAGCCTGGCTCATAAGGCTTTGCCAATTTTTCATGGGCTAGTTTGTCTTCGAATCCTTTGACAATCTGCGATCGTGTCAAAACACTAATTCCCTAAGGATATCACTCTCTCAAGGTTTCCTCCATTATGTACAATTCATAGACCAAAATAACCACTGTCATGATTTGTATATGGTTGGCCCAGGGAATGGCACTATTAGGAGGTGTGGCCTTGTTGGAGTGGGTGTGGCCTTGTTGGAGTGGGTGTGTCACTGTGGGCTTTAAGACCCTCATCCTAGCTGCCTAGAAGGCAGTCTTCTGCTAGCAGCCTTCAGATGAGGATGTAGACCTCTCAGCTCCTCCTGTACCATGCCTGCCTGGAGGTTGCCTTGTTCCTGCATTGACGATTATGGACTGAACCTCTGAACCTGTGAGCCAGCCCCAGTTAAATGTTGTCCTTATAAGAGTTGCCTTGGTCATGGTGTCTGTTCACAGCAGTAAAACCCTAAGACAACCACTATAGAGCCAGAAAGAAAACTCAGCAAGAAAGATGTTGCTCTGGAAACCCAATGACCTGAGATCCATCCTCAGAGACCATTTCTTAAAATGTTGGTTTGTGTTGGGACACACCTGTAATCCCAGCCCTCCCACAGTGAGCTAGAAGGCACAGATGGGAATTACCCAGAAGCTCTCTGGTCAGCTAACTTAGAAAGGTGAGCATAGCAGAGGCAAGAGAGACCCTGCATCAAAAACATCAAAAACAAGCCGGAGGCAGACAACTCCTGAAAAAGCTGCCCTGTCTTTCTCATAAGGACGCTGTGATACACACTCACCTGCACACACATACATAGTAGTAGTAGTAGTAGTAGTAATAATAATAAATGAAAAGGAAATATTCACTATCCTCAACATATAATTTCCCTCTAAATTCAGTACAATTCTAACAAATTCCAATGGGTTTCTTTTTTACTACACTCATGTGGGGGGGAGGGGAGGAATAACGGGGAGAGGGGGAGGACCTGTGTGCCTCATCAGAGGACTGAGAACACCCAATGGGTATCAGCTCTCAGCTTGCATCATGTGGATCCCTGGAGTCAAACTCCAGTCGTTGGGTGTGGGGGCAAATCCCCTAGCCCCCTTAGCTATTTCATCGGCTCTCCAGTTGGTGTCTCCTTTGCTCCTTCTAAAACTGAGGAGTTTTAACTGAGGGCCAAAATTTTTTTTTTTGAAGATAAAATCTTTATTTTATTTTTTAAAGATTTATTTATTCATTTCATGTATATGAGTACACTACACTGTAGCTGTACTGATGGTTCTGAGCCATCATATGGTTGCTGGGAATTGAACTCAGGACCTCTGCTCTCTCTAGCCCAAAGATTTATTTATTATTGTATATAAGTACACCGTAGCTGTCTTCAGACACACCAGAAGAGGGCATCAGATCTCATTATGGATGGTTGTGAGCCACCATGTGTTTGCTGGGATTTGAACTCAGGACCTTCAGAAGAGCAGTCAGTGCTCTTAACCCACTGAGCCATTTCACCAGCCCAGGTCAAAATCTTATACAAAAGAGTGGAGGACCCAAAATAGTCAATGCACTCCCGAAGGGAAAAAGGTAGTGTGTGTCTCTAGAGAGAGTATTTGAACAATCAAGCGAGGGAGAGAGGGATTTATCCTTTGCTGGGTTCACAATAGTGATATGGCTTAAGAGAGCATTACCCAGACAAGGTGTACCAATGTTCCAGAAACTAGAAGGTGCTGGGAGATTGCTGTGAGGAGCAGGATAGGGGGAAATTTTGAGGTATTAGGTTTGCTTCCCTAGCAGGGTTCCTTCTGCTGCCCATAAATGGGCCCAGCTGGAGTGGGAGGCTATGTTGTACCGAAATCAGCAGTTTCCCCAAGATTCTATGCAAATATTAATTGAAATATTTTAAACCCTTTCAACTTTATGAACATTTAGGTGTCAACCACGTATTAAACATAAACAGTCACAAAGCACCCAATTCCTGGTGTGGTGATGGTAACTCCTATTAAAATTGTAAGCACTATTTGGTGTAAGTACAGTTCATGAAAGAAGTGATATTATCATCCATTTAAAAAATAAAAACTTGGGGCTGGAGAAATGGCTCGGTGGTTAAGAACACTGACTGCTCTTCCAGAGGTCCTGAGTTCAAATCCCAGCAACCACATGGTGACTCACAACCATCCGTAATGAGATCTGATGCCCTCTTCTGGTGTGTCTGAAGACAGCTACAGTGTACTTACATATAAAAATAGAAATAAAGAGAAAAAAAATAAAAATTTAACCTCTGGGTCCGATGTTTTATGTGTTCCTTTCCTTCTCAGATATATTTTACTTGACTCCCTCAAAATGTACACTAATGTGAAATTCTTTATGCACAAGGTTTTTAATTGCTCCTCTTGATGTATTTCTTTGCAACATATTCATGTAAATTGAAATCTTCCACACGTTGCTACTTTACTGAATGGATAAATACCTTCTCTCCTGATTCTTTATGTCTCTCTGAGTAAATATCACTTACACTCTAATGCAGCAGGGTTCCCCCTCCATTCCACATATGGGTTTAATTTTTATAAAAGTAAGCATTAAACTCCTGGTTCATTGCTTGTAGCAACATCCACACCGATGACCTTAATTGTCCTTTTGGTCCTGATGTCTTTTCATGGCCTGGGGTAATGCAGCTCCAGTTGATCCTGAAAACTCACAGGATTAACACAAGGAAGTAGAAAGTCACTTTCAGGATAAGGAGTGTCAACTGGGGAAGTTGATTATGAGTCCCTCAGAACTGCCCAGGGATGAGCACTGATTTGAGGCAAACTCTGCTAATTCGTCTCACTGCCTTGTGCACTCCATGAAGAGCACGCTGGTTTTGAGGCCCCTTGATCTCCTCAGGAGAGTGTGTGAAGACGGGTCACATTAGCAGGAACACCTTCTGTACGTCTTAACGTTTCCCTCGCTCATGGACAATGCATCATCTTGTCAATGCCTCTGGACAACTTCTTCCCGGGTAGTCCCAAGCTGTGGTCCACCCAGTCAGCTGTTCAGCACCAAGCATTACAGCACAGTGCCTAGGTTTTCAAATTAGAAAATAGGCTGTCAGGCATAGATCAGATGTCGGGTCAAGTTTTGATAGCGCCAAAACTGTATCATTATTTGGCCAAGTAAATATTTTTGCAGAACCTGTATGTTATCTCCAAATTCCACGTGGATGTTTCCTGAGTCGGGTCAGGAGATGAGGGAAATGAGAGGGAAGAATTGGGAGGAACCCTCCTCTCAGAGTCCATGAAGCCTTTGCCCAGCAAAGGGGTGGGGATTCTGCACAGTCGACATCTTCCATGGTGATTGTTAATAGAAATAATAGATAAAATATAGAAATAATATTCAGTTCACATATAGACATTTGATGTTCAAGTCATAATGGTTCAGGCTTAGGTTTTGAACGTGTATGACCTTGGATAACAATTAACTAAATTCTTTCCCGATTCAGCCTTCCGATCTCAAGCAAAAATTTTAACTTTACTTATTGTTCAGACTTCCCACTCTTGTGCATCCTGTGGGTGAGATTTCTACCTTATCCAGTGTGCTTCTAACACAGTGGTTCTCACCTATGGGCTGAGACTCCTTTGGAGGTCAAATGACACTTTTACAGGGGTCACCTAAGACCATTGGAAGACACATTTACATCACAATTCATAACAGTAACAAATTTTACAATTATGAAGTAACAACAAAAATAATTTTATGGTTGGGGGGTCACCACAATGTGAATAACTGTATTAGGGTCACAGCATTAGGAAGGTTGAGAATCACTGTTTTACCAGGTGTCCCTGGGTCAGTAATCTCATTTAAGCTCTCAGCAACACCGTAAAGATGATAACTAAGGGTCTGGTGAGATAGTTCAGCAGGTAAAGGCTCTTCTCCTGGAAGCCTGGGGTTTCATCCCTGGAACCCACTAAACGTAGAAAGAGAGAATCAACATCACACAGTAACCAGTCACATCTGATCAGAATTAAGGTCCACCCATGAGATGGGACCCATGACAATGCTCAGGTGACAGGGAACCTGAGACTGGATAGGCCAAGGGACTTGGGGAAAGGAACCTAGCAATAAAGTGACTCCCAATGACATTCTGTTATACTCATAGATCGGAACCTCACTCAGCCATCCTCCTGCCGTAGATGGGAACAAATACAGAGACCCAAGTGGGCAATACACAGAGTGAGAGACCTTGGACCATTTAACCTTAAAAGCAAGGTCTCCATCAATTCCCTCCCCTCGGGGCTCAAGGAACTTTGCAGAAGAAGAGACAGAAAGATCATAAGAGCCAGAGGGAGTGGAGGACATCAGAGAAAAAAGGCCTTCTAGACAGAACAGGGTTGACTCACTTATGACCTCACAGAGACTGTGATGCTTAGCTGCCTGAGTTCTTGCCTTGACCTAACCAAAACAAGGGAATGTAACTAGGAACTATAAACCAAATTAACTCTTTTCTCCCCAGAGTTGCTTTTCTGTTAGCGTAGGTGGTGCTGTTTGGGAAGGTTCTGTGTTATGGCAAATATTTAATATTAATTGGGAGTTTCTATCCTGCCTTAGATCATTTAGTTCCCACAGAAAAGACACACAACCTTTATATTTATATAAAATAAGCCTTTAAAACACTAGAGCTGGGCAGATACCTACCCTCTAAGCTGTTATGTCTGCTTCCCTATCAATAACCCCAAGTTATATATTGCAATGTTCCACCTGGGCGGCTCTTACTCTAATTACCCAACCTTCGTGGCCATACTTCCATGGTTTACCTTACCCCATGGCATCTTCTCCTCTCTGCACTTTCTTTCTCTTCTCCTCTCCTGTTCCTACCTCTAAGCCAAGCCCAGTAACTGAAGCCCCGCCCACCTCTCTTCTGCCCAGCTCTAGGCTGTTGGAATCTTTATTCAACCAGTGGTGTTACATTAAGGAGCTAGGTCACATGGCATCACTTAGTGTAGGAGAGGATTTCTGGGGCAGCCAGATCTTGGTTAGAGAGGAGGCAATGTTTTGCATTACAGTACATAGCAACAGACCAAACCTCAGCAGTTCTCCAACCATTAGGAGATGAGGCCTTGAGGGAAGAATCTGACATTGGGGAGTGAGCTTGAGCCCATAATTTATCCCACGTCTAGTTCACTCTATCTGCTTCCTGTTTGCAGTTTAAAGAGGCGATTCCTCAGCTTCCTGTTCCAGCTGCCTGCTGCGGTGCATAGCCCTGTCATTATGAACTCTTCTTACTGGATGCTTCTGTAAATCATCTCCATCACGGTTTCAACACAGCAACCAAAGGCACGGAGGTTACAGGCACATGACACATGTCCTCCGAATCCCTTCCCCCCCTCCCTCTCTCTCCCCCTCCCCATTCCCTTCTCCTGCCCCTCTGCCTGCCCTCCCTCTAAAGTTTTCACATTAACCAAGGGAAGGGCACAGGGCTGACACTAGAGCACTCGCACTCGCTGTCCAATCACCTTCTAAAAGCCCTCTCTCTGAACACTGCCACAATGGCGACCTAGCCTTCAATATCTGAGCCTTTATTCCTCCCTTTTTATTAGTTATTTTATTTATTTACATTTCAAATGCTGTCACCTTCCCAGTTTACCCTCCGCAAAGCTCCTCTTATACCACTCCACCTCTATGAAGGTGCTCACCCACCCATTACTGCCTCACCGCCCTAGCATCCCCCTATGCTGGGGCATCGAGCCTCCACAGGACCAAAGGCCTCCCTTCCTATTGATGCCAGATAAAGCTATCCTCTGCTACCTATGTATCTGGGGCCATGGATCCTTGGAGGAACACATCAGTCACACACCATCACAAGGATTCTCCTCCGTGTTCAATGTAAGCTTGTATCACATGGGTTTCAATTAGCAGTATGGCTTCAATTCCATTGTGACTGAAACTCAACCACCACCACAACAACAACAACAAAAAATAATATCCAGTGCAGTCTTCTAAAATTAGCTTCCTTCATCCAGTTAAATACCCACTTGCCCAGATAACACATGACTTTGGCGTGTTCCTTTTGAAAGATGGATGCAGTCTGGGTCGAGTGCTATAATTTATTCACATTCCTGAAGTGAACACTTGGATTATTTCAGTATATTTTTCTGTCACAAGCACAATGTTGCCAGTGCAGATTTACAAGTATTTTTTTTTAGAAAGGAAAAGATATATACCTATACCTAGGAGTGGGATTTATATAGAGTACACACATACATCATCAACCTCATATTTCCACTTTCGACCCAGAGTGATTAGGTACATTTCCATCTTCTCTGCCAGTGTGTCGTATTGATTAGATTCCCACCTTTCAAACCTTAGCATTATTGGATTAATATCGATCCGCTTACTAACCATAAAATCTCAACCCTCTCAGTCTTCATCTGCAATTTATAGACTAATAATAACCATAAACAATATTTATATTTTATTTGCTATATAGATTTAATGTTATATTCTATGTCTGCCAGACAGTTTTTATGACTCTATTGATTTTTGGCACTAGGGATCAAGAGCCCATGGTCTTGTGTTTGGTGGGTACTTTGCCACTGAGCTAATGTCCCCAGTTTCTTTCTATCTTGTTTTGACTGGCTGGATAAATTGTTCTATTGCCAGTGGTGGGTGATGAATCTTGAACATCTCTCTCACTCTCTCTCTCTCTCTCTCTCTCTCTCTCTGTGTGTGTGTGTGTGTGTGTGTGTGTGTGTATTTAACAATCTATTCTTAGAGTTCTTTGGGTCTAGAATGGTTGACTTTACTTATTGGTATGTTCTTCCTGTTAGCAATGTGTTTGTGTTCAGTATTGTGTTTGTGGAAGGAGAAGGTTTCAGGACACTTTCGAAAACCTTATCTCACCTGACTGTCTCTGTCTTGAAGACAGGATAGCTATTAGCATTCTTGTTTTACAGGTAAGAAAACTGAGCAGCCTTCCTAGTGATGCGGGGCTAGCTTCCTCAGACTCAGCATCCTGTATCCTTCATAAGACTGTATGCTGCTTCAGCTGTTTGTAGATTATGGCTGTCTTAGTCAGAGTTTCTATTCCTGCACAAACATCACGACTGAGAAGCAAGTTGGAGAGGGAAGGGTTTATTCAGCTTACACTTCCCACATTGTTGTTCATCACCAAAGGAAGTCAGGACTGGAACTCAAGCAGGTTGGGAAGCAGGAGCTGATGCAGAGGCCATGGAGGGATGTTTCTTACTGGCTTGTTTCCCTTGGCTTGCTCAGCCTGCTTTCTTATAGAACCCAAGATTATCAGCCCAGAGATGGCACTACCCACAAGGGGCCCTCCCCCTTGATCACTAATTGAGAAAATGCCCCACAGCTGGATCTCATGGAGGCATTTCCTCACCTGAAGCTCCTTTCTCTATGATAACTCCAGCCTGTGTCAAGTTGACACACAAAACCAATCGGTACAATAGCTTATTCATGAAAAGATCTCTCTCTCTCTCTCTCTCTCTCTCTCTCTCTCCTCCCTCCCACCTTCCCTTTCCTTCATCTTCTCTCCTCTCTTCCTCTCTTCCTCCTCCATTTTCTTCTTTCTCCCTCCCTCCTTTCTCTTTTTTTATAGAAAGTACAACTCCTTTGTGGAGTTCATTTTAATTCCATTCTCTGTAAGACGAACAGATAAGTAAAGAAAGCCCCAAGGTAATTTTCATTAAATTAAAAAAACACACTATTTATTTATTCATTCATGTATTCATTCATTTATTCATTTGCTTATTTATTGGAGGTAGGGTGGGCATTTTTATACAGAAACACTCATGTGGTCAGAGCACAACTCACAGAGGTCAGTTTTGTCCTTTTACTGCGTGGGTGTCAGGGATAGGTCTTGGCTTTGCAGCCCTGACCGGAAGCCCCTTTACCAGTTAAGCCTTCTCACCGACCCTCCAAGGTAATTTTCAGATAGGATTTTTTTTTTTGAGATTCTTCAGTGACATAAAAAAAATATCAAGAGTTGCCTATTCTGTAATAAAACTATGTTTTAAGAAAGCAAAGGGTCTGGGTGCAGTGTGGCATGTCTTGACTTCCCAACGCTCCAGAGGAAGAGGTGGGGGGGGGGGGCATGTCTGTGAGTTTCAAGCCAGTGTAAATTAAGAATAAGATAGGAAAACGGACTTTTTGACACTCATTGTCTTATTTAGTTGTTTTGTTTCTGTCACTTTCTATTTAATTATGAATTAACCCCAATATGTTGTAGCTAATCTAAATAATGCCCATATGATAATGGTATTATTATATGATGATATTATAATAGTGATCCCATTATTCGACCTCCAGCTGAAGCAAACTTGAGCAGGTGGGTGACTATTTAGCATTTTCCTGGCAAACCTGAGGAGAGTAGAAGGATGCCTCCATTTAGCTCCCACACATTTAAAAATAATAATTATTTTCTTCTAGTTGTAAAATAACTACCTTGCTAGATAAATAAAATTTCTCAAATGAATACAACTACTTCTTGCGAGCTCTCAAACCCAGTTTATTTTATGTTTGATGGTGTCTCTTGTAGCCCACACTGGCCTCAACTCACGTTGCAGGCAAGGTTAACTTGTAGCTTTTGGTTGTCTTGCCCCTACCTCTGGATTCCTAGTATTATCGGCCTGAATTGCCACATCCAGTTGATGCCAAGCTAGGGGATGAACTCAGGACCTTGTGCAGACAAGCATCCTGCCAGTGGGGCGCATCCTCAGCTCCTACTCTTTAAGCTACTGGTGTTTTGATAACTGGTTCTATTTTTACATGCATTATAGACATCAAAGAGAACTATGTTTGCTGAAACTAGCAGTAACAAAGAAAGGGCCTGGGGATAAATAAGGAAACAGAAATCCTATTCTGAGGTACTTTAATCACCAGCTAGGCCATAAGCTAGCTTAAGCACTTCCAGGACACACATCCCGATGACTTAGAAAGAGATAGGTGCACATCATTTCTTCTACAAAAAGAAAAGTCTTTAATAGCAACTATCTATAGTCTATGGGTAAGTACCCAAACACGGCCTCTTCTAGATTTCTTCCTAAGATTATTAAAACTACAATACTCATCCACCACTTTTTCTACATGGGTGTTCAGTTTGAAACTGGTCATCTTTTTGGTTTTTCTCTCTCAAGGTGCTTTGATCTGAGTCTGAACGCTGTATGTGTTACATGGTAAATGCTGTCTGTGTGTCTGAAGATCAGCTCTCCGTGTCTATTTCATTTATGTGTGTATATTTTCGTTTGTGAGTCAGGTGTAATGCCTGCTTCCTGCAGCTCACGTTAGTAGTGCATAATTACACCACAAAGCAGCAGCACATGAGACTTGTGTGCTAGGTCAAAGGGCACTTTGTGAGGATGGAATTCAGACCTGTGTTTGGAAGCACCTGGGTGAGTTGGGTGTTGGAAGTTTTGAGTTTCACAGGCTCTACAACTGTGGATCATTACAGGCTGCTAAAGGGAGAGGAAAATCACTCCTAACTGGGCAGCTTCTAGAATCACCTAGTTCAGAGGCTCTCAACCAGGCAATTATCCACTTGAGAGGAAAGAATGTATATGTATACGTATATGCATTTGCATTCGTATTTGTATATGTATATACAGTTTGACCCTGTTTATTTTGGGGACATCCCTTCTTGGGTATGTTGTCCCAATGGTCCACCTATCTTACACTTGTTCCAAAGTGGACTTTAAATGATATGGTCATTTTACTCACTGACCTCCTTGTTAATGTATATGTATGTGCATATGTATATACATACATATATGCATATGTATATGTAATATATGTGATGTATACATGTATGTGCATATATGTGTATATGTATATGTGTATATGTATATGTGTATATATGTATACATATATGTACACATATATATGCACATATATACATATATATATATATATATATACACACACACACAAATTCTCCCTTCTCCCTCCTCCCTCTCTATAATATATATTCAGTGTTGGGGGCAGGGGACATATGCTCTCACATCCTAGCACCCATGTGAAGATTACTTTTGGGAATTGGTTCTCTCCTTCCATCATTTGGATCCTGGGGATTGGAACTCAGGTCAGGAGGTTTGGTATTAGGTGGGTACCTTTTCTTGCTGAGCCTTCTCACTGGCACACTCAATTTCTTTTTAAGAAGCACATCTTTCAGTTGACTGCTTTAACAAGGATGTCTGTGAGTAAGATGACTATATCATTTAAAGTACACTTCGGAACAAGTGTAAGATAGGTGGCCCATTGGGACAACATACCCAAGAAGGGATGTCCCCAAAATAAACAGCATCAGACTGTTTACAGAAGGAGCGTTGCCCAGGCCTTTAATGAGGTGAGGTAGGAGAGTTGATTTGGTAGAGTCTTCCCTCGGGAGGAAAATGTCCAAAGCCCTACACATTTCCGGTACAAGATACTCCAAGGGATAATTTTAAACACTTTACAGGGGTGTGGACATCCTCTAATTAAAGTCTAAGCTGGAGAGTTTAGTGGTGGACCAGTTGCTCGCCATGCTTAAGGCCTTGTTCAGCATTTTGGCATCTTCCCTTCCT
Organism: Apodemus sylvaticus; assembly: GCF_947179515.1. NCBI lineage: Eukaryota > Metazoa > Chordata > Mammalia > Rodentia > Muridae > Apodemus > Apodemus sylvaticus. Next base: position 19,618,600 of record NC_067490.1, on the reverse strand, counting down.
CTTTCTTAATAAAAGCCTGTGCTGATGACCAGGCTTCTGGATAGTGCAGTTTGCTGTCACTTTAGAAGCGAACAAACGCAGGGACATATGTACTCGCAAAAGATAATGGTGCCTTATATTACTGATTGGTCTGTGGGGTCCGGCCAGTCCATCCCTTTAAAGAACTTCGGGCAGGATGCATGAAGAAAGCTCACTTCAAACCTGACAAGAAAACCACCTGCGAGAGATTTCTATGGAGAGCCTTCTCAAAGGCTCCACCCCGCCCACCGGCTGAAGCCCCGCCCACTAGCCGACACAAACAAGCCACTCTGCTTCGGTTCAGCCTATCCAGGCGTGTTCTTAGTTCAGACTCCGCCCACCACAAAAAAACCCCGGCCCGCTTTTCTTATTGAGGCCACGCCCACCACACATCCAGACTCCTCCCACTCCCCACCCGTGCTTAAGCCCGCTGTTGCTGAGGGTCTTAAACAGTCTCGTGCTGTTTAAAAGACGGAGCGGCCCCTAGTGCGCTTGCGCGGCGGCGTGGGCCGTGTACCCCCTGCAGCCCCGACTTGGTACGGCCGAGCGGTTGGTGCGGTTTGCAGCTGCAGCCCTGGGGCGCGCTTTTCAAATCGTCCAGGACTTGCACCGAAATGGAGCGGCAGCTGCCGAGGGGTCTCGCCGCGCAGCAGGTGAGCGAGGCCGGGCACTGGCGAGCCGCAGCCGGGACCGATACCGGGTAGCCGGGCGAGCTCCGTGGGGTTGCACGTCTGTAGGCTGCACCCACGGAGGAGAGCGAGGCCCGGGGGCTGGAGGAAGACGCCGGGGGCCCTTCCCACCTGCGGGTCCTCCCAGGCTTGCAGAGCGGAACATCAAACTTGGGGTGGGGTGGGGGGCTGCGGGGTGGATGCTCAAATGGCTTGTTCTTACTTTTTTAGGAAGGTGTAAGTTTAAACGTGGATTCTTGCACAAATACTAGTTAAAAGGAAGACCGAGTTGCAAACAAATCCAGTGTCCTTTTTTTTTTCTATCTAAAATGTGTTCAAAATCTTTTACATTTAGTGTAGTCGAGAATATTTCTTGGGAACCCCAGTTAAAAGTATAGTTCCATTATTTTAGCATTTTAATTAAAAGAAGCCCCTTATACCCTTTTAGCTATATCTTCATTTCTGTTTTAATTTTCACCTCTTACTGGCTCCTGAAGTATAGTAATTTGAACCATATATTCTTGCTAGATTTGTGGGTCAAGAAGCAGACTGCAGGTTCACAGAATGAGGAAGTCCTCTTAAGTCTCTGGAAAATTGAGCCAGGCTTCGAGTTATTAGTCGTCACAAGACATGTTTTCCACTAACATACACTAAACTTTCAGCTCTCTTGTGAAGCATGTCTTCTTCTTTTGGTATGTATTCTTGGTGTCCTCAGTGCCTTTCCTAAGGGTAGCCTTGAACTCCTGACGCTCCTCTGGCCTCCTCTTTCCTACTGTGGAGTTTACAGGCAGTGCCCCACCAAGCCTGACTTCCGGGGAGTGGAGCTGTGGTCTAACCCAGTACCTTGTCTATTCTTGGCTAGCCCTCTATCAGCTGAGCCACACCCCACTCCTGTGTTGATTGTTAACAATACAGCCTCTATTTCTATGGAACTGAATGAAGATCTGTTGAGTTTCTCATGGGGATTGTGTGAGTGATGTTGTGGCCGTGCAGGTGTGCTTGTTAGTGTGTGTGTGTGACAGTGACATTTGAGAATGGTACAGAGGAGAAAAGAGGATAACGGAGCTAGCTGTATGGAAGGAAAGTGTGTGTGTGTGTGTGTGTGTGTGTGTGTGTATGTGTGTATGATGCATACAATACTCAGTATATATAGCAAATATTTTAAGGCATGTTTATGTAAATACAGCAAGTTAATAATTTTCTAAGCATAAGATCAAAATCATTCAAATGTAGAATTGGCTTTTGTTTGGGTCTTGAAGATAAGCAACAAAATAGTAATAGGTTTCAACGTCACAGGAATAAATACTGAGTCAGGAGGAGGATATTATACTTGACTAACAAACCCTGCATTCTTATTTGGTATGTGTCCCACTTCCCCCAAATGAAATCTGTGCTCTGACAGGACAAGGCCAGAGGTTTAGCCCTTTGTGCTCCAACCTCGGTGGCGTCCCTGACTCCTCATGTGCTGCATAGTGGCTTTGGAGAGAGGTTGGGGTCAAATCCCATTCTGCTGTGTAATTCTCAGCGACCCACGCGTGACTCTGAGTTCAGTTTCCACAGCTGCAGAATGGCTGAGGTACCTGTCTTGGAAGGATGCTGGGTTTGGTAGCCTCTCTGTGGCAGGAGCACAGGCTTGAGAGATGACTATTTTTATTACATCCCTTTGTCCTACTCCTTCGAGCACCTAACCGTTCTTCCTGCTAAAGTCTATGCTCCTACGAAAAAGTGCAAGCGGAAATGCCATTTGGGAAGAAACAGTTCGTCCTTGTAAAGTCTTCTCAGGACACAATTACGTTTCTCTGCAGTTCAGTTCCCTAGAAAGGCTAGTGTTAATTTTTTTTTTTTCTGTACATAAGCAGTTCTTCAGTTCTCATGTGGGATGTTGTTTAAGAAACAGAGATTAGGGCTGGTGAGTTAGCTCCACAGGTAAGCCTGCTTGCTGCACTTGATGTGGACCTCAACTTGATCTTAGGGACCTGAGGTGCAGGGAGAGGATACTCCCCAAGGTTGCTGTTTGACTGCTACATAAATACCACAGTATGCCAGGTATCTGTGTGCACACACATTACACACACACACACCCTGTACACATACCTTACACATACACACAGGCACACATGATAATAATGACATTAATAATTTAATTAAGTATTCTTGAAGTCAACATACTGTATATAAACAGCCTTTCCTTGTCTTCACCTCTCCTTTGGTCTCTTTACCAACTCGTCGTCATTACAGTTGTTAGGTGGGCAGCAGAATTACCTACGGATGGTTTCCGTCTTGGCTTTCGAAGCTTCCATCCCTGCTTGCTGTTGTCAAAGTCGCTTCTCAGGATGGACAATGAAGGCCCATTCTCTGCCTTTTTGTGCGGTTCTTAAAACCGTCCAGATGGCTCTCTTCCATAACCTAGATCGCCAGCTTTGTAAGTTTTACCTTTCTGTGGCATTCGAGGTCAAATCCAGGCCTCCACGCCTTTTAGAGAGGCCTTGCACTGCTGAACTATACCCTGCTCTGATGTCTCTCTGTGTGAAGATGCACACATGTCACACGTGTGCAGACTTATGCACGCACATAGGGAGGTCAGAGGTCAGCTTCGGAGTAGCCCTTGTTGTTTTGTTTTTTTGGGGTTTTTTTGTTTTTTGTTTTTTTGAGACAAGGTCTTGCCGAGTAGGCCCTGGCTGGCCTGGAACTCAGGAACTAGAGGAGGCTAGCATGGAGTCAGAGATCTGCATGCCTCTGCCACCCCTATGCTGAGATTAAAGGTGTGTGCCACTGTGCTGGGTGTGTGTGTGTGTGTATGAGAAAGACAGACAGAGAGACAGACAGACTATATTTCTTATTGAACCTGCAGCTTTCCATTTTGGCTAGACTGATGGCCAGTAAGCCCCAGGATCTATCTGCCCTCAGCTCCCTGACCCTGAGGTTTCAGGGGCACGCCCTGGTGCCCCGCTTTTCTGTGGGTGAACTCGGGTCCCCATGCCTGCACAGTGAGCACTGTGTCTGTCCATCTCCTCAATTCCTGATTTCTACTCTTATTTATCTTAAACATTTATTTTTATCTATGTATTTGTGTGTGTGTGTGTGTGTGTGTGTGTGTACACATGGATATGGGGTACCTGGAAGGCCGGGAGAAGGCATTGGATCCCCTGGAACTCGAGTCATAGTTGTTTATGAACTGCATGCTGTGGATTCTGGGATCCGAACTCACATCCTCTGCAAGAACAGCAAGTGCTCCCGTTGGGCCCCTATCTCCTGCTTTTCAAGGGTCCAGCTATTCTGCTTTTAGCTTTGTTCCGTCCGTTCTCAGCTCTTAACTTTACTTAACCGTACCAGGACAGTGACATAGGTTTCTGTTTGACCTAATGGTACCCTGAGAACGGGGACCGTTTTCCAACACTGCAGCATGAAGCATGCGGAACAGCTTTTCAGATTGGCCACAGTCTTCCTTACCTCTGCCTGGCTGTGCCCTGTGGGCTGGGGCTGGAACAGTAGTGACGTTAGCTCTTCAGCCCTCTTGGAGGCCAGTCAACATGACAGCATGCTCAGTGGGTGTCCCCTCCTTTCGTGACCCTTAGTCACGCTGGATGTCACGCTGGATGTCCTGAGTCAGACAGCACTTTCTCCCAGCAGTACCATGCACACCTACTAAGTAAAGACTAATTATTGGCTCTTTCAGCAGTTCCTTGACTAAGGGTGTTTAGTATTCCTGGTCAGAGGTTTCCTTCTCCAGGTAGGGTGGCTGCGAGCCAACAGGTTATATGGGAAGCATAAGCTTGCTGTGTGAGTGGACACTGTTAGCTAAGTGTATTCAAAGGCAATGCAGACAGCACGATTAGCGGGGAGTTCACCCTGCCACCTCAGCCCTCTCCCGCTTGCTGGTCTAGCTTTGACAAAGGAGACACGGCCCCAGTCTGCGGCGCCATCTACACGAAGTGCGTAAGAGGCCACATGGTAAATGTTTTCCATTTTGCCGGCCACAATCTTTCACATTTCTCAGCTCTGCCATTGTGGTTGCAAAGCAGCCAGAGCCAGTGATCCAATACAACTTCCTTTGTGAGCTGGTGTGACACAGGACAACTTTATTCACAAAACCAGCCACCAACCAGACCACAGTTTGCTAAGTCTTGCAGTAAAGGACGGAGTTCTAGAAATATCTTCCGCGGATGCCTTATTTCCTTAGTGTGCGTTAACTTAGTCTCACGTGTAAGCTTTGTTTTGTTTTGTTTGAAGACTTGGAGGTCCTTGTCCCTACCGTTTCCCAATCCTTTGTCATCTCCTAAGTTTTTTTTTTTTTTTCCAGCTGATAATAGCAGAAAATATTCCTCCCAGATAGATGGAAGCCCTAAAGCCCAGGCTAATGTGGAGTTTGGTTGTGGCCCCCTGCTGGTGACTCCAGGTTATTGCAACCTTAAGATCCTTGATTTTCTCTGTCCACAATTGCAGTCCGCCTGCTATTTAAAAAAACAAACCGCTAGAGCAGTGGGTCTCAACCTTCCTAAGGCTGCGACCCTTTAAGACAGTGCCTTACGTTGGGATGACCCCCCCCCAACCGTAAAATAATTTTGTTGCTACTTTATAACTGTCATTTGGCTACCGTTGTGAAACGTAATATAAATATCTGACATAAAAACATCTGATATGTGAATCCCCCTCCTCCAAGGGGGTCGCGACCCACAGGTTGAGAAACACCACGTTAGAGGGCCCTTTAAAAAAAAAGTTCTGTCTTCCTTCCAAAGACCTAAGTGGATGGGTCGGGAACTTTCATAAGGTTCTTTCTCCGTGCCTCAGTTGGTTCTCGGATATATAGCCAGCTTTTCGGAACCTCTGGCAGCTGTCTGTCTCATGGGGGCGTTTGAAAGGCCAAGCTGAATTCTGAGGCACCAGACGGCCTTTAGTTCTATTTGTGCTGTGGGGTGAAGCGGCTCACTCCTGCTTCCAGGAGCACCCAGTATGCACTTACCAGTGGTAACCAGCCTGCCCCCGCCCCGCCACTTAGTACTGGGTCACATAGATGGCTTTTATAATTAATTCCTGTTGACGTGAAAGGGGAGATGATGACGTTGGGGCTTACGAGTCATCCTTGCGTGCAGTCAGAGTTGGTGGGAGGCAGTCATGGTCAAACAAAAATGTCCAGCAAGGGACAGTGTTGATAGGGCGCCCCCAGCTTGAGTCAGTATATACAACATGACAAGGTTGGCCCGTGAGGACGCCATGTTGTGGTAACTAACAGAAGGCCATTAAACAGACCTGTTCTCCTGGGTGAATAGCTCAGCCGATTAGAGAGTCAAGTCAAACCATCTGACAGTTTGCGTTGGTGGGTGACCATCACAGACTGCCAACTCTCCTAACTGATTTCTTCTCTTTCTTTTGAAACGATTGTCCTTTTAATCCTTGACACTTCTTAGATCTTATCCACATTTTTAAATTGAATTTCATTACAATGAGAAAGTAATAATTTTTTTTTTAGGTTTTTTTTTTTTTTTAACCGCTGTAGTGAAGCCAGGATCGTCACTTAGAAATAGACACATGTGGGTTCCGTGCTTGGTCATAAAGAGGGCCTCTGTGGCTTCTAATATTTACAAAGTTACTGGGAGTGAACGGAGGACTTTGCGTCTTGTTTGTAGACTTTTAATGGTACGAATGAGCCTTGTGTTTTGAGTGAGGCCATCACACGGTCGTTTAACAGAAGACCAAGAACCAGAACTAGGCTACAAAGACATTTCTTGGTCACTCTGAAGTAAACACATCCAGAGATGAGTCTCTGTCCCCGCAGCCGAGGCCCCTGGCGATTTCCGGGCACGGAGTTTCCAGCCTTTGGCTCCTGAGTCAGGTGTCCGCCGCTCACTGTGAGGACGGCCGAGTTCGCTCCACTGCTAATCAGCTGTTTGATTAGCGCTGATTTTTCCCCCCTTGGTGAATTCCGTGTCCCTCAGGTGCTTCGGAGCCTCCTGTAGTTTTCGTGATCTGCGCATGTGCGTAGTATGCCACTTAGAGTTGTTATTGTATGCCTAAAAGTATTTTTATTTATATGTGTGTGACAGCTGCGGGAATATGTGCACATGTGTAGAGAAAGGGGGTTCTGGGTCCCCTGGAACTGACGTTACGGGCAGTTTTGAACTGCTGGATGTATGCGCTGGGGCCCGAACTGTGGTCCACAGGATGAGCATCAAGTATTCTGTTAATCACTGAGCTGTCGTCTCTCCGGTTGCTTATTCTGTAGGTCTTAAGGCTGCGTGACAAATGACCAGGCACATCCCCCTGCCCGCCTCCCCGGTTCTGGAGGCCAGAAGTCAGTGTGTTGATAGCACCACACACACACACACACACACGAACACACATACACACTCCTCTGCAGGCCCTCAGGGATACCCCTTTCTTGCCTCTTTCAGGCTTTGGCTATTGGGACCAACCTGTGTTCGATCTCTGTCTTCACGTGATACATATCTCCTCATGTATCCGTTGTCATATGGATCTGGCTTTGGTTCTCTCTCTCTCTCTCTCTCTCTCTCTCTCTCTCTCTCTGTGTGTGTGTGTGTGTGTTCATATGACCAGTCCTGTGTGTGTGAGTCTCCTTGTCTCCTTATAGCCCCTTTGTGTCTAAATCTATACATGGCCTCTCTGTATGTGTCCGTTATCTTTATGTGGCCTCTGTGTATCTTGTGTTTTCATGGCCTTCTCTCTGTGTTTCTGTGTCTTTTCATGACCTTATCAAGATGTGAGGCCCATTCTACACCAATGTGACCCCCCCATTATAATTAATAACACATGCAAAATTCTGTATCCAAATAAGGGCCCATTAAAGGGTTCTGGGCAGACATGGGTTTTGAGAGCTCTGTTAAGCTAACAAAAGTTATGGTAGCAACATGTTTTTCTCATCTTTCTTTTCCCTTTTAGCCAGTAAGTTGGAAAGAATTCCTAATAATGCAAGAAACTTGAGAATTTTGCATATAGCTTTTTGAAAACGGCAGTATTTTGTTTCACTCTGGGAAACTTGGTTTCATTCTCAGAACGGTGTAAAAACCAAACAGTGTCTTACTACATTTCCCGTTGCCTGTCTTAAATGTAGTTCTAGACTCTTGCAGCCTCTTACGGAGGATTCTCTGTTTTAGATCCGCAGCCTCCGAGAGAAGATAGACTTAGAAATCCGCATGCGAGAAGGAATATGGAAGCTGCTCTCACTGAGTATAAAAAAAGACCAGGTTTTGCACGCAGTGAAGAACCTCATGGTGTGCGGTGCTCGGATACAGGCGTACACGGCGGAGCTACAGAGGTTAGAAGAAGAAGTTGCAAATTCAACCAGAAGACGGTCAGTGCTGTAACTTACCTTCACTTTAGCGTACTTTAGCGTACTTCGGTATTTGAACAAAAGACATGAGATAGTTTAAATGTAAGTTTGAAAAAAAAAAATGTCAGGACACCAAACTGTTTAAAGGCCAGCATGGGAGTGCCAGCCAATGTCGCAGCTGAGAGGACAGCAGGGATCAAAGCAAACTCGATGGGAACAGGCGCTTCCGTTGGGCTGGCTAAGGTGGGCACACTTTCGTTCGAAAGTGAAAGTGTGTTAGGAGAAAAGGATGGGGCGGGCTTTTAAGGAGAGAGGACAGAGGCCGAGAGTGGAGTCTGTGGAGAAGTGTCTCTGAGAAGTTGATTGCTTGTGTTAGAGAGGCGGCTCGGTGGCTAAGGGCACTGGCTGCTCTTGCAGAAGACCCGGTTCAGTTTGTAGCACTTACAAGGCAGTTCATAACCATCCATAACTCCAGTACTGGGCGATCTTATGCCCTCTTCTGCCTTCCTTTGGGCTCTGGGCATGCACACGGTGCACCGCATACACATAAAAAAAAAAAATTAATGTTTTTTTAAATTAAAAATTTTAAGAAAATTAATTGTTTAGTTGTTTAATTAATTAAACAATCCCTTTTAGTATGCTTTTTGTACTAAGAGTAACAGGAGCTTAGGCAAATCGAATTGAGTGGGCCGCAGATGACAAACCTATACATGGACAGGGACTTAAAATAGACCAGCACAGCCCTTCCGATGGTGAGCCAGTTCCAGAGAAGGGAGTGGTGCTCCCAGAAGGGAGTGGTGCTCCCAGGAGGGTTGCCAACTAGTTCCAGTCAAGACTTGCTGCTTAGTTTCCCGTCCTGTGGTCCCTGTCACTCCACATGGCCCTTGTGGGATAGATGTAGCTTTTGTGTGTCACACTGTGTCTCATTTCACAGACAATGCCAAGTCTCACCTGGGCCCTGGGTGACTGGATCCAGAGGCTAGACTTCAGTGTGCCTTAGTATAGCCTCTGTCTCCCTGGTCTGTTTGTAGTTCTGGTACAAGGGGGAAAAGCCGCTCTGTGTGCTTTCTTGGTCATTGGGTGGGGCACTGTGTCCCACCCTGAAATTCTGTACAAGTAAGGTAGAGGCAGGTCAGAGAAGGTGTCTGTAAACGTAAAAGAGGAATAGGGTTGTGTTGCAGCAGACATCTAGATGCAAAGTGGCCGCTTTGTCAGTGGCCTTACCTTACTGTAAATGCTGACCCATTTGCTTGGTCCTTGTGCTGCAGGTGCACTGTGTGGAAGGTGAAAAGGTAACACCTCTATGTGGGCATTATGCACATATACATACACATATACATATATAAATATATATACACACTTATATATACGTATACACACACATATACACATATACATGCATATATATACACACATACATGCATATATACATATATATACATATACACATATAAATACACAAATATGTACATGCATACATGCATGCATACATATATACATATACATATATAAATACACATATATACATATATGTACATACATATATGTGTATGCATATATATACATATGTGTGTATATGTGCATACATGTATATATGTATATGTACATACATACACACATACATAGACATATCTATATCATATACATATATACACATAAATACTATACATATGCATACATATACACATACACATATACATGCATACACATATATACACATATACATATACATACATATACATACATATATATGTACATGTATTTAATGGAATGCTTTAGTAATCAGCAGATCTATTTTTTGTGTCTTATGTCTCATCATTACTAATAAAATTGTCCCAGTATCACCGTGTAGGAAGACATTTGGAGGCTGATGTTCCTGAGCGGGCCACAGGTCAGGCAGGGATGTGCTGAGTCAGGAGCTGTGGCAGAGTTGGATACTGACACTCGTTGCAGAGCAGAGTACTTGTCTGAGACAAAGCTCGTGCATCTAGACTGTGGTGAAGTTTGGTTTTATAGCTTTTATGAGGCTTTTTTGATAGTGAGGGATCACATAAATGGCAAAATTTGAGAAGGCTTGGTTTAGGGGAGTGCGAGACCAGGCATTCACTATTTTGCAGTTCCTCTAGTCGTCTTCTGGGACCCATATCTACCACGTTTACCGCTTCTTCAGCATTTGGAACGAATTGTGAGTTTGGCGTTTTTTTGTGAGCTTGGCACCTTAGCCTTTCTGGAGTGATGACTTAGGGAGATGTCAAGGAAGTCTCACCCATATTAGATTTGTATAGACAAGATAGGGTGGGGGAGGGGGGTCTGAGACTCTGAGCTAAAAATGAGCACAGCTTTCTGGTTTATTTCTTCCTTCACAAGTGAAAATATCTTGCGCACATATACATAAGTATATCCTCATCATTCATGAGAGAGCCTTGTAGCCCTTTACCGGTATTTCCTGGGATTTAAAATGATTCCCGACTCTTCCATGGGATCTCTCTGTTTACTGCTTCCCTTTGCATCTGCAGGTAGAGCCTGAGGCCACTGACCGAATATAACAGGAATTACCCCACACCTTAGCTCGCAGTCTAGATCTTCTACTAACGAACCACACATCTCTCTCTATGCCCTCTTCAGCTCACGTCTGCTATCTGTTTTATGGGGAGCAGTTTCGTCCCACCCTCATCTGGTGTGCAGGGCTACAGGAGGGCTTGCTTTTCTCGTTGATATGAGTGAAGGCTTTGGTGGTACGTGTAGAGAAAGTCTTAGATGAGGCGCCTCAGGGACGTGGAGTTAGACGCCGGCTGATCACATTAGCAAGTGTATCTTCTCCCTACACCTAGGCTCCTCCCCGGAGCCAAAAACGTCCGTGTTCACAAACACGGTGCCCGCGTTTGTGGGGCATCTTCAAGGATTCCACAGGCGCATTAGACCTGGCGCTTTCTTCCACAGCCGTGTCTCTTGTCGCTCTGTGGATGCTGCCAGGTGTACAGCAACTCACTAAGGGAAGCTGTGATTGATGGGTGAAGCCCAGGCGTGACTCTAGGTCTGTTGCGTGCACCGTTCCAAGCATGCGTGGTGCTTCCCGCCCTCTCCCGCGCAGTCCCAGAAGCCCCGTGGCCACTGAGGCTCGGTCCCGGGTGGGGCGCTCTCTCGGGCACAGCATCCTCCTCCACACTTGAGAGCTTGCATATCAGCACCTTCCTCCATCAGCCCCCGTCCCCCTCCCCAGCCGGTCCATCCCTTCTCCACTCTTAAGTCTGAAATGTTTTATTTGGCTTTATACAAAAAAAAAATACTGATGATGATAATTAGAGCCCTTTATAGGATTTAATTATCTGTGTCATTCAACATAATTGTGAGTTTTTAATAGTGCCGAGATAACATTGCTTGTTGGGTGTGACGGCCGTCCTCACACCCTCCTGCTTTATTGCTTACAGACTGTAAGTTAAAATAAGAACGAGCCCAGCGGGGAAGTAAAAATTCTGTACTTGTAGTAGTTCTATAATGAAACGTGTATTTAAAGGCATCGTCGCTGAATTTATTTCTTAAATTGTAGATGGTTTGGTGTCTGTGGAGAGGGGCTGACTAGAGCACACGTGGGGTATAATCTAGGATATCATGAAGCTATTACTATCATAGTTTTCGGGTGATTTGAAATTCCACACTATGAATTTTTGAGATTTAGTTTTCACCTATTTGCATAAAAGGTGGAGGGTTTATTATCTGCTTTCAAGTTACAGAATACCGTTCAGAATCCTCTTACTATTTCATTAAGGAAAAAAGTAAAATATTGTTGCCATTATGCTATTTATTGTTACAGTACACTAATTTTGGCACAGAAATGGCTGTTTTAAAATCCCCATATGGAACAATATAAAACAGGCCAATCTGTGTTTACTCAATGTTTTTTTCAGACAGATCTTGGAGTAAGAGAGTGGCAGGCTGGCGCCCTCTGTTGATAATTTTTTGTACCTACAGGTGATTTCCTTAATTTTATTATGTTTGTCTTTTAGGTGTTAGAGAGTTCTTACTCAGTGGTAGAATAACAGGCCCTGGGCTTAGACCTTAGCTCTGGAAAAAAATTTCTAGTATCTGCAGATCTTACACAAGAATGTAAACTGGGTTTGTTTGAATAAAATACACTGTTTCATAACTTTGCCCTATCCTCTGGTTACAGGTTTTCTGGCAAGTATATCTCTAACCTAGTAAAATGATCCTATTTAGCAATTTTATTGTTAATTTGGATGTCATTTGGATGTACTGGAAAAACATCCTTTTTTTTTTGCACCCGAAATAACATTTTTGAAAGTATTGGAATTGAAAATAACTAAAGTTCCAGAAATTTGAGGTTTGATTTTTTTTCTCATTTTTTTTTAAAAACAGACTTAATTCTTCAAAATGTTATCGTCAATTAGATTTCAATTATAGTTTGGGAATATCTTTACGTAGTAACTTTGCAGGAATCTGTTCTTTCTTTGCCTTATGTGGACCCTAGAGATCAAACTCGGGACCCCAGGTTAGACCGCAAGTACCTTTACCCACTGACCCATCTCATCTTCCCTGGCTTTATTTCTGAGACAGAATCTCCCTAGGTAGCACAGGCTAGCCTTGACTGTGTAATCTTCCACACAGTCTCACTTTGTTCTGTGCGGTGTGAAATCCCAATTTTGGGATTGGTGTTGGCTTCCGTCTTAGAATTTCCTTGGAAATGGTTTAATGTTCCCCTCCCCAAATTCCATTCTCTCTTATCAGAGTACTGTGTGTTCATTCTCTAAAGCTGACAAGAAGTGAGATGTCACGCCAACTGCACATAAAAATAACGCCTAGGGTGATTTGGGGGGTAGGACCAGCAGCCCACAGACTGGCTGGGTAAGTCTTTCCGACGCTTTCAGGCCAGCGTAGCTGACGAACTCGAAGTGCACGTTGTGTGATAGGTTGGACATCATAGTGCAACCAGTACACACTGTTAGGAAGTATAATAGTTTACATGCACTCAAAGGAGGTGTGTCTGTATCTCCCCTGAAAGCTAGCTAGCTGCTGAGTGGACATCCTTTGAGGCAAATACTTCACATTGGTCGTTAGTATTCATAGCTACCTCTCTATTTTAAAGTTCGGCTGTTTTCAAAAGACTTGATGTGTTTTTCTCTCGACAGGGATGCGAGTTTTGAAAGTAAAGATCGAGAACCCTGCAGAGGAAAGATCGCCCTGTCAGGTATGCTGTGGCGTGTCTCTGCGGGTCCCTGAATACTGTTTATGGGCTATCATTGCTGCCCTTGGGCATTCTTTATTGATTCTATTTAATCATTATGTTCTAAAATTGCCTGGAACTTCAGGGGTTGGGGAAACTCCGTCATATGTTACACACGTTGTGCGGGTTTTGTCTTCTGTTCAGGCTCTGGGGCGTGTGGAAGGTGTGTTCAAGTCACCTGCTTGCTGTTGAGTGCCCGGGGTTGGGCTGCAAACCCACGAGCGTCCTCTCCCTGACTTGTAAAGATACTCCGGGCTGCACGTTCCGTGGGGGTTTGGCCCATGCTTGCTCTGTTTATCACATTATACCCAAGCCATTGTCACTGGGCTTGGCTCCTGGTGGTTGCTCGGTGAATATATCGGGTAGATGACTGACCACTTTCAGCCAATAAAAAGCAAACTGGCCCCGCCCCGCCAAGTTTTCCATTCTGCCCAATTCTTCCCCTGACTCCGTCTTCCATCACGCAAGCCACGTGGTTTAGGCAGATTTTCCCCTCCTCCTTCCCTTGTCAACAGAGGCCTTGATTGAGACACTTAATTGGGTTGTGAAATTGTCATTTCCTCCGTTCCCTCCCATCTTTGCTCCGGCTGGAATGGCGTTTCCTGTTCGCAGGGCGAGGAGGCACCTCGCCACTAGGTGGCGCTTAGGCCGTCGGTCTCAGTTTCTCCAAATCAGCTGCTCTCCATCCCTGCTTGCACCCCTGCAAGAGGTGGCTTGGAGATGCCACACGATTAGCATGGCTGGCTCGCAGATACCTCATCCCCACAACCTGCAGGCAGCCTTGTGGGCTTCGCTGACCCCCAGTAATAGCTGGTGGATCCCATTGGCCCAAAGGAAGTAGAGCGATTGCTTTTGAGTCACCTGGCCTGCTGGTCCTCTGTCGCTCACAACCATGGCACTGTGATTTTATTTGATCTCCCGGGCAAAATTGGAGAAATTGCCCCCAGTAAGGGGGGAGGGGCGCTTCAGAAAATTAGATGAACTGCATTGAAACCTTTTATTTTTGCCTGTTTTGCGTGTTTTTGAGTTCACAGCGACGGCTTCCGCTTGTGGCCGGCCATACCTGCTTGCGTGGCCTATGTCCTGGTCCTGGTCTTGTGCTTGTGGCTGACATGAGGACCACTGCTTTGCCTGGGTCCTTTTTGCTGCGGAATGGAGAACATTTGCAGAGTCCTCTCTACTGTGTTTAAATACATTTTGGCATGTGTAGATTCAATATCGTAGAACTTAAGAGATTTTTTTCCCCATCACCACTTAATTAGTGCCCCCTTCCCTTGCTTCTAATAAGGTACCACTCCGTAGGCAAATGAGGTAGGTGACCCGTTCAGTGGGCTCAGTGACTAACACCGTCTGTTGTCCTTTTGAGATCGATCGTTTGCTGCCACCCCATTTAAAACAAAAATCCTTAAGACCAAGGGTGGCCTTTCCTAATCTCAGATACCTTTGTACAGAAGCCGAGGTCTACATTTTTTTCTCCCCAAGACACTTTTAAGTAAAATTAAGTCATGAACCCCGGGAGATGGGACGCCCATGTCCTTAGCATGATTTCTGCTGAGTGGACATCTTTGCAGCCCAGTTTGAGAATGTTTCAAAGATTGCGCTGTAAACAGGACAGACATAGATTTTGAGGTTTCCACAGACCAGAGCTTCCTAACTATCCAAATAACAGGTTCGCCCCATCCTTCCTCTACCAGGTGATGCGGGGCAGCTGGTGTGTATGTTCAATGACTAGGCCAAATCGCTTACCCACAAATCTCAGCAGTTTGGTTTTTTTTTTTTTTTTTTTTTGTGTGTGTGTGTGTTTCCCTTTTTCTTTTCATATGTGTGCATGTATATTTGCATGTATGTAGACATGTGTAAGTACATGTGTATATGCTTGGGGTCCCAGGGGTGTGGCATCCTCAGACCTTAGGCCACATTACTCATTTTGAGGTGGGGCCTGTCAATCAAACTCACCGGTTGCTGGTGATGCCTAAGTCTCTAGAGCCAACTTTCTTTGGGGACCCCCTGAGGCTGGAATTAACAGGTACGGCCATGGCCACCGGACAGGTAAGTGGGTTCTGCTATCTAAACTGCTTGTGCAGCTAAACCTCAACCTCTGAGCCATCGCCCCAGTCCCTAGATCTCTCTTGCCAAAATTATATAGCCAAGGACCTGGGACATCCAGTCAGCTACAGTGTTGTTGGGACTGTCTTAATTCGTTCGTCATAAAATGTCAGTAGAGACATTTAAATATAAATAAATAAATAAATAAATAAATAAAAGACAAAGGCAGAACACTGTAAGCTGAAACCCAACTGATCATTTGCCAGAATCTAGAAGGTATTTCTGTCATTCGAAGCTGGATCCTTCGCTGTGTGAAGAATGCACAGCCAGCAGGGACACTGATGAGAAAGATTCCCTTTGCTTACCTGGGGAGCCGAGAGGAGGCGGGGCCTGTCAATCAAACAGGCTCGAACCCAAGCTGTGGGGAGGGGGCTGAGAAAGGAAGGAAGCCTTGGGTCAGTGTCCTCCGGTGAGCGTGAACAGTCGGAAGTGTCGCCCCCACAGCCAGGACAGCTGCGAGTGAGAGCCACTGGCCACTGCGGTCAAGCAAGAAGTGAGTTTGGACAGGCCATCAGCCGGGTCATAATTCTAAAACAATGAAGACATCCACATTAAAATCAAGGGCAAAATTTCTGCGACTTATTACATCAACATAAATTAGCACTGGTTTGGCGTTGTAGCTAGCATAATGGCCAAAAAAACAAAGCTATTGAAAAACAAACAGGCAGATCGGATACTTTTGAGGCTAATGAATGGCAGATGGATATGACCTCGGGGAAGCGACTGAGACACTTGAATTAAAGCCTTCAATAGGATGCGACTGGATTTAGGATAAATAAATACAGAGCAGCAGCTTTTCTTAAAACCAGCAATAACTTGCTAGGGACTACAATGGAAAAAAATATAACTTACAATAAAGCAACAACCCCCCCCCCAAGCATTAAATATATAAGAAATAACCTTAATTAAAATTCAAGGGTAGGACCTGGAGGCAGAGCTCTCGGTGGGAGGTTCTTCTGAGCCTCTGGGGTTGACTTCCAGTCCTCAAACAAAGAGTCAAAGTTAGAGCAAATGTTGAGAGTAAATATATTATGTAAAGATAAAATATTCAGTGTTATTAGTTCCCTGGGCCAGTGAGGGTGCTCAACAGATACAGTTGCTTGCTACCAACCCTGATGACTTCAGTTCTCCTGAGACCCACAAGTCGCCTCTGATCTACACACACAGACATAAAGTAAATATATATGTGTGTGTGTGTGTGTGTGTGTGTGTGTGTTATACATTCCTAAGTTATTTTGCATATTAAAACATTTGAGCCCGGCGGTGGTGGCACACACCTGTACTTGGGAGGCAGAAGCAGGTGGACTTCTGAGTCTGAGGCCAGCCTGGTCTACAGAGTAAGTTCCAGAACAGCCAGGGCTACACAGAGAAACCCTGTCTCAAAAAAACAAAAACAAAAACAAAGACAAAAAAACAAAAACCAAAGCAACAAAAAAACAAAATTAAAAAAAACATTTGAGAGGGGATTTTGACCAAAATTGAAAACAATTCTTATAAAGAACCAGTGACAGTCACATGCCTCCAAAAGACAATGACAGTTGGCATCCGAAGGTGTGCGTCGATAACTGATTCCGTTCCATACAGGACACATTTGGCCCAGGAACAAGCACGGATGGGCTCAGAATGGCACAGATAACAAAGAAGGCAGCATAAAGCTGGGGGGGGGGGGAGGGCATAGACGTGGAGCTAAAATAATATTCTCAGGGATGTGTTCTCACTTCAAATACAAATTTCACACGTATTTAATAATTCCTAAAAATACGCCCGTAGAGCTGGAGAGATGGCTTGGTGGCTGACAACATGCGCCGACTTGCTCTGGACCTGTGTTTGGTTCCCAGCACCCACATTTGGCTCACAACCACAGGTACCTCAGAGCTGTTGGATACAGCGCCCTCTTCTGGCCTTTATGGGCACCTGTCCTACAAGTGGTGCAGAGACTCACATGCAGGCGAAATACCCATCTGCATAAAAATAAAACATTTTAAAAAATCATCTATAAATGGTAATTAGGAAATTGCTGGTGTACATTTCTTTTTTTTCTTTGGTGGGCATAATCTGTCATGGAGCTCAGAGGTTCCCATTGCGGGTGAAATAAAAATTATGAAAATAATCATTTCTTTTTCTTTTCTTTTTCCTTCTTTATAGATATCCGAATACCATTAATGTGGAAAGACTCCGATCACTTCAGTAATAAGGAATGTACGTATGGCTTTAATTTGTATCTGGGAATGTTTCCTTGAGTGCATAGGACACACACGTGTGATTTCCGAGCTCAGAACTCTTTGGTTCCGAGACATATCGGTGCCGTTTGGCAGTAAGCACCATGTCGGCGAACTGTTGATTTCTCATTTGGTAGTCTGCGTATCAGTTCCCTGGCTTAGATTAAGATATGCATGCCCAGGAGGGGAGGCATCAGGGATGGATGGGAACTTATGTGATGGGCTCAGGGTGGCGAGATGGGGAGAAAGGTAGAGCCCTCTGTGCCCCAATAAGGCATGGGTGAGTCAGTAAATGTGGAATTTCTTTTTCTTTCTTTTTTTTTCTCTTACTATGACCAGGAGGTCTGAGCTTTGCTTTGCTAAATCATTTAAGAGGATGTAATGAAAAGTTTTTAGCTTGGTGGCGTCTTCTTCTTCTTCTTCTTCTTCTTCTTCTTCTTCTTCTTCTTCTTCTTCTTCCTCTTCCTCTTCCTCCTCCTCCTCCTCCTCCTCCTCCTCCTCCTCCTCCTCCTCCTCCTCCTCCTCCTCCTCCTTCGCCATCATTTCATTGGCTATACACAGTCTTCACAAGTCTGTGTATTGCTTGGATCATGGACGCTAACCTGAAATATACCCTAGCTATTCGAGGCAAAGCCAGGAATCCCGGCAGCCCTTCTACCGCGATAGCCTTGTCCATATTCCAACAAAACAGAATGGTATCAGGCATAATTAGTTTTACATGAAGAATCTAAATCAGGTTAATGTTTGTTTTTCAATTAGGACGTATAATTCACTTCACCAAGGAATGCTTGTGGGATCTGAGTCAATCTTCCCGATTACTGTAGAGAATAAACTCTCTTAAAGAGCTACGTTTTCTCAGTAATGAGGACTTAGCTCTTTAATCACCTGGTATTTTTTAAGACCATCACCAAATTGGAGAGTCTGGCAGCTGTTTTTTGCATCCGTGCCTGCTGTTGGGGTGTTGGGGTTTTTCAGGAACCTTCTTCCCTTTCATAGAGTTTGGTGGAAGACGTTTGGCCACTGTTCATGCCCCTGCGCTCTCTCTCTCTCTTTTTTGTTTTTTTTAAAGTTTTTTTTTTTTTGGTGTTTTTTTTTTTTTTTAGATTTTTTTTTTTTTTTTCGAGACAGGGTTTCTCTGTGTAGCCCTGGCTGTCCTGGAACTCACTCTGTAGACCAGGCTGCCCTCAAACTCAGAGATCTACCTGCCTCTGCCTCCCAGAGTGCTGGGATTACAGGCATGCGCCCTCTCTTAAAGTCACCTTTTCTTAGGACTTGGACGTAAAATGAGGCTATCATTTATATGTGTGGCGCTAAATTGACCAAGAAGGTGGAAAGTTCTCGAAGTGATCCGATCTGACTGCAGAGATCTCTTTGGGATGCCGAGGGGCTGATGTTTCTCTCTGATGCTCCTGGGTTTGAGGTCGGGTTTGAGTGAGCGATGGGGGGAGGGACCACCCAGTGTCTCACACAGGCGTGATTCCCGTCCAGCTTGTGACGGCTCCTACACTGCCTCTCCTCTAGGCACACAGCGTTTCGCCATCTTCTGCTTATTCAGGATGGGAGCTCAAGTGTTGGACACCGACATGATGATCGTGGACCAGACGATCACGGATATATGTTTTGAAAATGTCACCATATTGTAAGTATCCTTAATCCTCAGAGGGTGAAACCTGAAGTTCTGCCTCTTTTTTTCTTATCAGTGAAGAAAGCCTAATTACTGTCTTTAAATTCCGATGGCCTACATCCTGATGGGCCTTGGATTCTTTTCAAAGCTCTAGCAGCTTTAAAATGTTTAAAAGTCACCCCCCCCCTTTTTTTTGGATTCAGAATAAAAATCTTATAATATTAGCAAACAACCAGTTGACTCAGTGGCTCCGCTAAACTTCTTATAAATATTTATATTTCTGTCACTAACCAAGCTATGAGTATGATAGAATTTCATTTGATGCTTGATGTAAAACAGCGAATTTGGGCATAAAGCTGATTTTCTTTTTCCTTCACAGGAAATTCAGTGCTAAGCTAATGAAGTGGTAAAAACAAGTGTACTCGTGAACCATTCTCTTAAGTGCTTCTTAGGGTGAATTTTGGGTGCTCTTTCTCTTACGGTGGGCCTCTCTCGTGTACTCAAACAGTCCAGAACAGCTTGGCCATCTGAAGGGCTCTTTTATGGGACTGCTGTCTGCAGACTCATTTTATTATGATGGTCATCCTACAGAGAGGTGGAAACAGCTTCCTCGGGTGGCTGTGGACATCATTTTTAACCAACGTGAGTTTTTCCTTGGCCTCGCTCTCAAAGTCTTTGTTGGCCTGCCTCCCTGTGGGATGTGTTTCTCATAAATGCCTCCCGATGCCATTTCTAGATGGATTGGTCCTAGCTGCTCCAAGTCCACTTTAGATTTCAGAGGAGTCATGTCACACCGACAGGACCGCAGTAGCCAGCGTTCTGTGGCTTCTGCATCTAGTGTTCCAGAGTAACCGCATAGGCAGTAACAACGCGCTACCCTGGGCTATTAGCAGTAACGCAAGCCTTTTTGCAAGTTGTTCTTAAGCCAACAGAATTTAGTTCTATCCTGCCCAGGGAATAGTCCCAAGTTCTTATACATTTTAGGCTTAAGTGTATTTCCTTCATTATCTCTTTATCTTTATTTCTATTTCCAACGCTGTGAATGGCTTTTTCTCCCCCTGCCAGAAT
Organism: Apodemus sylvaticus; assembly: GCF_947179515.1. Classification (NCBI taxonomy): domain Eukaryota; kingdom Metazoa; phylum Chordata; class Mammalia; order Rodentia; family Muridae; genus Apodemus; species Apodemus sylvaticus. The sequence goes on along the minus strand of NC_067490.1, from coordinate 19,598,373 downwards.
TATCCCACTCACTAATCGTCTCTTATCTTCACATCAGCCTGCCATTGTTCATGTTTTGCCACAGAGACAAAAGTTAAGATAGACGCCCCCCCCCTTCCACCCACAGGAAGAACAATACAAATGACTTGGAAGACAACAAATGATTTATTGGCAGTTTTGGGGTATAAATATTTTAAATTGGCCTAAAAATAGCTGCTGACAAATGTTCTAAATGTTAAAAAAAAAATGTGCTCTTTGTTACGACGACGACGCTTGTTTTTAATAAGTCTTCAATATTTATGAATCTCTGGTTTTCTTCTAAATATTGACATTTGTTACTCATTACCAGGAACACTGTATGTTTAGACATTGCCAATGCCAAGTAAGAGACTATAAAAATAGCTGCGAGTTAGTCCTTGGATAGATCCGAACTGTAGAGTGGCCATTTGAATTTGAAAGCCCCAGGACTGAGGCCACCTTCTGCCTTCAGGTGGCCTCTGCAGAAGAATGTGGTGCTAAGTGTGGTTTTCGATTATTTTTGCTATTGCTTGGCTTGTTGGGGGGGGGGGTTAGAGTAGTTTTTTTGTTGTGGTTTGGTTTGGTTTGGTTTGGTTTGGTTTGGTTTGGTTTGGTTTGGTTTGGAGACAGGGTTTCTCTGTGTAGCTCTGGCTGCCCTGGAAGACCAGAGCCAGCTCTGGCTCTGTAGACCAGTCTAGCCTTGATCAGAGAGATTCACTTGCCTCTGCCTCTCACGTGCCAGGATTAAAGGCATCCGCCACCACATGGTATTGTGTGTTGCACTCTAGTAACAACACGGTGACTTTCTATGCTAATGGTAATTTATTGTACCTGGAAAGAGTATAGCCAGTCTTTGTGCTCCTAGATTGTAGAGTTCCTTCCTTCCTTCCTTCCTTCCTTCCTTCCTTCCTTCCTTCCTTCCTTCCTTCCTATCTATCTATCTATCTATCTATCTTCTTTGTGTGCATGTTTGTGTGTGTGACTTCGAGGGCACTTGTGAAACAGAGCCTGTGTGGCGGTCAAAGGCAAACCTCCGGTGTAGACCCTCGCCTTCTACCTAGTGTGAGGCAGGAATAACCGGGCAAGCAGGCCCGTGGGTCTCACAGACACACGCCACTGCACCTGACTTACGGCCTTGGGAGACCCAGACTAGGGTCCTTACGCTTGTTAAGCATTCTCCTACCCACCGAACCATCTCCCTAGGCCAATGAGAGAGTTTCTGAATGGCTTTGAATAGTGCCCTATCGGGTCTCTTCTCCTTGTGCGCACAGTGCTTTGTGAAGACAGAGCCCGCCCTCTGGGGGCCTGTGCTTTCAAGTACATCCCTTTATGTTAGTCTTGGGGTCCTTCCCCTCTCTATAACCAGATAGTGGAGTGTTGATAGCTGTTGGCGACGGTGGGTGAGGCGGTCTGGCTACGAAGGCAAATGGGAGTTTGAGGTCTCATAGATTCCATTCAGAGACGATAGTCATTTTCCAGAAATTACACATGTGGGCTGGAGAGAAGGCTCAGTGGTTAAGAGCACTGACTGCTCTTGCAGAGGTCCTGAGTTCAAGTCCCAGCAACCACATGGTGCCTCACAACCATCTATAATGGAATCCGATGCCCTCTTCTGGTGTGTCTGAAGAGAGCTACAGAAAAATTACACACGTGATATAAACACTTAAAATGGCGGCATTGAAGGACTACAGAGGAGAAGCAGCGCTATCAGAGTCTTTTATTCTTTTTTTTTTTTTGAGCTCTTTGCTTGCTTATATTGGCTCAAAGGAAGCAAAGCCCTGTGTGTGTGTGTGTGTGTGTGTGTGTGTGTGGTGTATGCGTGTGTACATGCATGTTTTTCCGAGTGTTGAGCGTTCTTGTATGTGTATGGGGGTGTTCATACATATATGTGCATGTGCATCTGGAGGCCAGAGGCCGACCTTGGGCCCTGTCAACTGTGATTTTAAAGACAGTCTCTTGCTAGCCTAGAGTTCACTGCTCAGGCTACGCTGCCTGGCTAACAACTGCCAAGGATTCTCCTGCCTTCCCCTCACTAGCACTGGGATTACAGAGCCATGCCGCTGTCCCTGGCATTTAAAAAAAAATGGATTCTGGAGAATGGACTCAGGTACACATGCTTGCTTGCTGAGTATTTTAAAAAAGAAAAGAAAAGAAAAGTCATTCCCCAAGTCCCCAAGACTCTGGGTTTAGAATCTACCAGCTCTAAAAGTCACAGTGACCCTCTAAGGCTACTTAGAAAGTAAATAAATGTGGATATGGTGTCTCCTTGCGTATGGTTGAAACACTGATTTTGAATAGTAGGAAGGCGCTGAGGGGTTTTAGTTTTGTTCTCTGCTGAATTAGACTCTGAACCTGATAACTGCTCTTGGTTCCAGCAATGAGGCGGGGCCCGACTTCCGGATAAAGCTAGAAGTCTACAGCTGCAGTGCAGAGGAACCTTCCATCACCAACACCCCAAGGAAGCTGGCTAAAAAGCTGAAGACGTCCATCAGCAAAGCCACGGGGAGGAAGATCAGCGCCGCACTCCAGGAAGAGGACCAAGAGGCCTGCTTGATCGTCAGTTCCGTGGCGTAAGCTTTCTGAGGCAGTGGGTGAGGTCTTTCCAAGCATGGGCTTTCGGATGTGTGTTTGTACTTTAGCTGGGAAAGCATCCCGCAGCAAAGGGGAACCCAGTTGTGAGGTATTTACCCAGCTGAGATGCGCTCGGCCCCTTCCTTTGAAGGCTGGAAGTCAGGTGAACTGCTTTTGAGTCATTTGGGATACCATGTCTAACGAGAAAGATGGAACGGTTTTCTCAAAAGCAGCCCGTGTGTGTCAAGTATCTGCTACCTGACTCTAAGTGGATTTCTATGTGTGTGTCTTTTTTTTTTTTTTTTTTTTGGATTTTTGGATTTTTTTTTTTTTTTTTGAGACAGGGTTTCTCTGTATAGCCCTGGCTGTCCTGGAACTCACTCGGTAGACCAGGCTGGCCTCAAACTCAGAAATCCGCCTGCCTCTGCCTCCCAGAGTGCTGGGATTACAGGCATGTGCCACCACCACCCGGCTGGTTTTTTTTTTTTTTTTTTTAATGTTTTTAAACAAACCAATAGAATATCATTATCGCATTTAGCAAACTGAAAAAATTAATCGTGTGTGACTGGGTAGTCGTATATTTCAGATTATACAGTCCTGAAAAAAACACCTTTGAGGTGTGTCTGTTCAAATCAGGTCAGTAGGACTGCACGTGAGTGAGCCTTTTAGGTTTGTTACAGTCTATTATAATTCCATCCACTGTTTTGACATAGCCTTACTTATTGAGGAAATCAGGTTTTGTGGGGCGCCTGTATAGGTGATCTAACTGATGATGTCTCTGTGATGCTTTGAAGGCATCTCCCTGGCTCCTGGATTTCCTGTTCCTTATGGTGGGTCTGAGGGACTGGTTGGATTGAGATTCTCAGTCCAGCGCATGCTCACATGTTTGCTGTGTGCTGTTAGGGGCTCCCTGTCTCCCTTCTGAGCTCGGGAGTTTCTAGCCTGATGCATCCTCCACCATAGAGCTGTTTGCACATAATTCCGCGTCTCACCGGAGTCATGAATCGGATGGCTCTCTAGATCTGCCCTGCGTTTCTTCTTCTTTTTAATTACTTCTCGGAGAGTTTGGCGCAAGGTGTTTGGATCCTAAATCATCATCTTCTGCAGTTCCTCCCACCCCAGATCCACCCCTCACCTCTTACCCACCCAACTTCATGTCCTGCTCCCCACACTCCGACAGGTCCTTCCAGACAACTTTGTGCTGCCCAAAATACGCTCGGATGCGTGGATCCTGGCTGATTGGCCAGGGGCTACAGTCTTAAAGAACACTGTCTGTTTCTTTAGCTGACAGCTAACAGTAGCCAATAGCTCTACAGCAAGCGGTGAGACTGTGTCCAACTTCCCTCACCATGCTGGGATGTGGTCTGGCTTGGGCTGCCACAGGTCCTGTGGATGCTGTCAAAGCTGCTCCGAGTTCATATGAGCGGCTGCCCTGCCCCCTGGTCACAGGACAGGGAGACCTGTCTCCAGAACACACAGTCTCCATGCAGTGACCCATCACCTGTGATTCCTGGATCCTTTCTGCCATCTTCCACACTGATCCCTGAACCTTGGGAGGGAGAGGTGCAGGATAGGTGCCCTGTTCAGTTGCCCTGCATTTCTCCATAAGCCAGCGCTCCTGAAGACAGCCACCTTCACAAATTCTCTAACCACAACTGCAAGAAAGTCAGTGGCGAGGAGAGAGGGAGAAACAATACAAAATGACGTTTACGCTTGACCAAGTTTTAGACTTAAAGACGTGCTGGTCACAGGCCTAGGGGTGGGCCTGCTTCTGTCCGAGCGCTTAAGTTGTTACACATCCATGTTTTCCCATGTTGTGGTTCTAATCCTCCCTCCTGGATCACGGGGTCCCTCAGAGTGACCGGCACATCCTTTCACGGAGCTCGTCTTTGGAGGCGTGATTGCTGTGTGCTCCAGGCAGGGGTCCTTATTCATTGTGGGGGGTTTTGATGTTTGTTTGTCTTTGGTTTTTTTTCCAAAGCTGAGTCATGGAACCATATGATGTGCCTATAAAAAGATAAAGGGAGGGTATGTTCTATGGAGGTGTAGACAGGTATGGGGAAGGGGTGCCTCTGCGGGCCCACGCCCCGAGGGACCAGCCACAGTATGGTGGAGTATAGAGTTTATTCAGGGAATGGGGCAGGGAGTTAAGAGGGTAGTAGAGGCAGAGAAAGTCAGAGGAGAGGAGAGGAGGAGAGGAGGAGAGGGCGACCATGAGCGTGGAGAGAGAGGAGGGAAGGGAAGAAAGGACAGAGCAAGAGTAAGAGACGAGGAGCAGGTCCAGAGCTTCAATTAGTTTCACTGTGTCCCTGTTTAGTTTCTGTTTTCCTGATCGGTCCGTTGAGGAGGGTGGAGTGTTGAAGTCACCCACAATTATTGTGTTAGGTGCAATGTGTGCTTTGAGCTTTAGTAAAGTTTCTTTTACGAATGAGGGTGCCCTTACCCAGAGGATTCCCCAGCATGTAATAAGGATACGTGCTCCACTATGTTCATAGCAGCCCTATTTGTAGTAGCCAGAAGCTGGAAAGAACCCAGGTATCCCTCAACAGAAGAGTGGATACAAAAAAATGTGGTATATCTACACAATGGAGTACTATTCAGCCATTAGAAACAATGAATTCATGAAATGCTTAGGCAAATGGATGGAGCTAGAGAACATCATACTAAGTGAGGTAACCCAGACTCAAAAGGTGAATCATGGTATGCACTCACTAATAAGTGGTTATTAACCTAGAAAACTGGAATACCCAAAACATAATCCACACATCAAATGAGGTACAAGAAGAAAGGAGGAGTGGCCCCTTGCTCTGGAAAGACTCAGTGCAGCAGTGTAGGGCAATACCGGAACAGGGAAGTGGGAAGGGGTGGATGGGGGAAGAGGAGGAGGGAAGAGGGCTTATGGGACTTTCGGGGAGTGGGAAGCCAGGAAAGGGGAAATCATTTGAAACATAAATAAAAAATATATTGAATAAAAAAAAGTTAAAAAAAAAAAAAAAAGAGAGAGAGAGAGAGAGAGCGAGGACCAGCCAAGCAGATCCTTTTATAATGAATGAGTCAGGCATACCTGACTGTTGCCAGGCAATGGTGGGGCGGAGCATACCTGGCTGTGGGCGGAGCTTAGATAGAATGCTAACACCCAGAGTCAGCATTTCTGCACAGAGCCCTGATTTCCTTCTTGTTCTTTCCTTAAACATAATGTTTTTCTCCACAGTTTTAGGTATGTGCTTCACTTGGAAAGCATTGACTCGGCCACATTCCTGAAATGTCTTTGCATGGCTAATAGAGCTAGCTCTTCCATGCATCTTGAAGGTTCTGTAGTCACAGACATGAAATAGCCTTAAGTGTTGATCCCGAAAGCCTCAGAAATGAAGATTTAGCTAAGAACTCTTCCCATGCCAGATACTCTGCTTCTGGTGGCTTTCTGCCATTTTCTTTCCTTTTTATCTCCCTCCCTTCCTCCCTTCCTTTCTCTCTTTCTTTTCCTCTTCTTCTTATTGTTTTGTTTTGGGTTTTTTTGTTTGATTTTTGTTTTTGGTTTTGGCTTTGGTTTTGGTTTTCGAGACAGGGTTTCTCTGTGTAGTGTGGAACTCACTTTGTAGACCAGGATGGCCTCAGAAATACACCTGCCTCTGCCTCCCCAGCACTAAGATTAAAGGTGTGGACCACTTCCGCCCAGTTTTTTTTTTCTTTTTTTTATGGCTTTGATAGAGGCTCAAACCAAGAAATATGCTGTATACTATGACTGACTGCACAGTGCCCAGTGGGTAGCACTGTCAGCCCTGGATAATTTGTGAAATCCTGTTAGGTATATTTTTTCATTATAATTTATTCAGATTTACTGAAATAGCATCTATGAGTCACTGAATTGATTTTCTGACCCATAAATACATGAATGACAATTTTTGGTCCGCAGTCCTAGAAGATTCTCTCCAACAGAGATGTTGAAACCGAGGCAGGGGTCCTTGGTTCTTCTCCCTTGAGACATAAGACTTAAGATACTCATTTTCCTCCGGAATCCTGTTGGGTTTTGCTGAAATGGGTTTAACACTGTCATAAGGCATCTGTGTCGGTTACTTTTCTGTTGTCATGGTAATACACCGTGACTGGGTCAGCTTATAGAAAGAAAAGTTTATTCTGAATTCCGTGGAATCAGTGTTAATGATGGTAGAGCAAAGGCACGTGGGCAGGATCAGGGAAGCTGAGAGCTCAGGGTGCCAAGCACAGAGAGGGGCTTTGAAAGCTCAGAGTGACACAGCACACTTCCTCCAACAAGGCCACACCTCCTAAGCCTCCCCAAACAGCACACAAACTGGGGGCAGATCATTCGAATGCTAGAGACTGCGGGGGTGGGGGTGATGGTGGGGTGGTTTCAGACCACTGAAGTAGTAGAAACATTTCTTGTTTATAGAGATGACGTCATTCTGCTTTCAAGCTCCATATTTGTTAGACTGGAAAGAGACTTCCGAGGTAGCCATCTGGTACAGGGGTTGCCTTTCCTAAGAGCAACATTGTTGAAGAACAACCAGAACCTCGCTCCCGGTGCTCTCTTCCAGCTGCGCCTGCGCCTGCGCCTACATGCTGCCTTTCTTTCCTCTGAGTTTTCAGCTCCTCTACTGGAAGGCAGAGGTGCTTAGACACAGCCCCTTGCTCTCAAGGACATTTTGGGGCTTTCAGACACCCTGAAAGCAAGTGCCTTAGTTAGGGTTTGACTGCTGTGAACAGACACCATAACCAAGGCAACTCTTAGAAGGACAACGTTTCATTGGGGCTGGCTTACAGGTTCACAGGTTCAGTCCATTATCATCAAGGTGGGAGCATGGCAGCATCCAGGCAGACATGGTGCAGGAGGAGCTGAGAGTTCTACATCTTTATCTGAAGGCTGCTAGGAGAAGACTGGCTTCCAGTCAGCTAGGATGAGGGTCTTAAAGCCCACGCCCACAGTGACACGCTTACTCCAACAAGGCTATGTCCACTCCAACAAGGCCACACCTCCAAATAGTGCCACTCTCTGTGCGGAGCATATACAAGCCATCACGGCAAGTGACAACAACAAATAGAGGGAAAGTTTGCTCTTTGATGATGAGTACTTAATTTTTTTATTATCACTTACTATTTGTATAACCCAAGGCAGATTAATACAGTCCCTGCTCTACCCCCACCAAATAAGGACAGTGATTCAGGGATATCTGATCCCATAGGACCATCATTACGAAATTCAGTAAGCTAATCCTTGGGCTTTGTATACAATAGGCACTTAATTACTGCACTGTTCGTCGCGTTATCGTGATCGTTCTCCCTAGAGCTTTCCTTTCCTGCAGAAGCACTCCAGGCAGAACCTTGACATGGGACATTCAATATAGATGTGGTCTCACGTTCAGGTCCCCTTTGTAATTTCATAGATGATGACATAGATGAGGCTAGACCTATAGATGATGTAGATGAGGCTAGACCCATAGACAATGGCGTAGATGAGGCTAGACCTTTGTCTGGCCTGCATTTCTCCGTGAAGCCCAGTGGTTTTTGTGGGAGCCTCTCATGTGTTCCATTATTGCTTACACACAGCCTGAAGCCCCTCTAAACATCCACTTCGGTACTTGGTAGGAGCTTGTGCATAGCATTGGTATTCAAAGAGTGCAGAGGATAAATTTTGCTTTTTAAGATACTAAGTCCAGTGCTGAGACTTGCACTGCAGGTCTTATTTAGCCTTTAACCAAAATGAGTGCCTATAAAATACTGTGTAACTAGGAGACGGTATCTGGCCAAATAGAGCTATTTTTCTTTTTCTTGACAAGCATGCATTTTTTTTTCTGACTATCATCTAAGTAGTCCTTATTTTCCATACCTTTTAATTCCTTCCCCCACCCCCAATATTATAGCAGTCAGTCTACTTGATAGGAAAAAAAAATGTAACTGATTAAACTTTTGGGTACTCGGTAAAGGAATGAGTGTAATGTTTTGGAGACACGCTGTTAATCCTGACCAGAATGCTTCTCAAGTGAAGTCATTGTTGGTTTGGAAGATGCCCATGTAATTAGTCACGGGCTAAAAATGAAGCGACTTCAAATACCATCATAAAATGGTATTGTTGGGCTTAAAGAAGGCAGTGAACATTTTTGGCGGTCTTTTTGGAACGTTCCCTGACGTGACTCATTTCCTCCTCTTATCTGTGGAATGTAGGCTTACCGAAATCTCTTCAGCTAGAACTTGCCAGTTTCCCCCTAACAGCCGAATTAACTGCCTTTGTATTGGGACTAGGACAGTGTTCTTCATTGTTCAAACACACTTTAAAAAAAATTCTGTTAAAACTTGTAGTGTCATGTGTGACACTTTAGGTGACTAGAAGATAAACTAAATATAAAATCAGAACAAGATGTTGGGTGAAGAGTGGTTAAGAGCTCGTCTGTCTGTGACCACAGTACCAGGGCACCTGAGGTCCCCCCTGGCCTCTGAGGGTCCTGCATGCGAAAGTCGCACAGATGACCGTGCAGGCAAAGCACATACCCATAAAATAAAAATCAATCACCCAAGAATCGCCCATGCTGCATCTTAAATTAGAATGAAGGTATAAAGCATCCTAACACATCTCCAGTAAGTGAAGCTTCTGTGGTTTGAAACAATACTGTTAGAAGGGTTGAGGATGGGGAAGCTAATGTAGTTTCTCAATGTAACGAAGGGATCACTCAGCTCCCACCCCATACAACTGGCCTTGGAACGGACCCTGCAGCAGGGAAGCGACTCTTGTGAAAGGTAGTTACTACATTGTTTGTTTTCCTTGAAAAGATGGTTGCCCCTTAATTTTAGCTCGTTGTTAATGAGATGGGCCAGCCACCAGCAAGTCAAGTTGTGCTCTCTGAACTTCCTGCTCTTTTCCCTTTGCTAAGGTGAGCCAGAAGTCCCTGCCCCTCTGCTCACCTGGACCCGGGAGGGAGATGCTGCCTCTCAGGAGTACCTACCTGAAAGGAAAGCAAGGAGTCACGGTTCTCCACCAGCCAGACTTTCAGACGTGGTTTTCAGCTACCACGGCTTAACCACACCAACCAGGTCGCTAGGAAAGCGAATTTCAGGACTAGAATCTAGGAAGGGGAAGCACAGGGGTGGGGCATGCTGCTTTGCCTCTGAGGGGTTGTCTTCCTCCCCTGCATCTAAGCTCCTCCCTGTGATGTGTGTTTAGGCCTCACCCCCCAGATCTCCTCTGAAGTTCCACCTTGGCCCTGTCATGGGCTGGCTGTATCCTAGCAAACCCGTTTCTAGAAGGGATTATTAGTGCCTTTCTTTTTCATACTGTTATTTTTAGATGTACCATTCCCAGGACATGAAGGTTAATGACCTGTGTATCTACCTTTTATCAGTTGGGGAGTTGCATTCTTGGGCATGGTCATGCTTTTAAGCCCATGCTGGATTCACATACACACACACACACACACACACATGCACGCGCGCGCGCGCGCGCACACACACACACACACACACACACTCATGTTGACACAAGCTAGGGTCAATTGAGGAAATAACCTTCATCAGATTGACCTGTAGGCAAGGCTGTGGAGGTATTTTCTTGATGAATGATTAATGTGGGAAGGCCCGGCCCAGCCCAGCCCACTGTGGGTAGTGCCATCCCCTGGAAAAGGTGCCCGGTATATAAGAAAGCAAGCCATGTGGATTGTGCCAGTAAGTAGCCTTTAGTCCAAAGCCCACCTTCAGTTCCTGCCTCCAGGTTCCTACCTTGACTTCCTTCCAAGACTGATGATAAGCTATAGGATGACGTCAACCCTTTCTTTTCCAAGTTGTTTTTTGTCATGGTATTCATCACAGCGATGACAGAGAAGCAACCTAACACAAAGCTGAAGAAAAACCTTAAAACCTGTAATTTGAGCTGGACAGTGGTGGCGCACACCTGTAATCCCAGCACTCTGGGAGACAGAGGCAGGCGGATTTCTGAGTTCGAGGCCAGCCTGGTCTACAGAGTGATTTCCAGGACAGTCGGGGCTATACAGAGAAACCCTGTCTCGAAAAAAAACCCAAAAACCCAGTAATTTGGTCTTTGCATAATTTTTACGTAAATTGGCCACACGAATAGCATGCCTTTTCTCCAGTGCTCCCAGTGCTCCAAGAGCACAGATGCACAGGGTCTAGCTTTCTGCTGTGCACAGCAAGAACACCATTCATGTTTAGCTGTGTTGGAGTGAATGATCTCAAGTGACATGTGTGGTGGTCGGTAAGAATAAATTATAGTGTATCTCCTAGAAATATGTATTGTCATAATATTATATATTAAGAAAAATATATAAGAAATATGCAAGACACTATAATTTATATATGTATATATAAATACACATATACATTGCATGTATATATATACATATGTAGAGATTATATATGTAATACATATATAATATATATAATGTAATATGCATAATATGTAATATAATATACATGTATACATATAATATATACATATATATGTATACACACACACACATATATATATATATATATATATAGAGAGAGAGAGAGAGAGAGAGGGAGAAAGAGAGGGAGGGAGAGAGGGAGGGACGGAGGGAGGGAGAGAGAGAGAGAGGGGGAGAGAGGGAGACTGCTAGAAATACACCCTGGCATATTTTTGGTTTTTGTTTGTTTTGTTTTGTTTGCTTGTTTTCTTCCTCTCTCTCCTGGATGTTTTCTGTCCTGTAGTTAATGGACACAAAGATAACTTGTCTGCTCCATGAGCTCCTCAGACCTTGGCCCGGTCTGCAACATGGGAGTCTTCCCATGGCCTTTGGCCTTGTACCTTTCTGATGTCCCAAGGTCTTATCACCATTGACCACATCCATCGATGACCTTTAGAGCAAGGATGGTGCACCCTCCGCCACCTCTCTCTCCTCCCTTCAGAGTCCTGCTCCTCCTACTCCTGCTGCCGTGGGTGGACTCCAGGTGTCTTAGTCAGGGTTTCACTGCTGTGAACAGATACCGTGACCAAGGCAAGTTTTATAAAAGACAACATTTAACTGGGGCTGGCTGACAGGTTCAGAGGTTCAGTCCATTGTCATCAAGGCAGAAGCATGGCAGCATCCAGGTAGGCATGGCGCAGGAGGAGCTGAGGGTTCTACATCTTTGTCCAAAGGAAGCCAGGAGCAGACTGGGCATGCTCGGCATCTAGGAGAAAGCTCTCCAAGCCCATCCCCCATGACCCACTTCCTCTAACAAGGCCACACCCCATAATAGTGCCACTCCCTGGGACGAGCTATACAAACCATCACACCAGGCTTGGGTAAATGCTTTGTTGTTGTTAGTTTTGTTTTTGTATCATTTTGACACCTGCACTCCTGAGGGCTTAAGAGAGAAGTAACTAGTCCCAGTTTTAAGATGGATGTCCTGATGATGACTGACCAACCTTGGCAGCTCTTGTTACAACCGGGCAGCCCTTTAGTTTCTGCGGCCTTTGACTTTTCCTCATAAAGGATTAGGCATGATTTTCTTTCTCCCCCAACCCCCAAGTTCTCTCTATTCCTCTCCCATGGCCGACCCTTGTGTTTCTGGTGCTGCTGATACTGTCCGGGCCTTCACCAGCCCACTTGTCTCGCCTCCGTGTGTCTCGGGCTCATCTTCTTGAGAACTAGATCCCACTGGACCTGCCTTCTCGGTGACTGAGATGATTCCTTCCCACTTCCTGCTTCCCTCAGCCATCGCCTTCCCTTCTATCATCTCCCAAATCTATCAGCCAGCGGAAGGACCTCATAGCTCTCCGTCTCAGGAGATGGTTTCCACAGTCTGGGCTCACCTCTTTCTCCCCTCGCTCTCTTAGATCGTTTGAGTCGGCCTTCCTCCCGTGCCCCGAATCCCAGCCCACGGGAAGCCCCGATCGATCAGCGATCAGCGAGGCATCCGCACTGTGCCACATGTGGCGTTGGGCGCACTGGTGCCCTCCTTCCAGATAAACCCAGCTGGTCACGCTCCTGTGCTCATGGCTTTCCAACGTAGGCCAAATTGTCCTCACTGGTCACAGGCTTTTCATGGTATCTTAGGCTTTCATTGCTGTGAAGAGACACCGCGACCAAGGAAGCATTCACGTGGGGCCGGCTTACAGGTTCAGGGGTTCAGTCCGTTATCATCCCCGCGGGAAGCATGGCGGTTCGCGGGCAGACACTGTGCTGGAGGAGCCCAGAGTTCTACATCTTGATCTGCTTGATATATATATATGAATGACACTTCAAAGCCCCGCCTCCACAATGACGCACTCCCTCTAATAAGGCCACACCTTCTGCAGTAAAGCCACACCTCCAAAGTGCCATTTCCCACAGGGCCGGGCCTGTGCAACACCACACTTGGCTCTCTCTTTCATTAAATTTCACCCCTATACCTGGAGCTCTCAAATTTAGATATTCATTGTCTTCTGGCTCAGCGTCCACCTTCCTGCCCAATAATGGGCAATTAAATGGAATTGATCTAAACCAGAGTCCGTATCTAATCCCCCACCCCCATTAGTAATCCCATCATTTCTAGTTGCTTGCACAGAAAGCCAGGGTGTTCTTCCGAAGCTGTGTTCACACTGAGTCAGCTTTGAGAAGGTGTTAATATGTCACCTCCTTCCACACTGCCCCAGGCCTGCATCTGCCCTAGTTGATATTTCTGTTTGCACTTTAGACACTTCCCCACAAAACAACGGCCACAGGGACCGTTTCGTTCTGGTAGGGCTCAGGCCTTAAGAGCTGCCTCTATCCGAAACCCATCCATCCGCCCACCGTGCTCCTCCAGGTGTCACCCAGAGAAAGATCCAGTGTCTTTATCCCACGTGTTGGTGCTGTGCGTAGCTTCCGCCCCCTGCTGGCCGGTTGGGCACCAGCATCACCGCCCTTCTCTCTCACTACCCTCCAACCAGGCCCTGCGTGGGCCGCTAAGCCACCCGGCCTGAGCTCCTGGAGTTTTTGTGAACTGTCCTTTGACTGAGCTGTCCCTTCTCTGCTCAGGTGTCCACACCTTTATGACTTGTGTAGGAGGGACTTCCGCTTGTCTGCCTGTCCGAGATAGCCTCTTTCTACCTTAATCCCCCTTTTGGGCCTTACCTAGCCTCAGGTACCTATTATAATTATATATTTTTTCGATTTTTTTTCCTTGAAAGAAATCCATTGAGAAATCCATTTCCTTGAAAGAAACTCCATTGCTTATTGTAGGCTCAGTGACACACGGAGACAACCCTAGATGGCTGTCGGTAATCCTTTTCCAAAAGATAACAACACATTCTGCGTCCAGTCGCGGACAGGAAGTCTGTTTCATTTTCTTTCATAAGGGAAAAAAAGATTGCTTTTATCAATTTAAAACACTTAATAGTTTTCAGAAAAAATGTAATTCCAGAGACCAAATGAGCATCTGGGGAGGGTGCTCCTATATTATACCGTGTTACCGCACAGCTGGCGTCGTGCTGACAGGCTGTGTGCTGTCCGGACGGTCCTTGTGCTGGAAGAATGCCTCAGTTTCTTTAGTTCGTTCTCCAGTTTTCTCCAGCACTTCCTCAGTTCTGCAGGGGCGTGGGGTTGCACATGGATGTTAGGGGAAAATGAAAGCTTAATTGCAAAAGGCTCTGTGGAAATGTGCGTGGTGTGTGTCAGTGCTAGCCAAGGCTAGCCCACATGGAGCAGGCAGGGCTAGTTGAGGATAGCCCACATGGAACAGGCACTGCTGGCAGAGGGTAGCCCACATGGAACAGGCACTGCTAGCAGAGGGTAGCCCACATGGAACAGGCACTGCTAGCAGAGGGTAGCCCACATGGAATAGGCAGTGCTAGCTGAGGGTAGACCATATGGAACAGGTGTTGCTAGCTGAGAATAACTCACACAAAGCATGAGGCCTTCATAAACGTTAACTGGAAACACTATGTGTTGGAAGTTATTCCGGTCAGTAAAAACTACACAATCAGAAACTAAGAGAATGGGCTGGATCAAGGGCTCAGTGGTTCCTAGCACTGGCTACCCTTCCAGAAGACCTGGATTCAAGGGTTCAATGCCTAGCACTCTCCTGGCTGCCCATAACCATCCGTAACTCCAGCTCCTAGAGATCTTCTGCCCTCTTCTGGTCTCTGTGGGCACCAAGCATGGACATAGACACAGGAAGAATGCTCATATACAAGAAACTTAAAACATTTTTTTAATTTTTTTAATTAAAAAATTTTTTTTTATTATATGTAAGTACACTATAGCTGTCTTCAGACACTCCAGAAGAGGGCTTCAGATCTCATTACAGATGGTTGTGAGCCAACACGTGGTTGCTGAGATTTGAACTCAGGACCTCTAGAAGAGCAGTCAGTGCTCTTAACCACTGAACCATCTCTCCAGCCCAACATAATTTTTTTTTTTTTTTTTTTTTTTTTTTTTTTTGGTTTTTTGAGGCACGGTTTCTCTGTGTAGTCCTGGTTGTCCTGGAACTTACTCTGTAGTCCAGGCTGGCCTCGAACTCAGAAATCCACCTACCTCTCTGCCTCCCAAGGTTGGGATTACTACAGGCATGCCCCACCACGCCTGGCTTCCAACAAAATTTTTTTTAAAAGAGGCTTTCCTAAAGAATATTTCCTAGAGTATTCTCTTATTTTAGAGAAGATGTATGTGTTCCTGAATGCTTGCTGTGCATGCTTTTTTTAATCATAGAGATCCCATGAAAGAACGCGCATGCGCTTGCTAACTCTGTACGTGTTTTTATTATCGAGATCTCATTAAAGATTTAGTGGGAGGTAAGTTTGTGAAATAACAGCTGGCACAGTGGAAGAACTTCCTGTCAGAGTCGGTCTGTGTCTGTGTGTGCACACGTGTACCTTTAACATGCTCCAGGATGGCTTAAGAGTCTGCTGTTCAGGAAAATAATAAAACCATAAAAACTCATAAAATTGAGGTTGCCAGCATGGAAAATATGGTTGATATTTATAAACAGAAATTCTTTTTTTTTTTTTGTCCTGTTCTGGGAATTGAATTTAGGGCCTCACAGATACTAGGCAAACCTTTTACCACTGAGCCCAGCCCCACATGCGATTTTCCTAACCATTTGCTACCAAGATACACATTTCTTCTCCAGGATGCCTTAAGAATTCTGGCAAGAGTGCTGTGCTAATATAGACACAAAACCAGGACCACAGTGAGAAGGCTCGATCGACGGCCTCCCTCACCTTTAATGAGGTAGAGACTCGAGACCTTTTAAGCCCATAACCGGAAGGAGATTGCATTTGTCAGACAGCCAGACAGGAGTTAACGTGGAAAAGACAGATGCTAACAGTGTGTTCTCACATAGGGAGTTGAGGCCTGCAAGTACAATTGAGGTGTTTTAAAGAGAGACCACGCCCGGCGGTGGTGGCGCATGCCTGTAATCCCAGCACTCTGGGAGGCTGAGGCAGGCAGATTTCTGAGTTTGAGGCCAGCCTGGTCTACAGAGTGAGTTCCAGGACAGCCAGGGGTATACAGAGAAACTCTGTCTCGAAAAAAACAAATCCAAAAAACAAACAAACCAGAAAAAAAAAGAAAGAAAAAGAAAAAAAAAAAAGGAAAGGAAGAGCAAGGGCTCAGAGTGACGGAAGTAGAAACGTCAGAGGGCCACAGGAGAGGTCTGAGTGGGCCTGGGTGCTGCTTACCTAGTTACTGATTGGGACAGTAGTGAGTTAGGCCATCCAAACAGACGGGGAGACAGGGAGAGGCTGGAACCTTTGTGGAGTTCTTCACACAGCCCCTCAGGACTTGAGCTCTTAGAACCCTAGGGTGCGGTCTGCAAGGTGGAGTCCCCACACCATAGAGGGCTCAGAGAAGCTGGGTCTTCATCAGATCTTGCCTGGGGGCTGCCGTGTAGCTCTGAAGCTCGCCACCCACCCCTCAACTTGCTGTGATTTCCCCTCCCACAGAAACTCCATCCCACCCCGTTAGCTGATCTCCACTTGCGCTTTCAGCCTCGGGCTGCCCTGCCCTAGGTGCACCAGCCACGCGCCTGCTTCCGTTTTTTGCTTTGGAGATGTTTTCTCAGCTCTCCCTGCCCAGGCCGTGTCTCCCCCTGTTCGCTTGGCATGCCTGCTGAAGTCAAAGGTCAACTGTGCGTGTCTTGCGTGGTCACTCTCAACCTAGAGTTCATCTGTCTAGTTAGAGTGACCGGCCAGTGACCCCCAGGGATCCCCCATCTCTACCACCGTGGCAGAGAGTACAGATGTGCGCCCCTTAATGTTTATGTGGCTGCTGGGGACCTCCACTTGGGTCCCCATGATGGCGAGCCAAGTCGTTTGCCCGTTGAGTCATCCGGCCAGCCCTGAGGTCTCTTTGTAACTGCCTAAGTGCCACTTCCTCGGGGACACCCTCTCTAACTGACCTTCTGAGCATGATACTTCTCACCGACATTGTTTCCTTCATAGAAAAGGTTTGATGCCCACTAGCAATCGCTGGTATTTTATATGTTTTTGTCTCTGTTTCCCCTCCTGCCTGTGCCAGAACATCTCATTGAATCTTATTTACGGCTGAATTCCCATCACCCAGCATAGGATTTAACGCAGTGTTTAGAGCAAACGGAGACCCTTTGGTGAAATAATTTGTGATGGGAAAACCTTAGAGATTTTATTGCCAAAATATGAAGTGATAAAGCTGCTTAATTGGCTAATAACATGTATTGACTATAAATCTGTCGTCCATGTACAGAGATGGGGGCGGGGAAACCCTGAGACAGGGCCTCACTTTGGAATCCAGGATCATAGTCTTTGGGCTCTGCCTCCAGCTAGCTGAGACCATAGGGTGTGCCACCATGTGTGTCCTGTATAGCTAAACTTCTTTCATTTTTTAAATGGCAGAATATATGTGACTTAAATTGACGGTTTTAACAGGTTTTAAGAACACAGTTGAAAGTTATGAAATATGTTTAGTTTGCTGTCCTGGACGGCCGTCCCCACAAACCATCTCTGGAACTTTCTCACCTTCTGGAACTGGAATTCTCTACCCATTCAACACTAACCCTCCTCCCCCTCCCCCACTCACCCTCCCAAGGCACCGTCCTACTTCCGAAGGCTTGGAGTTCTGTAGATGCTTGTTCCCCGTGAGATCATATGAGATTTGTCCTTTTGTGGCAGAAATATTTCATTTAGCATAACGTCTTTCAAGTCATCCACGTTGTAGGTAGAATGTGTCAGACTTGTCTTCCTTTTGAAGTTAGGTAATTCTATAGGTATATGGATGGATGGACAGACAGACAGACAGATAGTAAGTGATTGGTAAATAGAAAGATTGATAGGTAAAGAGGTAGATAGCATTTATCTATTCATGCCTGATGGACACTTGAGTTTTTGAGTACTATGGGTCTTGTAAACAACACCTCTGTAAATACAGCGCACGTGTGCGCACACACACATTTCCATGCTTGTTTTGCGTTCTTGTGGGTGTGTGTTAAGAAGCAGAACTGCTGGATTACCCTGTGATTTTTTTTTCCCTTTTTTTTAGTTTTTGGAGGAACCACTGCGGTGGTCTCCGCAGCAGCTGCCTCGTGGCTCTGACTGACAGTTGCACACCCCAGCTAGCATCACTGACGTTAGCGGCCATTTTTCCTAGTAGTCCATGTTAACCAGAGGGTGCCTCGGGTCGATTTACACTGGAAATGTTCAATGGCCTTTTTTACTTTTGTGTGTGTGTGTGTGTGTGTGTGTGCCTCTTGAATGTTTTTGGAGAAATGTCAAGTTTGGGCCATTTGCCCTATTTTTTAGGATGGGGCTGTGTGTTGGTTTTATCTCGTTGAGCATTTGAACAGTTGACCGCATAGATAACTACACGTAAGAATATTTAAAGATGCCTTCTCTCTCCTCCTCAGGGGTGCAAAGTACCATTTGCTGGCTCATACTACGCTGACCTTGGAAGATGCCGGAGACTGCTTCAAGACTCATAACCTGTCTGTCCACGGCGATGGTGAGTGTGCTGTGTGCCACTTATTGTGTGTCATTTATTGTGTGTACTAGGTATGCACGTGGAGTGACAGTAATTCCTAATTTTAACATGTTCCCCTGGAAGAGATATTGGCTTGAAAAATATACTCATGGATGAGTCTGGTTTATTTTTTTCCCCAGTGTATTTCTGTCTTCCCTACAGGAGAAAAATTAAGGTTTTTTCCCCCTTTCTAAATCTGACTTACAGTAGGAAGAACTGAAGTCTTCCATGTCCTTATGTGTGGCTCAAAGATGATGTTTCTCCTCTCTACTAGCTGGATGGTCAGATGTGTCTGGCTTTAAAGTTATCGATCAAGGCAGCCACCCTTTTCTGATAGAAAGCAGAAGGTGAGCCGGGCAGTGGTGGCGCACGCCTGTAATCCCAGCACTCTGGGAGGCAAAGGCAGGCGGATTTCTGAGTTCGAGGCCAGCCTAGTCTACAGAGTGAGTTCCAGGACAGCCAGGTCTATACAGAGAAACCCTGTCTTGGAAAAAAAAAAAAAAAAAAAAAAAAAAAGAAAGAAAGAAAGCAGAAGGTGTGGAGAAAGTAGGGTTACGTTCATTTAAATAATTTTCTTTCTGAATAATAACAGTATCTCTCTTTCTCCCACCCCTAAAAGGAATCTGTGGGAATGTCTTAAGAAGCAAGAAGCTTAGGGGGCGTGGAAGGTGTGTGAGCATTTTGCCAGCTGCGCCTGGGATGGGAAATACAGAGCAGTGTCGGGCATGGAGCTCAGCTGTAGGAACTGAGTTACACACCCACGCTGGGTTTCCAGGGGAACGTGTATGGAATGTGCACAGGCTGATGGGCGCTGCTTCTGGCTTCCTGCTGTAAAGCTCAGAGGCCCCAGTGCTAATGGGATGGATGACTTCATGGTGACTTTTTTTTGTTATAAGCGTGTTCTTTAATTTCTCAACCCCAATTTTTTTTTTTTTTTTTTTTTTTTTTTTTTTTTTTTTTTTGGTTTGGTTTGGTTTGGTTTGGTTTTCTCAAGACAGGGTTTCTCTGTGTAGCCCTGGAACTCACTCTGTAGACCAGGCTGGCCTCGAACTCAGAAATCCAAATCTACCTGCCTCTGCCTCCCAAGTGCTGGGATTAAAGGCGTGCGCCACCACTGCCCAGCTTTCAGCCCCTGATTTCAATGATGGCTCTTAAACGCTTACACCTCCCTCCTAGCCCACCACCCACCACAGGTAACGGAGAAGAACGGTTATTAGGATACGGGGAAGAGGACCTGTTTGGAAATGGTTCTTTGGAGCAAATCCCTTCTGGGATGTCAGGAAATCAGCAGTTCAGGTCACAGGTCAGCAGTGGTAGCTCGATCCACTCACAGACATTTTACGGATCTAACCAGCCGTCCAGTTTAGTCATGTCTGGCAGCAGCGGTGGTGGCACGACTTAGCCGGAACAGCCAGGCCTCACCCTAATCATCATGAGTCAGTGGGGGTTGGGGGACTAGAATCAGCAGGGACTCGAGGAGAGAGGTTCTTTGACATGTCTCTACATCAGACTGAGAAAAATCATTGATAGCCTAGCTCTATACCCAAGCGTCTCCCACAGTCCATTGAGTCCCATTTATACTCCCGCCAAACCTCACGCGCCCTCCATTGATCTAGCCTCATGTGTGTGTGTGTTGCCTCAGTATAAGAGTGTCTTGGCAAAACTCTACGTGAGTCTGTCTCAGCTGACACCACTCTGCCAATCGGCCTGAGTCTGAGGAAGCGGCGAGAAGCCCCAGCACACCACCAGAAGCTTTTAGGTGCGGTTTCTCTCTGTGGAGTCACAACAAATGGAGCTCAACTATGCAGTGTAAGGCGGAGCACTACGTGCGTGCGTGTCTTGTTAGCAGAGAATCCTCCATCACGCGTCCTTTCACGTGCTCGCTTTAACAGAACACCCTTTCACCTGTGTCCGCTTCAGGAAAACGTTCCTTCACGTGTTTGTCCCAGGAGAACACCATCATAGCTGACTCGCTCAAGAACCCTTAGGTTTCCACTTCATATAAGAAGAGAGGGAGGGTGGTGGGCTATAAAACATGTGGCCATTTAAGGAGCATCTCTAGATACTAGTCACCGATACCAGGCCCCTTGGGACTCTGGATGTCCTTGGGACTCTGGATGTCCTGCTTCCGTGACATTGCCTTCCCTGTGGGTCTCTCATGGCTCCGCCCTCCGTGAGGCCTTCCCGGATGCCCTGGTTTGAATTGTGTGCATGGAGGTGTTACGCTGTCTTTAGTGGCAAGCATCTGTTTGTCCTGCATGGTTTTTTCTCTCTCTGCTTTCTTGTGTCTTGAGTCAGTTCCAGACAATGTCTTCGTAGGTCTATGTGGACCTAGTCCATATGCGAGCTTTATAAACGCAATATCATCTCCCCCCCCCCCCGCCTTTATCATTCAGCTCCTGCAGTATTGTCTGCCCCAAGTCTGTTTCTCCCACAGACTTCTTTTTCTCTTGGTTTTAATGCTCATCCCTGACACAGGCCCGGCAGCCTTACCCACTAGTATGATAACTAACTATCCCTTAGAAATAATGGTGGATTTGCATAGTCTCTGTGGCAAGAAGTATGAACAAATTGAGTTTTCTGCTCCTGTTTTCTCTCTTTCTTTCTTTTTCTTCTGTTTTTGCTTTATATGATTCAGTCTCTGTTATTTAGTGCACATACTTTTTAAATAGTGTTTTTATTGTTAGTTTAATATATATTTTTACATTTATATATTACATATATGTTATATGTACATATAACATACATATATGTATGTGTGTATATGTATGTGTATATATATGGCCTGTCTCTTCCAACAAGGGGTAATTACTTTTATTATTTGAATTTCCCTCTGTTGGTAAAATTATGCACTATGTTGTAAATACCTTGGAAATTGCTCTTAAGTTGTAATCGCCAAAATAAACAGGAAGAGATTGTTTTTGCCTTTTCTAAGACAGCATGGAAACTTTAGAATGGTTAGACTGTGTTTCCCTAATCCATGCATTCTGGCTATAGAATATAATTATAATTGTGTTTGTTTTTTAATTTCACAGGGTACATTGAGCTTGACCTAACCTTACCTCAAGCTCTAAGTGTAGGGGGTTACTTTTAATTTCTATATCTTGAACTTTGGATTCCATTTTTTTTCTCAAACCAGTCCTTAGAAACAGTTTCTTTTAGAAAGTTTGTTTTCGGGGGGCTCCTGGGGCTTTTGATTTCACTTTTGAAAGGCATTCTTAAGGGCCTTATACTTGGTACTTTGATTCCCTGTCCATCTTTTCCCCTTGGTTCAGAAGGAATGTTTAAGTATTTTGAGATGTGTTGGGTACAAGGGTTGAGAGAGGTCATGAGACACAGACAGAGTGACTGGGGCAGTGAAGCTGTCCTGGGGATGTGACCAGAGAGGGAGCTGACAGGGGTGGGGGTGCCAGGCGCACGGGCAATGCCATACGTGGACCGTGTACATAGGGTCCCCACCTAAGACAGGGGTTGGTTTTATAAGTGCAGAGATTGCTACTCAGCTTAAGGGAGTGTCCTAGAGACCCTCTTTCTTGAGGGAAGCACAGAGAAGCTGTGGCTGTTCTGTTCCTCAGTAGTCTGAGGCTGCAAGAAAGCCCAGGGGAGAGGCGGCAGGTAAAGGCAGAGTACATGACGCCTGCGCTGTGGAGCTGGGGACCCAGCATCTCCAGGATGGGGCAGGGTGGGATGTGCCACACCTACACCTGCTGTCAAGGATGTGACAGGAAGGGATTCTACATCTCCAACCCCTTCTCAAGGGTGATGCAGGACGGGCTCCAACATCTCTAGGACGCTCAGGAGGGGAATCCGCATCCAGCATCCCCCTCTCAAGGATGTTCCAGAGGGGATTCCCTCTCCCAACATCTCCATTGAAGGATGCTGCAGGAAGGAAAATTTTTTTCCCCTTCCTTACATAAAATCTGAGCTCATTTTATGAGATGCACATTATTAGATGTGGTGTGTTAGGTTCAAATACATTATTGATTGCACAAACTTTATGGACTTGCCTGCAAATCTAATCATTTATGATTCTGCGTCATGGGGAATTACATTCTAACTTAAAAAAAAGAAGCAAGTCACAGATATTTATAACATAAGCCATTCATAAATTTGAGGTTCCTATATAAAAGAAATTTATGTGTCACTCAAAGATGCTGGGCTATGGAGAGTTTTTATTTTGCTTAATGCTCGTTGCAGGAAAGGTGACTCCCACTTACCGCTCTGTGTCTGTACTTTGGAATCGCTGTGTGTTTTGTGTAGATGCATGGATCCTACCAGGCCACCTTTACTAAGCCCTGAATAAAAAAACGCATTTCCATTAGTCCCAGAAGGTAGGATATTGTGGTAGTCCATACAGACTGATGCACGGGGACGTGGTCAAAGCTCTGTAGTTTTATCTTATCTCTTTATTTAGGCTGGTTCCCTCCTTGACGGATAACTAAGCTCTGCTAATTTATACACTACTGTATATCTTAGTGTATGCTCAGTATCCTGGTTAGTTTCTGATATCATCCTGACAGGCCTAGGAAGAACCCCTTTGAAGAATTTCCTCCATCCGTTTGGCCTGTGGGCATGTCTGTGGAGTGTTTTCTTGCTTGCTAATTGATAGAGGAAGGCCTGGCCCACTGTGGGCAGGACCATCCCTACGCAGGTGGCTCTGGGCTGGATAAGGAGCCTCCTTGCTGAGCAGAAGCCAGAGAACAAGCTGGTAATTAGCCTTCCTCAGGTTCCTGCCTTGATCCCGCCCCTGACCTCCCTCATTGAAGGACTGTTATCTGGAAGTGTAAGCTGAACGGAACCTCTTCTCTCTGAATTGCTTTCGGTCACCGTGCCCATCACAGCAACAGAAAGCAAACTAGATGGCAAAGGAACTGTATTTTTATGGGAAAAAAAAAGGTTTTTTTTTTTTCAGTGTCCCTAAGACTTTAAGTAAATAATGATCGCAGCCAACAGCTAGCTGTCAGGATGCAGCGAACATTCAAAAAATCTTTTCTCTGTGGGACAGCCTGAGGTGAGGCCATGCCCTGGGTATTTGTGCATACCCTAGCCACAGACTACAGTTTCCAGTGCTTTCCTTCCATATGGGTATCTGTACCCATATGGATCTATACCTACCGCTGTGCCACCTCGGAGGAATGCCAGCATGTTGGGGGTGGGTTGTTTGTTTTAGAGAGGACTTTTCAAAATAATCTCCAATTTAGAAAAAACAAGTTTATTGCCGAGGTCTTCCCTCCTACACACACATACACACACACACACACACACACACACACACGAGATACCAAGTTGCTGTAACACACACACACACATACACACACACACACACACACACACGATACCACGTTGCTTACAGCGTGTGTAACAAACCCCAAGAACTTTAACATCTGTTAAGTACCGTTGACCACCGCCACCCTCCTCAGCAAGGCGATGAGACCCATGCTTCCCGCCCTGCTGCAGCGATGCTCCTTTGGAAGGACGCAGCGCCCCGCATCAACTCCTAAGTCTCGCTCTTGACTCTCACAAACCTGGCATCTTTAGAGAGACTTGCTGGTTATTTGGTAGGAGGCCCTCCTTTGTGCTTGCCGGATGATGTCGGCTCCTTGTGTGACTTGACTCTATCTCTACGGCCATGCTCTCTGCCTATTGGGGGTTAAGGTGGCCTCTGTCGGTTAAGGTTGTCTTCTGACTCTCTCGTTATAAATATGCATTCTGCGGTTGGAGCGGGAGGCTCTGAGATGTGTAAGTAGGCGTTCCCTGTTGGCCTTGCTGTTGGTCTGAGGACTGTCACAACATGCCAATGTCCTTGTTCACTTTGAAGTCGCATGTTGTAGAGGTGGCAGCAGGGAGACAGACATTCAAGAGGCTTGAGCCCTTCCAAGGCCCCTCTTGGAACATTTCCTTGCCTCCCTGGAATACTAAGATATTCCAGCACATTGTGCTCCATCCCAGATTGGGGGTGGGGGCACCCTGGTTTCCGCTCCCTTTTCTTGGTGCACTGGTGAATCACCACATCATGGTGTCGTTTCATTGCTCTCGGGGACTGGGGCCGCCCAACCAACATGGTCTTTTCTTTCTCTGCTCGGTTGTAACTCCTCACACTAGCCTACGCCAGGCCTGCACACCCTGCTCACTATAATCTCTCGAGGCTGTTCAGCTGCTGTGTAAACTCTGCCTTGGTGTGAACACCCCTTGGCTGGCTCTCTGAAGTTCTGCTGACTTACGCTGGTAGTCCTCCTCTCCCTCCTCCTCTCCCCACTCCCCCTCTTCCCTTCCCTCCTCCTTCCCTTGTGTGATGTCATCAGCCAGTGCAGTCCTAATAGTTTCTTCCCTTCCCTCTCACGGGCTCACCCTCAAGCCTGCCCCTCATGGCTCACAAGGACTTGTTCAACAGGAGCCCGGGAAGGGGTGGGCGAAGGTGATTAAGTGTCTCAACATGGGTAAGATAATGTTCTGCTCAGAGGCTCGCCTTACTAATCATTATAATAACGATCAGATCAAGAAGGGAAATCTGGTGACCACCAATCACTTTGTGTAAAACTCTGAACAATCCCCTTGAATCATTCTGAAGTCAAGAGACTAAAGGCCGCTGCCCTCTTCCAGTTGACCACTGTGTTGGTCAGGCCCCGCCCTGACCGCTCTCACGTGCTTGTATGCTCCATTAGCATTCAGGTAGACAAACCTGTACGTAAGACGAATGTTAAACTATGTTAACGGTAAAGAAAAAACCATCGTGTGTAACAACCTTAATCGTCAATTTATAACTTCCCTTTTCCTCCCTTTGTTCTTTAAACAGAGGACCGCTCCTTTTGGCTTCCCTTGTACGGCAACGTGTGCTGCCGGCTAGTGGCCCAGCCGGCTTGCATGGTTGAAGATGCCTTTGCGGGATTCCTTAATGAACAGGTAGAGCACGTCGATATCCCTTGGCTGTGGGGTACCACTCAGACCCTCTACACAGGCTTTTGCTCGAGGGGCCTTTCTGCAAGTGTTAGTTTTTTAAATACTGCCGTGAAAGGTGTGGGATTGAAGGGGTGGGGGCTGGGTGACTGTGGGGTAGCCTCTCCAGTTCTCTCTGGTTCTCCATCCCACAAGCACAGGCCCAGGATCGTGGCAAGGATTCTCTTCTGGAAACTGACCTCAGCTGCCCAGCGCCTTTCACATAAAGGCTCTCCTGGCAGACAGCCTTTGGCACGGTTGGAGCCTCTGGGCTTCCAAAGCTGCCTCTGTGCCACCTCCTCCTGATTTATTCATAGTCATAGTTATTTATATTCAGTAAATAATTAATTGTGGGCTTCAATGAATCAATAGCTTTTTTTCCTAAAAGATTCCATTAGAAGGAAAGAAAATCTGCATTCTTACCAGGTAGTCAATATCCTCTAGTGTTCTGGAAAAAAAAGGGGAGGGGAGGGAATTATTTTCAGTGTGGAGAGAGTTATTTTTATAATTTCCCTGAGTCTTTTGATGAATTGCCATGGAATTCTAAGCACTAGATTCTAATAGACTAGCTTCCCCAAATCTGTGTTGATTTATGATTTTCTGTATGTAAAATTGTATGGTAATAATTACCTTCATTTTGCTTAATGCTTCTGAGAATTCCAGGCGTCTTCTCTGCTCTAGGGTTTGAGGTGCCCAGACTTAACCGCACCGCCGACGCTTAGCTAATTCTGCCCCCATTTTTCAAGTTCTAAAACTGTAGCTGAGTATGTAAATCCTGAGCTGGGTTTAAAGTTAAGGTGGTAGTAATTTAAATTGATATTTGATAGTTGCTTGACCTGTTTGTTTGTTTGTTTGTTTGTTTGTTTGTTTGTAGCAAACAGGAAAAGGTCTGGTTGGCTGGAGAAGGCTGTACTGTGCCCTGAGAGGGGGTAAACTCCGCTGTTTTTATGGTCCAGAAGAAATCGAAGCTAAAGTGGAACCTGCTCTTTTGGTTCCTGTTGACAAGGTGAGCGGCACCGCTGGTCCAGGGTGGGCACTGAGCCTCTGAGCTGTAGCCCTGACCCTTTGAGATGCTGTATTCACAAGGACGCTATGGCTCCCACAGGTTATGTTCCTGTATGTTCTTGACATCCTTGAAGTCATAAAGAAAAGGAACCAAGGGCTGTGGAGATGGGTTGTTCTCTTTCTTTGCACAGAGAGGCTAGTGACAGGGTGAAGAAGACCTGCTAAGGGACAGGTCTTAAAGGCTAGAGTATGACCCCCACCTTGATGAGATAGTTGTGGCAGCTGGAGACCTGGCGCATTGGTTAAGATGGTTTCCTGCCCTTGCAGAGGGCCCTAAGCTAGTTCCCAGCACCTACATCCTGCCGCTAAGGTAATTTAGCTCCACCTCCAGGGGATCCTGATACCTCTTCTGGCCCCCAGGGCAGGTACACAGAGCATATACAATCACAGAGACAAATGCGTAAGGGAAAAAAACCTTAAAAGCCCTTTTAAACACTACTTATATCTTTTCATGAGGTTAAAGGATGCTAAAATATAAATCATCAGCCCAGGCTATGGGGATGTTCTTTCTTGTTACTACTCAAAGGAGTTTGTATAAAGACCCTGTCGTTTCTCGTGGGATGAAGGGGCAGTGGTCCAAACCAGCACAGGAAAGCTTGGCACAGCACTTAGAACATGTGAAGGCGCAGGCTGCACTTAAACTGTCCCACCCAAGAGTCCACCGAGGATCCTTATCCGGTTTTGACACAAGAAAGCAACATCGTTGTCTAGTTACAACCTTTTCACGTAGAATTCTGTAGGGAAACGATTCAGCACAGGACAGACCGAGTTTCTTGACTTCGCCTCTCTTGCTACATGTATATTGTATGCTGCCCTCCGCTGACAGAACCTTCCCTAGAATACTTCCATCTATGTCTCTGGAGCCACATCCCAGTTGTGTTTTAGCCGTTTCCGGTAACGAGGTCTATCTGGACCACATGATTGGATAGGACCCGCTGCATCCTTTAGTGGTGTGCTGCCTACCCTTCTTCTCTGAAGAGTGACCCGTAAAGTCACGTGTGATTTTATGTAAAAGTCATACTCCAGAAAACATGGGAACAATGTTCTTTCCTGATCTGTCTGGACGTGAATTTAGTTCTGCCATCTTTTCCAGCAATGTTTTTATCTATCTCATTTTTAGAAATTTTTTTTATTAAAGATTTATTTATTTTATATGAGTACACCATTGCTCTCTTCAGACACACCAAAAAAAGACATCAGACCCCATTACAGATGGTTGTGAGCCACCGTGTGGTTGCTGGGAATTGAACTCAGGACCCCTGGAAGAACAGTCAGTGCTCTTAACTGCTGAGCCATCTCTCGAACCCTAGATTTTTTTTTTTTTTTTTTTGCTCTTTACCCAAAGGAAGTTGTGTAGCAAGACTTTTTAATCTCGTAGTTTAAGTCCACTTAACTTAATTTTTTTATTTGCAAGTTCTTCATGATAAAGTTTTAATTAAAAAAAGTCTAAAGAGTTATTTTTTAAATACATAAATAAATAATGCCTCCATATTAAAATATAATGAATTTATCTTGGTTTAGAAAAATGGGTTTATAGAGTAAGTAATTTTATTAATGAAGAATCCATATACTTTCTCATTTGCCAACTTTGTATTTTGTTTTGTTCATGCAATCTCTTTAGTCTCTTGCTACTTTGAAAAATTCAAATGTATAAAAAGGTTGAAATGGAAAGCCAGCCACCTATGGCCTTGAACAGACAGGACTTCCTGGAGTCTGCCCTTCAGGCCTTCCGCTGTTGCTAATGGCTTTCTCTCTCCTGGTTATTTTTCTTTCTGGGTCATTTGAAAATCAGTTGCCAACAGCCCGTTTCTACTAACAGAATACTTTGTATATAACTAACCTGATCACCTACAGGAAGTCTGTTGCTGATGCAGTATTACTGCACAGAGAGGGATTGCCCCATGTCCCTAACACAGCTGACTTCCATTGATTGATTGTTTTGCTCCAGGACCCAGAGGCACCCAGGTCCTTTGCCTCTCTTACCTACTCATGTCCTAGCCTGCCTTTGTTTTCCCTTGGTGACCCTGACATGGTTTGTAAGTTCAGGTCATCATGTTTGAGGGGGAAGTGTAGGTGACCAGTTGGTTCCTCACATTCAGATCAAGTGTTTCTTTGACTTGGGATGACCTGGGTATGAGAACATGCCTGTGGGTTTGTATTCCATAGCTGGGCCGGAAGACTGGAACCCCGCCAAAGGTTTCTTTCGTTTTGTACCATTTTACCTTAGGCATACGCTAAGATAAAATGTAGCCTAAACAAATGATGGGCTTTAAATTGTAGTGTGTGTGTATGTGTGTGTACTCATGTACCCAACATACATCAGTGTGCAGTATGTTCTAGCAAATGTGGTGGCTAGAAAGTATCAATCAGATCGCTCGGGGCTGGAGTTCCAGGCACTTACAGGACACACAGCCATGAAATATGGCCGGGATCCTGTCCTCATAAGCAGACGCTAAGCGGTCTTCGGATACCTCACCGTCCTCCTAGCCCCACAAATGACACTTTCAAACTCATTTGCTTTCTTCTAGAAAAGGTATTATAATGGTCAGCTTGCCTCCTCTCAGCCCTATGGTAGGGCTGGTGCCCCGCTGTTCAGGTGTATCATTTCTGTTTGACATTGACATTGGGTCAAACTTGTCAAACTAATCAAGAATATGAGGTGACTCTTTTCTGAGAAGGTAGGAAAAGATAAAAATCATTGAGCTCGGTATGTATATGTATACTATACATATACAATACACACGCATATATAGATAGATATAGATATATAATTTTATTTCTTTTCTTTTTATTATTTTTTATTTATTTATTTATTTTTTTTTTTTTGGTTTTTTGGATTTTTTTTTTTTTTGAGACAGGGTTTCTCTGTGTAGCCCTGGCTGTCCTGGAACTCACTCTGTAGACCAGGCTGGCCTTGAACTCAGAAATCTGCCTGCCTCTGCCTCCCAGAGTTCTGGGATTACAGGCATGTGCCACCACTGCCCGGCTTATAATTTTATTTCTTGATAGATACACTGCTGAACAGGTCTGGAAGGCAGAACTAAACTTTTCCTCTCTCCATATCCATCCCGAATGGGATTTCCAAATGTAAAGCAGCTCGGAGCAGAAGGGAATCTAAGCTGGAAGCCACAGGTGAGATAGATGAACCTGAATCCAGCCTTTCTCCTCTGAATTCAGGAGGGCTTTGAGGTGAAACCCGCCTCCGTTGCCACAGCTACTGCCTCTGCACTTCCTCTCTGAGGGTACAGATGTCATTTCAGGAGAGTGGCAGCAGCAGAGTTTGCATCCCGCCAGAGCTGACAGCCTCTTCCCAGGTGATGGGTCGGGTGGCCCAGGTGGCTGATGGTGCTGTCCCCTCAGTGCATTAGCGGGGCGCTGGGGGTCTTCCTCCTGTGGCAGGGCCCGTGCTTTTGCGCAGCTCACCTGATTGGATGTTCACAGGGAAATTGTGTAGATTTGGTCTTAGAGCGGGAGGAAACACCCAGGAGTGACATTTGACCTCTACAAGCGTGAAAGTGCTTTACTAGTCAAGTGTTAGGATAGGAAACAGGGTTGAGTCTTTGAGAGCTGCGGTCTTGTTGCGATTTAAATACTAGACATTGGCCACTTCAGTATGTTCACACTGGGATTTGGTTTTCTGGCCGCGCTCTCCTTTGCCGCCCCCTCCTCCCTCTGCTGAGCCCTCCCCCTCCCTCTGCTGAGTCCTCCCCTTCATCTGCTGAGTCCTCCCCCTTCATCTGCTGAGTCCTCCCCTCCATCTGCTGAGCCCTCCCACTCCCCCTCCCTCTGCTGAGCCCTCCTCTTCCTCTGCTGAGCCCTCCCCTCCCCCTTCTGAGCCCTCCCCTCCCTCTGCTGAGCCCTCCCCCTCCCTCTGCTAAGCCCTCCCCCTTCATCTGCTGAGTCCTCCCCTCCATCTGCTGAGCCCTCCCACTCCCTCTCCCTCTGCTGAGCCCTCCTCTTCCTCTGCTGAGCCCTCCCCTCCCCCTTCTGAGCCCTCCCCTCCCTCTGCTGAGCCCTCCCACTCCCTCTGCTGAGCCCTCCCACTCCCACTCCCTCTCCCTCTGCTGAGCCCTCCTCTTCCTCTGCTGAGCCCTCCCCTCCCCCTCCTGAGCCCTCCCATCCCCCTCCTGAGCCCTCCCCTCCCCCTGCTGAGTCCTCCCCTCCCTCTGCTGAGCCCTCCCATAACACCTCACAACTTTCTGCTCACAGTAAACTTCATCAATCAGGTATTCAAATCTGCCACACCTGTCCCAGGCATATTGACACCCCCTAAAACATGATGGTTACGCCATTGCTTATTCTGTTTTGCTCATTTCTGAAAGTGAGTCAGATGTGCAGAAAAGTCAGAAGAAACAGAGAAATCGGCCTCGCAGCCAGCGCCTAGATTCAACAGGCCTGCGGTGTTTCTCTGTCTCTTCCCTGGTCTCATTTCTTTGCTGATGTGTTTGAACACAAGGCTGTCGCACCTCCCTGAGGAACACAACTTGTGAAACAGCTATTTCACGCCTGTGTTGTAACAGCTGAGAAATGTAACATTACGGTCCAACATACCTATAGTCCATCTTTAAATTACCCCTGCGTTGCCCAAAATGGCTTCTTGGCTAGATTTTTTTAATGCAGGACTTTTCTGATTAGCTTTCCTTCCCCAAGCAAGGTGTAAGAGTGTCTTGCTGGTGCCATGCTGGCCAGGGGACTGCACTGTAGTTCCCATAGACTGGGCATTTCTCTGTCCCCTCCCCATTCTCTCTAACTATGTAATAAACTCATACATTTTTGTAACTAATTATTTGGCTTTTAAATGCATGGTAGATTTTCTCGATGGCCTTTTCTCATGATGTTCAAATAAAAGTTTTGTTTAAGGCCACCATAAACACTATGTGAGCAGCTAAGTTTGGTAACTGCTAAGCTATGACATGTCTGATACAGTTCTCCAGTTGGATTGCAGGGAGGGGGGCTCTACTCCCTGACTATAATTCTTGTCCTTCTAAATGGCATTTCCTGGAAGGCCAAGTCGGTTCATTAATTTTCATAGGGAGCCATCTGTGGAAATGGTCACATTAAGGGAAGAAAAACCTAAAAGCTATTCCCCACGTACTTTCAATCCAAATTTGAAAGGGTGATTTACTTGAAAGTGATTGCTTCAACTTCAAAAAAAACTTCCCTCTGAATGTTGTTTGGGCAAGACACTCAATGGCGGGTACTTAACAACAGTCTCCATGCACCACAGAAAGTGCTTTATTAGCCAAAGCTTTATCCATGGCTGGTGGGGTAGGAAAGAAGCTAGAGTCTTCGAGATCAGCAAATCCGTTTTGATTTACATACTAGACATCAGTTGTTTCAATAATGGATCTGTGCTGAACCAATCAATAACTCTACTTGGTGTAATAGGTTCTACTGAATTGTCTCAAACATGCTTTTAACTACTATATTCATCAACCCCTTTAGAAAGCCCAGTGGCTGCAGATCGCACGGCATGCTGTCCCCATTCGTGGTAGTCATTTTGATATCGGAAGCCTGTCAGCTACACAGTTGTCCTTTATTAAATATAGCCACAACAACTGTTGTTTAGTAGCGTTTTTCCTTGAGGCATTTACATCCACAGACGCTATTGACAGAAATTGAAAGTAACTATTTCAAACTGATATTGGCCGTGCCTGACACTTGGCTTAATCAATGACTGCGCTGTACAGAGCTCAGACGTCCCCTCCGTGTCCTGTGGATGTGCGCATGCTCCGACACCAGACCCGTGTCAGCCCTGGTGTCGGTTTTAAGCACCGCTGTTTTCATTCCGGATCATCCAGGCTTGAGACTTGTCTTTATGATATATTGTGAGGAAGGAAAGAAATGTCGCTGGTATCACAGACAACTCAGAGGCAAGAAAGACTTTTTACAACATATTTTATTTTTTAATTTTCAAGAGAGTCAATACAGAACGCTGTAATTGAGCCCCTCTCAAGCGTACTGTCCTCCCGTACAACCCCAAAGATTTCACTCGTGTATCTCCCAGTTGTATAATGACAAAATATATTTTATATACATGTAGTCATATGTAGTTAATATAATAATAATAATAATAATAATAATGCAGACAGTACTCCCATTTCCCAGTAGAAGGGATTTGAGGTCTGATTCCAGATAGAGGACCCTACTTGAATTGGTTGGAGTTTTGAATGTCCTTTTTGCTGTTTCCCATCTCCTTTCCCCAACACACCGTCAACATAGTTTATTTATTGGAGAAATAGTCGTTCATCCTACAGAGTTTTCCATAATCTGAATTCTTCTGTTTGCATCTCTGAGGTTTTCGAATGGTGGTTGGGGTTGGTATGGCGCAGGAGTGTATTTTGAAAACACATGTCTGTATACAGAGGTGTAAAATACACCCGAGCCTGCGGCTCCTAACGGCACCCATCTGTGCTGCTGCTTAAGATGGCTGCACCCATCTTTTACTGCCAACTGCAAGCCGCCAATATCTTAGCATCCTGTGTTTCCTGCTAGGTTACCTCTAAGGTACCTCTCTGGGAGGCAGCAGGATGAGCTGCGTGCATGTGTGTGTGCATGTGTGTGTGCAATGCGTGTATGTGTGCATGTCTGTGTGCGTTTGAGTATGTGTGACCAAGACAACGAACATCCTTCAAAAGCGGCCATCGAGATAGTTTATAATTCTTGCGTATTTAGAATTCAGAGGCCAGGCACAATCTAACCCTCTCCCTTGTTTTTCTTACTGATGCTTCTGTTGTCCCAGAGGCTAACGGAGTCCCGCAGGTGGTATCCTTGACAGGAATCTGCAATCTTCATTTTCTGGTGGGACAGGAGACTTGAGCATCATCTTCTCCCATGGTGACTCAAGCATTTTCCCCAGAGTGTTTGTTTTTTTTTTTAGGAAAGGCGCTTTAAAAAAGCCATAATCTTGGTGCGGCAGTAGGCTTGTCTGGAGAGGGTGGGACACTTTTTAATTCAGGGTGATAGAAGCTAAAAGGAAACTTCCCCGTGACCTCAGAGTGAGTCTTTGCTGCAGAGTTGAGCTCTCACGGCCTTCCCAGGGAACCCTTCCATCTTACTGTGCAGCAATGGACAGGGACATTCCCAGGGGCAAAGTCAGAGCAAGCTGCCTGTCAGAATCTCACCATAATCCCAGGTCCATCACAAACCGGAAGAGCTGAGTAGGAAACATCCTCGGAGAACGGAAGTACCGCGCATGCCTAGTGCTGTCAAACCAAACCGACTCTTTGGATGGTGAAAAGGTAAAGCAGGAATCCGGGTTCCAACATCTGCTTCTCTCTTGGAATGTGTGTGAGCGATGCGCTTGCGTTAGAGGCTGGTCCTGGGCTCCGCACTGGTGATGGATGCACTTAACCTGTGGTTCTTCTCTGGTCTCATTCTTTTCTTCAAAACCATGCAGCCACTTCCTGGGTACCAGATACTAAGTGGTCCTTGAGATGGGACAAATGCGTGACTAGGTAATTTCCAGACTGTTCGCTTTTGTGCCCTGAGGAGAGACATCGAGTGTCTGTCCTTGCTGTGAGTTTAGGATATAGGTTCCGAAATTTATCCTGCTCTTTTCTCATGACTTTGTCTTTGGAGGAAGGTGGAGGTGAGCCTGGTTTGATGTCAGCAGTGAAACAAGCAGCTTGGGTGGACTTCAACCCCTGACAAGCCATACCTGTGCTAATCTCTTTCTTTGACAGTGTTTAATTACAAACACTTCCCATTAGTTAGATTGTCTGGGTGAAAACATATAATTTAATCTAAACTCTGCATTTCATTTTTACTTGTTAACAAAAGCAAACAAAGAATTTGACATATGCCATTACTCGTGAGTCAGAGACAGGCAGCTCGCTGAGTTTGTACCCAGCCTGGTCTACATAGTGAGTTCAGGCTAGCCAGATCTACATAGTGAGATCCTCTTTCAAAACAAACAAAAGCCCTACCTTTGGATGTTTAAAATCTGTCGCGATGGCTGTGGATACTATAGTTAACAGAGGGTGCTATGTTAATCTATATTGCTGACAGCATTTACTATTTACTTGGGATATAAATGGTCTGCTTCTTCATTCTCTGCTTCAAGTCACTTCATTAGAAAGAATACTTTGTTGAATGTATAAACACTTACGTGCAAAGAATCCCATTTTCTTTATTTAGTACTTGAATCTATTTAATCCCATCTACAAGAGTAATCAGAAATTTATGTTGAAATGAAATTAAGTGGAAATAGTCAAAGACTCAGAATATTTCTTTAACACCCCCCCCAATTGAATTTAACTTTCAGTTAGGATGAGAGCAGTATCCTGAAGATTTTTCTAAATCGCCCTCTGCTGCTGATAATAAAACTTTATTTTAAAAGAGATTGGTTGGTGGTGCTTGGTTGATTGGTTATTGGTTGATTTGGTTGTTGGGTAGTTGATTGGTTGGTTGGATAATTGGTTGATTGGATCTTGTTTGTTTGTTTGGTTGGTTGGTTGGTTGTATGATTGGTTGAGTAGTTAGTTGATTGGTTGCTGTTGTTTGGTGGTTGATTTGTTGAATGGTAGGTTGGTTGATTGGGTGTTGTTAGTTGGTTGGTGGTTGATGGGTTGGATGGTTGGTTGGTGGTGGTTAGTTGGTATTGCTTGGTTAGGTAGTTGATTGTTGTTTGGTTGGTTGGAAGTTGATTAGTTGGGTAGTGATTGGTTGGATAGTTGGTTAGTTGTTGGTTAATTGATTGATGGTTAGTGGTTGACTGATTAGTTGATTTTGGTTTTAAAGGATGCCATTTAGCAGACAGTGTTTTACCTTTTTATGTCGTATATATGATAACTGAGATAATTCACACAGTTTGTTGCCTACAGGTAGGAATATGCAAAGACCTTGTTACTATAAAATCGTTGTGTTGTCCCTATGTCCCATTGCAGTCTAGAAAATGTCTGCACTCCCTGACTTCCCAGTGACCAGCAGTCAGAGCCATCCCAAGATGGCTACCAGTTCTTATGTTTTGTAATAGTCTGGAAGTTCAAAGACACACAGCTGCTTTCTGCAGCAGACGTGATCCCATGGGATTCTGGAAAAATCAAGACCTGTAGAAAATAATTTCTGATATGGTACAGATAGTGTTCAGCTTCCAGGATTTACCCATTCATCAGGGAATAAAGTTTCCATTCCAATCCCACAACTTCCCCAAAACTCACAACACAATTGTTGTAGGTGTGTGCAAATGTGGGCTATTACTTTCCCCCACCCCCAATCGGCATCTGTGGCTGCAGGCCTGTGCATTCTGCACACACTGCAGAAAGGTTAACTTCCTCTTTCCAGACTGGACTGTATTCAAGGGAGCCTTTGGAAGCTGCTGGGTGTCTAAGTGAGACAGACTAGAGTTGTGTTGTGCTCTTTTGAAGAGTGTATTTGATATTTTATATCAAATACAATAAAGTACACCATTTAACTTTTTAAAAGTTTTTATTTTCCAATTTAAAATCAAGTTTTACATTTTTAAAACTGTTTCTAAAATGGTCTAAATGGCCTCTGTGTCTCCCATTGTGTTTCCACTGGACAGGGCTGTCCTCGGATGTTGGAAAATGACCCTTCTGTCCCAGACGTCATTCCTCCAACATTCTTCGGTCTAAGCCACCTGCCCTTGCTGTCACTACTTAGCTGTCTGGGACATGGGGATTGGCCTCCGCCTTCCAGCACTGTGAACGTCAGGGTGTTGTCCTACCTGGTACCACTCAGAAAGGGGTTGAGATTTCCAACAGGACTGACACCATTTTTCTTGGCGTAGAGTGTTATGTCCATCCTCAGAGGAATAGCTTGAACATTGGGATGTCTCTAAATCACACAGATCTTGACCCGTGAGCATTACAAGTGAATGTGACATGTGAAAGGAATGTTATTGATGAAAGCCTATTTGTTTGTTTGTTTTTTTTGTTTGTAACTGTGACATTTTTACCACTTTAACCAATAACACTGTAATATGTATGACTATTGGAATAAAGAAGAAACAGACTTGACTGATTCAATCTTATGACCGTTGGAAATACAGCTTATTTATAACCTCACTAAAGTCGTGCCACACTGCGCTCACTTCACCACAATTTTAAGATGTATTTAAAAAGCAGGAAGCCAAGATCCTAATGGCGGCTATGTCCCCCAAAACATGTAATTTTGAACATATCGTATATATTGTGTACAGTATACTCAAAACTCTTTTAATGAAAGCAGAAACATGTTTCTTGAAGGCATTCTAGATTCTGAGTCTGAATACTGAAAATTCTTCAAGAGACATATTTTACATTTCAAAGCACCAGAACTATTTTCTTAGAAACCACCAATTTTATCATAATTTTTAGGAAACCAGAATTCAGCCCATGGAAAAGGATTCGAAGAAAATGCACTGTTTCTCTGTCCTCAACACGGCGGCCGGGCGAGCGGTGAGTCACATCTTTGCGGCTGACAGCCTAGCGGACTTCCAGGAGTGGATGAGAGCCTTCCGGCAGCATTTCTTTGATCTCAGTAAGTAGATATTTGTGTTCTCTGGGTAGCAGTGTGTTCATGTGACTTGGGAGTCTGGACAGCAGCCGTCCAAATATTAAAATAAAGAACTCGTATCGGGGATTTTTTTTCTTTTTTTAAATTTCCCCAAAACCACGGCCTCGTACCACAGACCTTTTCCAGATAATGATCTGCTTAGCAGAGCCTCATTTTCAGTAAGCCTTCTGCTAACTGCTTCTCTGCTGTGATATCATCTTGTGCCTCGTGCAGAGATGAGTTTTCGCCCCATAGATGTCTTGTTTCCATCTCAGTAACACAATCCAGCTCCGTGCATAACATACTTCAGCATCTCAGGTTTTCTTCTCCACCCATGGGAACCTTGCTCACTGGTAGACTCTTGGCCTCAGTGATACACCAAGCCACCGGTGCATTATCTGTGATTTTACTTTGAAAATGGAGCTGTTGGTGACCGGCTGCCTCCTGATCCAGCTAAGCTTCCTGTTAGAGTCAGCCAGTATTTCATGTCTACAGAATGCTACAGGCTCATGCCGTAGAGTCATTGGCAAGCGACGGAGTGATTTATGGGCCTCTGTGAAGAGGTGGCACCTGCTGCTCTCCGGCAGTTCCCAGGCCTGCTCTGAAGTGCGCAGTCAGTGGATGTCGGGGAGGGGATTGGGAAGGAGGCAAGGACCAGGCACCGAGTGTGAAGATGGTTCAGTGTTCCATGCCCCTGATGGCCTCTCCAGAGGTCCCCAGGAGGTAAATTACTTGACTCTACTCCCAAGATGAGGAAAGGGAGACCCAGAGAGGCCTGTGGTTTGTGGCGTTGAACTAAGGAAGTCCCTTGAGGTGATTTCCTGAAGCCTCATCCTGAGGCATGTGGTGAACATCTTAAGTTCTTCTCCAGGTTTGCAGCTGTCCTGAGCCGTTTCGGCTTACGTTGCTACAGACCGTGTAGGCAGGAGTGACTTCAGAATCAGCCTATGTCCTCTTGTGCTGTTTCTCTGAGACTGGGTCTCACTACATCTTGGCCTCTGCCTCAGCTTCCCTAGGACTGACTCAGTCCGCATGCAAGGGTGGTGATGGTAATGAACACCTGTAGCTCAGGCTAGCCCTTGCCCTTGAAATCCTCTGGGATTACAAACTGCACCATTTAGACCTGGTCAAGACCCTCCTCTCTCTTGCTGATTGCAGTTAGACCTTTGACCGCTTTCCTAGTCTCTCTGATTCGGAGAGTCTGACTTACAAGAAGACACTTATTTTAAGAAGTGATTCTTGGCGGTATATGCTTTATATGGGCTTAATGACAGAGAAGGGAGCAGTTAAAGTACTAATCCAGAACATTCTAGTCTGACTGTCTGGGACCAGGGGAGGGCCCACTCTCTAGGTAACTTTTCACGTGTGTCACTTTGAAGCTAAACACTTTTAACCAGGTTGTGCCAACCTGGCATCTTTAAAGTACCACTTCCCTTACATAGTATACTTTGTATGTCAATAAAGCAAATATGGAAGTGTTTCTATTACCCAAAACATTACATTATAATGTAGTTCTCTAATTTTCTTATGTTTTTGTCATTTTAAAATTAACAATCAATTTTGTACCTCTCTGTGTTTCTCTGTGTGTCTATCTTTGTGTGTATGTCTGTCTATCTGTGCATGGGGGGGTATATGTGTATGTGTGTCTGATCTATAAGTATGTATATGTGTGTGTATCTATGTATGTATATATCCATCTGTCTGTGTCTGTGTGCATGGGTATGGGTATATGTGTGTGTCTGTGTGAATATGTATGTGTGTGTCTCTTCATCTGTCTGTGTGTACGTATGTGTATATGTGTAGTCTGATCTGATCTGTATATGTGTATCTGTATATGTATGTCTGTCCATCTGTCTGTGTCTGTGTGTATGGGTATATGTCTCTGTGTGTGTGTACCTGTGTATGTGTGTCTGTCCATCTGTGTGTGCATATGGGTATATGTGTAGTGTATCTATCTGTCTGATCTGTGTGTGTGTGTGTGTGTGTGTATCTGTCCCATCTGTCTATGTGTATGGGTATATGTCTGTGTGTCTGTCTGGTTTTTTTTGTGTGTGCCTGCACGTGCACATGCATGTGTAGGCATGTGTAGGGTACAGCACATGGGTGCAGGTCAGAGCACAGCCCTCTTCTCCCCCCGCATGGGTTCAGCATCGAGCCCCTTGCTATTGAGCCATCTCATCCTAATTTTCTTAGTGGCAAGTGTGCCCTCCTCATCCTGCTTGAAGTATGGTGTATAGTACAAAGTAGAAGAAGATAACAAGGATGGGATAGCATAAGAATAATTTAATATCTGGGTCAAATTTCAGTCCTTCAGCCCAACTTAAGAAGGGAAGACTAGGAGAGTGAGCTCATCAGAGTTCATGAGGAAGTGTTAATAAACAGGTATGCTTAGCCAGAAGAGCCCTGCTCAGGAGGCTGGGGCAAAGGAGATGGCCTTTACTACCTGACAGCTTATAAAGCCACCTGTTCTATAGTCGCTGGCTAGGAACGGGAGAGCAAAGAGAGAATGTTTAAACAAACCGATCATTAGAGGTTGTTTTTTCCCCCAAATATTTACTACAAATACTGGTTTACATGACCAGCTGAGCATAATAGATTATTGTAATGGGGAACACAGACAATAAATATTGGGGTAGGGGCAATAAGATGGCAGTGGGTAGCAATGCCCAAAGGCCTGAAAACCTCCATTCCATTCTGAGGGGACCTGTGGAGGAAGGAGAGCCAATTTCTGCAGGCTGTGCCCCTGTCACTCACAGTAGTGCCAGAGTGTGCGTGTGATCTCACACACACACACACACACACACACACACAGGTCTAATAAGGTAGCAGCATTGTGGGAAACATCTTTGATGGAGACCACGTTATGTGAACACAGTATGTCCTCCCTGATATTAACCTTGCGTTAGCCTATCAGCCATCATGGATTTCTGTGTAAACAGACTCAGTCACTGCAGAATGCTTCTGTTGTAAAATCACCTCTGACATGGGGAACACGCGGACGATGCAGGGTCATGTTCCCGACCTGAGCATGGTTAATCTGCTGTTTCTAGTGCAGCCACGAAGCACTTTATCTTAAGATCCCCCATGCAGAAATCATCATCTCTTCACAGCGTGGCACGGCTGGAACCTGAGAGAGAAGTGCCGGTCCGTTTAGAATGAGTCATTATTTTTCATTAAATACCATGTTTCTCCCACTGCAACAAAAAAGGCAAAAAAAAAAAAATGGCTTTTACATATTTATCTAAAATATAAAAGGGGGAGGGGCAAGATGCCAGCTCCCGCTTCAGGATTCAGACCCTAGGGAGGGACCTTTGCAGCTGTGTCCTTGGGGGGATTTATTTCCTGTTGGTGTGCTAATCAGCATCATAATAAAATACCCCCAAAAGGCTTTTTGATGTGTCTTAACTAGTTATGGTAATGGATTCAAAATGCAGGCATTTGTCACCATGTAGCAGGACAACAAGATGAATATGTAATAAACACAGAATGGCTTAAGATTTTTAAGCCATGGAAAACTACCTTGTTGGACAGATTGAATATGCACATTCAGGCTGCTGAAAAAAAGGGAAGGAAGTGTCAACCTTAGAAGGCGCCTGGTGTGTTGTCCCTACGAGTGATTTGAGATACAGGGCCGTGAGCCCGAATGATTTCTACAATGTCATTGGATAGACACACGGCATGCAGGGAGGCGATTCAGCAAGTACCAGACTTATTTAGCTATAGAGGAGAAGTAAGTCCCCAACTCTTAAGGTTTAGATAGTGACACAGTGATGACTGTTAAACAATTCTCATTTCTTAATTGGAAATTTAACTCAAAGATATGTCTGAGGACTTGAATTCTGTATTTCTTCCTCCGTCTTGACAGCTGGATTCCAGTGGGGATTTGCCTTTCAAACATCTGGATACTGGATATCTTTATCTACAGTAGAGAAGAGAAGCCGCATACACTTTCTTTCGACGTGAATATGACATTTAATGTGATTGTTGATGTTTTTGTGTGGTGCTGTGCTAGCTGACCTCGGGATCTCAGCGTCTACCCAGAACTGGTCTTTTGGTTGTTTAGTTGTTTGGTTAGTTTTTTTAATGAGTCACTCATGCAGAATCAGCTTCGGAAACTGGATGTGTGCTGGGTTTTCATGCAAGCTTCTTGAAAGCTAGGCTTCACTGATAAACTGTTATTTTCTAACACGCGCGCGTGCATACACACACACACACATACACACACACACACATGCGCATATGCGCACAAAGTACTGATATTGGTAGAAAATGAAATACAAAGTCTCCCATTTGTCCTGCTCCTTCCTTTTTCTCTTAGGCCAATGGAAGCATTGTTGTGAAGAACTTATGAGAATTGAGATTATGTCACCACGGAAACCACCTTTGTTCCTGGCAAAGGAGGCGACCTCAGTGTATCACGACATGAGTAAGTGGGTGGGGCTTGCCTCTTCCGAGCCATAGAGCGACATTGTCCACACCCCAGCCGCTTATTCTGTTGACATTAAAATGCTAAACTTCTTAGGGAACAGTCAAATTGAATAATAATAATATAAAAGGCTATGATTAGAGACTGAGGAGCTCATGTTTAATAGATGAATCAATACAAAATTAATGAGTGCGTATTTTTTGTAGTTTGAACTCTCATGGTCAAATAAAAAAAAACTCCAGGCTTGAAAGAATAAAGTCCTTAGCAGATGAGAGTCAGAAAATATGAACGTGCCGACTCTAAGATGTAATCATGTTTAGTTACTGTTTTCTCTGTTTTATCCAGTGGGTTTTGCTGTTGTTTGTTTGTATGACAAATAGGGATATATTAATGAATGGAAGCACTCACCTCTGGTCAAAAATAACTAGTTAAGTCTAATTCAAAGAACAGTCTTCCTTGAGGTTCTGTTTCACTTTCCCACACCTTGAAAGGTGTTACTCCTGAGGGGTGGCCTCCCAGATGGAGCTGCGAACATCTGGACAGTAGTGGCCGGACAGTATCTGCCTGTGCGTTTGCAGGGATGTGTGTGTGTGCGTGCCTTTAAAACCTCAGAGACTCAAATCAGTAGACCTTCATCTCAGAGTTCTTACTTTTCCCAGGGGAGTGTTGCCCGGCATCCGTGTCACCTGACGTTAGTGCGAGGGTTTGGGACTCCCGCCCTGGGCAACGATTTTGGAGGATTTGGGTCTGTTTGCTTTCCCTCTGCCTCACGCTCAGTAGAGACATCAAGGGTCTGTAGGAAAACCTGCTGACTCACTACTCCCATGCCCTTTATAAAGAGAGCTGGCAAAATACGGGTTTGAGTCTAGGAAAAGTTACTGTATAATAAATAGTTAAGCTGAGCCGGACGTGGTAGCGCACGCCTGTAATCCCAGCACTTGGGAGGCAGAGGCAGGTGGATTCCTGAGTTTGAGGCCAGCCTGGTCTACAGAATGAGTTCCAGGGCAACCAGGGCTACACAGAGAAACCTTGTCTCAAAAAACCAAAAAATTAAAAAAAATAAATAGTTAAGCTATTCAATAAGTTAAAATTCAAGAAGCGCTAGGAGGTGTCCGCCAGTGCTGTGTATGTGTGAACGCTATGCATTTTCTCTGTATATGTTGTATATACGATGTCTAATGTATACGTATAGTATATGAGACCCTTGCTTGGGGGCCCTCTTGATAGGGCTTACTTTCCTAAATCGGTGTTTTTATTACGTATCCTGCTCCCAGGTTTTTAGTAGTCATTATAGGTAGACCATTGATTTGGAAAATCAGAGCTTATTTAGATAAAGTACATATATGACTGCTTGATTTTTTTTTCCTTCCATAAAGTTTCTTCTTGAAATTCTTACAGGCATCGATTCACCGGTGAAACTTGAAAGCATAACAGACATAATACAAAAGAAGATCGGGGAGACCAACGGACAGTTCCTCGTCGGTCAGGATGAAGGACCCACAGCACCCCCGTGGGCCGCAGTCTTTGATGGCAGTCACCAAATGGTCATCCAGAAGAAAGTGTTGTCCCCAACAGACAAACCGGCCCCCGATGGGAAAAGGAAAAAGAGGCGAGCCCCGCTCCCTCCTACGGATCAGCCTCCCTTCAGCGCAAAGACACAGGGTAGCTCGGATGAGGCCAAGGCCCGCGGGGTCCAGGCCAGTGTCTCAGAAGCCTCCCCTCCAGATCCCCGACTGTCACCACCTGTGCATCCTCTCCAGAAACCAGTGGCTGCCCCTCGAAAGCTTCTCCCTGCCAGGCAAAGCAGTTCCGTCGATGGTGGGCACATGGACGCTAAAACCAGTTTTGATGCGAAGCCAGTGCCAGTTCCAAGGCAGAAATCCATCAGAGACATTCTGGACCCTCGATCGTGGCTCCAAGCACAAGTCTAGGAAGCTCGGACTGTGTAAATCCAGCTGTAAGGCTCTGGTCAGAGGTTATACGTGTATTGTTATGTAATTGTATAGGTAAAGACCAGAGCAGCTTCCAGAAGCCGCTAATAAGCTATTAGGTACAGAAAAGCACCTTTAAATAGAGAATTAGATTTTTCCTTCTCCTTTCCAGAATAGAAATGACCCCCCCCCCCCCACACACACACACACAGAGCAAAAGAGGCAGTTTCTAGACAGTATCCTACTTGTTGGAATGGTTAATTTATTCCTAATTTAGTAGCTGGTAGAAGAAAGCGTTGATTTTTTTTTTTGAATCTAGTAATATAGAATGTGTTCAATACAAGCCGTATTCTCACTGTGAGAATTTTAATACTTAATGGAATGTTTCAAAGGTTTTGTTCAAACCACAAATTATAGAATCCACCCAAGAAAATGTTTCCCTTCAGCTTT
Organism: Apodemus sylvaticus; assembly: GCF_947179515.1. Lineage (NCBI taxonomy): Eukaryota > Metazoa > Chordata > Mammalia > Rodentia > Muridae > Apodemus > Apodemus sylvaticus. The sequence continues at coordinate 19,554,586 of NC_067490.1, read as the reverse complement.
CTGGAATTCGCATCTAACGGTCCTCCCTCTGTTGTTTAACTAGATGTCTATAGGGTTGACCTTTTCAATTCCTGGGATAAATGTCCCAATATTAAACTCTTTGTCTTTAAAGGGAATTTGTAATCTGCTATTCAAAGTCATTTCCTTGATGAGCCCTGAAATCCTGTTGACTCTGCCGCTCGTCAGCGAGGAGGCGTGTGTTTCTTAGCGAGTAAAGTGGATATGAAATGTCCCCTCATTTCAGGGCTTGCTGTATGATGTGAATTTCTATTGTGGCCTCTGGTATTCAGGGAGACAAGAAACCGGTTAATGCCTTAGAATTTTACTTAATACTTAGTTTAAAAGCAGACGGCAGATTCAAAAATTATCAGGAAGGTTGACCACAGTAATTTTTAGAATTAACCTATTTTCAAATTTTTAATTAGATTTTCTTTTTTTCTTTTCTTTTCTTTTTTTTTTTTTGAGTAAGGGCTGGTGTCTATTATTGATATTGTCTGTTAAAAGTCATATTCATTCAGTCATCACATTGGCGTCATTTCCATAGGAGGTAATTTCCATAGCAACTAACCACAGTGACCCAAACAGGATTATGAATTAAATGGGAGTAACTAGCTGGAGGATGAATATCTTAAGTGGACAAAAAAAAAATCCACTTTTTGTAATAACCCCTTTTGTAAACAAGAACAGCGGAACCGTTTTAAAATGTCACCAGAATTTCCAAGCAAAACTCCCCAGAGGATGTTAACACCAGTCCTAAAAGGCCCGGGACCTCCCAAGCCCTACCGGGCACCATAAACCATCACGATGTGGGAAGCAGGCTGCAGACTGAGTTCTGTTGAGCTGGGCGGGAACTACATCCGTGTAAAAGGGCCAACAAAGGCTTTCATGGAACTGACAGTTCATCGGTTTTAGATAGCAGAGGGGGAAAGTTTGTCCGTTTTGTCTTGTTTTTGGTTTTCATTTCTACACAGTCCTGCTATAGCTGCCAGGTAATAAATACACTATTGCTTGCCCAGGACCCCCAATAAAAAGGGGAACCCGGGAGCAGGGACACACAGCCCTCCGGGAAGGTAGAAGCTATGTGGAGACTCCTACACCCATGGAAACCTGGAGAGCAGATGGGTGTGGTTTTGTTGTTTGTTGTAATATAACTGGAAGGGTCTCAGAAGTTTTGGTGGTAATTGCCCCCCCCAATACTTTTATATTTTATGTATATGAATACACTGTAGCTGTCTTCAGACACACCAGAAGAGGGCATTGGACCCCATTACAGATGGTTGTGAGTCACCATGTGGTTGCTGGGAATTGAACTCGGGACCCCTGGAAGAGCAGTCAGTGCCCTTAACCGCTAAGTCATCTTCAGCCCCAGTAAAGTTATATTATTGCTTGAAAATGCTTCTGGTAGCCCTCACCGACATCTTCAACAGTGCCCATGAACTGCTGATGCAACATTTTTTTTTAAGTTAGAAGATACTGCTGGCAAAATGGCTTCTGATCCCTGGCACCCAAGTGTCTCCAACCCAGCCCAGTGTCCCTTACTGCGTTCCTCTATTGCGAGCCGGGATTTAAATACACTAGTCACCTTCCAATTTCTTGTACAAGTTGCAGCTGGAAGAATTGTGTGTGTGTGTGTGTGTGTGTGTGTTCTTGGAGACATTCTGGAGGAGTTGTGTTCTCAGACGGCAGCTCTGAACCAGGTCTGAAATCAGCCTCTGCCAGAGCCTCGTGGTGGGTGAAGGTCTGCCCAGTCCCTGCCAGTTTCTGGAGGTCCCGCTCTGCACCTCATTAAATATTAAATGCTAGGCCACGCCCACCCCACGCAACAAAAGAGAAGTTAGGACGGACTTGTCCTTCCCTCTCTTACTCCTTCTTCCTAACTCTTCCCTCCTTCCTTCCCCCTCTTCTCTCGTTCCTTCACAACTTAAAAGTATCAGGAGATACTAAAAAGCTGCTAAGGAATTTTTAAGAAGTTTCCCCTCATTTGCAGAATTATGTGACGCATCCTGATGGAGGCGGGATGTGTCACGTGATAGGAAGGGCGCGGCGGCGGCTTTGTCTGAGCTGGTCCTCCAGTGTCCTTGCGATTCATTTCTTTGCTATCAGATCTTGATAACATTAAAATTGGAGAAACTTAATAGAAAAAAAACCAGACATTTCTTACTATGGTGCTTTCGATGATGACGGAGAGATAACGTTTCAGACAGTTGCGGCTACACTTCAAGGTCTGTGCTATAAATTACAAACAGCAATTTCCTTATTTTGACATCTTTCAAAGAGAAAGAACACCCTTTTAAGCACAAACATACACTTCTCAAGCTAAAATCAATCAAAAAAAAAAAAAAAAAACCCCACCAAGCATGATCGTGCTTGCCGATTTCACAGATTCTTAACTGTCTGTACCGCTCCATACACAACTTTCAGATATGACTGTGTGTGGAAAACTACACATTCCTTATCAATATTTGTCTCTGCCTTTTAGGAGAAAATGTCCCTCACTTAGCACTAAAAGATGAATCATGGTATGCACTCACTAATAAGTGGATATTAGCCTAGAAAACTGGAATACCAAAAACATAATCCACACATCAAATGAGGCACAAGAAGAACGGAGTAGTGGCCCCTTGTTCTGGAAAGACTCAGTGAAGCAGTATAGGGCAAAACCAGAGCAGGGAAGTGGGAAGGGGTGGGTGGGAAAACAGGGGGAGGGAAGGGGGCTGATGGGAATTTCGGGGAGTGGGGGTCTAGAAAAGGGGAAATCATTTGAAATGTAAATAAATTATATCGAATAAAAAAAATCAATAGGTGCCTTCGCGGCTTAGAGACCACTGGTGCAAGGTGGGTAGGCAGGCGATGCTGGCGAATCTTCCTTCGGCCACCTACTGTGAAGTTAATTAATTCAGCCCAAAGTGAAATTATAGGCTGTGTTTGGCTTAGTTTGTGTTCAGTGCCATTTAAATGCAATGGTCTGTGCAGCTCAGCGGGGGCCAGCCGTGTTAGGGAAGCGGCAAATACCGGGAGCAAGGGGGAAGAAAGAGGCTTCTTGCAGTACTTCCAGAACTTTCCGGAACTCACTGTTCCGTTCAGGAGTGGGTAGCTGGGCAGCAGTTAAGGTTCAATTAATGACCGTTTACATCCTGGACCCTTTACAGTCTTCTCTGTCCTGTTCCGTTTCAACAGCCTTTCTAGCATTTCTAGACAGGCAGGGGTGGTGCTTCCCTTTAGTCTCAGAACTGGGGAGCCAGAGGCAGGCAGATCTCTGCTTTTGAGGCCAGCCTGCTCTGTGGAGTGGGTTCCAGGACAGCTACACCAATAAACCCTGTTGTGAAAAGCCAGAGGGAGCCGGGCGATAGTGGCGCACGCCTGTAATCCCAGCACTCTGGGAGGCAGAGGCAGGCGGATTTCTGAGTTCAAGGCCAGCCTGGTCTACAGAGTGAGTTCCAGGACAGCCAGGGCTACACAGAGAAACCCTGTCTCGAAAAAAACCAAATCCAAAAAACCAAAAAAAAAAGAACCAAAAAAACCAACCAACCAAACAAACAAACAAAAAAAAAAACCTAAAACTAAAAAGAATAGAGAGACTCTGTCTCTGTGTCTATGTGCCGTGTGGGAGAGTTCATGCGAATGTATACGTGCAAACGTGTGCGCCCATGGAGGCCAGAAGAGGTCCTTCCTTGGACCTCGTGGAACTGAATCACAGGTGAGCCTCCCTTAGTGTCAGTGCTGAAGAACTCCTCTGCAGGAGCAGCAAGCTCTCTCCACTACCACCTATCCAGCCCAAAATACATGTTAACTACTTTATTGCTAATAATAGTTCCATGAACATTGTTATAGATTGTGTCCTCTCCCAGTTAACCATTAGAGGAAATAGACCACTTTTGGGGTTTTTTTTTTTAAGGACTTTTTTTTCTTTTTAAATTTTTTTACTCATTTGTGTGTGTGTTTATGTATAAGGGGTATGTGCCACAGCCCACGTGTGAAGACAGGTTGCCTGTGGAAGTCAGTTCTCTTTCTATCAAGTGGGTCCTTCGAACTGAACTGAACTCAAGTCCTTGAGTTTGGCAGCAAGCCCCTTTATCTGTTTGAGCCGTCTAGCCAGCCCCCACCTTGGACTTTTTAAAAGACAGAGTTTCACTTGAAAGTAGGTTGTATTATTTTTCTAACGTGTTGCTATGATTAGCAGTGGTTCTTTAACCACATGTAGATCAAATGTCTGGATTCAAAAATATTAATTCTATCAGACTTTTTTTGTGTATGATCAAAGGTACTTGAGGGAAGTCTAAGTCACATAATTAAAGTTTGTGAAGTAATTAAAGAACTTGGTTCATGGAGACGTTTTCTGGCGCATTTCCTGGGGTTCTCTGCCTGGGCTGATCTGGTAGAGGTGGATGGCCGACTAGCTTCAGAGGGAAAATCCCCATCAGATCCTAGGAAACTCAACATCTGGGCACCTCGGGATCCTTCATAATTGAGCATTTGTGTGGAATCCTAGGCAGTCTGTGCACCCCCAAAAGTCTTTGAGGGTACCCTGTTTTTAGTTTATCAGGCTAGGCTTTCTCCCCCCTGTCTGTGAGTCACTGGCCACATGGACATACCTTAAATTAATTCTCTTCCGTCATACTTAATTTATTCTCTTGGAACACATCAGGGAGAGAAGTGGCAACCCTTCTTTGAGTCCCTCATTTCCTGGTTTTATTTCCAAGGGTGTTGTAGGGTCAGATGTATTTTACATTTTTTTCCAAAAGAAAAATTTCCATTTCTCTCAGGAGAGAGGATAACCAATCAGTGGGTATGGATAAAAACACCTTAACGTTGAGTGAATTTAAAAAATAAAATAAAATTGTTACATAGATTTTTGCTTAACAAATTATTGTTTAAGATCTTTGCTTAACAATTAAGCAAGATCATGCAGAAAATTATGTTTTCAACAGGTAGCAATTTGCTTTTGGGAAACATGGTCATCTCTTACGTAGGCTACTAAAGGAGAGGTCAGTTGAAAAGACGGTCTACCTGTAATTATGTCAGGCCACAGACGTGTTTTGCAACACCAAAATATATTCCTTTAAATGTGGAAGAGTTGTATCTTCATATCAAAATATCTACAGGAGAGAAAACAGACAGGACTAAGACACGTGGATCCTGAGAACTCATTGGCCCAAATTCTAAGCTTCCGGTTCAGTAGAGACCCTGTCTCAAGGGAGTAGGGCAGGGAGCAGTAGAAGACGTGACATCATGCTCCGGCCTCCTAGTGAGTAGATGTCACACACACACACACACACACACACACGCATCCATACACGCACGAATGCACGCACATACACAAATAATATTTTTTTAAAAAAATCTTAAAGCTATTTCATTTCATTTCACTTGCACATCTATCTGTGTGAGTGCAAGTGCCAGCCAAGGCCAGAAGGGGGCGTCCAGTTCCCAGGAACTGGAGTTATAGATGGTTGTGAACCACCGTGATGGTGCTGGGAATTGACTTGGAGCCTCTGAAAAAGCTTGTGTTGCTTTTAGTTACGAAGGACTTACAAGGGAAGGCACCAGAATCTCGAGTGTTAAGAGTAGCCCGATGGTTTCATTTCCCACTGGTCAGCCCCAGTGACATGTAAGACCGAGAGCCGTGGCTGGAGCGATACCTTCAGCCCCATTTCCCCTCCCTGCTTCTGCGCAGAAGGCAGAGGTGCTCTCCATTGCCCTCTACAGTCACTCCTTCCAAAGAGCAGGAGTTTCCTTTGCCAGTCTCAATGCTGATTCTTCTTGGTCTTCCCCACCCATGAGAGAGAGAGCAACCAGGAACTGCAGATGCGAGGTTACTATAAATGACCGTTCCTTGGGTTATGGAAAAAGGAGCCTGTCTTTCAACTCCTCGCTGTCTAACCAGTCATGTCCAATGAAATCTTGAAATAGATTGTAGAAAATTCACAAATGCAAAATAATAAAAGATTAAAGTATATGTAGAGTATACTTTAATATAGTATTACTATATTAATATAGTTTAAAGGAGGGAGAGAGAGAGAGAGTTGTAAGGGGCAAGGCGACTGATGACTGATTGACAGCCCTGGGCTTTCTCATACTCAGCACATCTCTTACAACCACGCAGTAAGCATCAAGTATCCTCCACCAGCTGGCCATCAGATGGTCAACTTAAGCCTGTTAAGACCCAGATTATATAAAATGGTACCCAAAGGCCATATCCAGCATGTAATCAACTCTGTGTAAAAATCCCAAGAAAACAATGCTCAGTAAATGACTGCTGCTTTGGCTATGACTATTGCCCCAACCTCAGTCGTTGTCAAATGCAACTTAAGGTTGGTGGGGAGTGAGCGGCCATGTGTAATGGTCCCATCAATTCAGATATTCGGTTATCCGGGCATCACCCTCATAGAACCAAATGGCCATCCACTCTTCAACTTAAGCCTATTAAGATCCGGATGATAAGCCGGGCGGTGGTGGCGCACCCCTGTAATCCCAGCACTCTGGGAGGCAGAGGCAGGCGGATTTCTGAGTTCAAGGCCAGCCTGGTCTACTGAGTGAGTTCCAGGACAGCCAGGGCTACACAGAGAAACCCTGTCTCAAAAAAACAAACAAACAAACAAACAAAAAAGAGCCAGATGATATAAAATGGCACCAAAAAGACCAGCTTGGAAGTGGGACTCAATTGAAACATTGCAGAGAAACATGTGTTAGTTATTGAAAGGTAAGGTGAAAGTCGCTGGTACCCAGAAACAGACAGGAGAAATGTGTCAGATGGTTGGAAAGACAGATAGATTTTAGCAGGATTTCATGGGAGTGGTGGAGGGGTGACTGCCTAGAAGCTAACCACTGGTTACCTGTTAAGTCGGAAACATATTCTACCAGAGAGTGCTGGTGTTTATTTTTTATGATTAGTTTTTATGCACTGCATGACTAAGTGTGTGTAGGGGGAGGGGTGCGTACATGCGTACGAGTGTGCATGTATGCGTGCAGTGCTCCCAGGGACCAGAAGAGGACTTCAGTTATCTCGTGGGTACTGGAAACTGAACTTGGGACTTCTGTAAGAGCAGCAAATGCTTTTAATTGCTGAGCAAGTCATCGCTTCAGCCCTGGAGTGGTAAACCTCCTGAATAAGCATTAGCCAAAAGAACGGCTCCAGAAAGCAAGACTTTCTCTATGCAGTCACCCAAAGGCTGGTTCTGCTCTCCTAAACTCGGCTCTTGCTCAAGATTATTGTAAAATAATTATAAAGTTTGAACACACTGTTAGCATCTTGGTTCACTTGGTTATTGAGGGGTCTTTACACAGAGAAATTTTAAGTCCTTAATTATATAGTCCTTAGGAGCTCCTCAGGCAAACAATGGATCTCACAAGTAATCCAATTTCTCTCGCGTGCAGAAGCCATACCCTAACCCTTTCTAGCCTTCGAGTGACTTGTTCTTTGTTCTGGTTTTATGTGTGGTGTGTATGTGCACTGGCTCACGTGTGTGCATATGCATGTGCATGAGTGTGGCCAGAGGTTGATGTCAGGGGGTCCTCCACTGTTACTCTCCACCTTAGTTTTTGAAAAACATGCTCTCTCAGGGAACTCGGAGCTCACTAATTCAGATAGCCTGGTTGACCAGTAGGCTCTGGCGATCCTCCTGTCTCCCACCTGCAAACACCAGGCTAGGATTACAGGTGCGAACAGTCATGGGTAGCTTTTATGTGGCTTCCGAGATTCAAACTCTGGTCCTTGTGCTTCTGTGGCAGGGAGTTTACCGACTGAGCCATCTTTGGTTTATTTTAAGATTTTTTTTTTTATATATATATAGAAATTTCAGCCCAGTTTCTGGGAAGTTTCAGTTCTAAGAGGTTTTCTTACCTATTTAGAATTTATTTTCTCGAAGTTGCCAACACTTGCTACTGACAGCCTTTGTCTCTCTTGGCTGCCTGGATTTCTGGGCTCCTCCCCACACAGGCGATGCTTTCAAAAATTGCAGTTGTCTTAGTTAGGGTTCCTCTTGCTATGATGAAACACCATGGCCACAAACAACTTGGAGGGGGTAGGGGAAGGGAGGGTTTATTCACTCACAGCTCCATCAAAAGCAGTGAGGCCAGGAGCCCTGAAGGCAGGAGCTGATGCAGAGGCCATGGAGGGGTGCTGCTTACTGGCTCGCTCCTTGTGGCTTGCTCAGCCTGCTTTCTTATAGAACCTAGGACTGCCAGCCCAGGACAGACCCCACCCACAATGGGCTGGGCTCTACCAAAGGAATCATTAATTGAGCAAATGCACTACAGGCTTACCCAGCCCAACCTAATGGAGGCCTTTTCTTGATTGAGGCTCCTTCCTCTGTTGACTCCCGGCCCTGGTAAGTATCTTGGTCATGGGGGTTGGGGGGGTGAGGGGCATGGAGGGTCTGTGTGTGTGTGTGTGTGTGTGTGTGTGTGTGTGTGTGAGAGAGAGAGAGAGAGAGAGAGAGAGAGAGAGAGAGAGAGAGAGAGATTAGAACAAACCATTATGACATTCAGCACTAATATTTTTTAGACACTCAGCTAGCTAATCCACCCACTGATTAGGGTGAAGTTTGAATTGAATGCTTTGAAGACTAAAGTCAAGTAAAACGTGATGCAAATCAAAGGTTACGGAAATCTTGTTTGACATGGGCAGGAATGCTAAAATTAAGGCTGTTGGTGGGGGAGGGGGGATTCTCATTCCACAGCGTACTTAATGAAGACTGACAGATCAAACTGCCTCCAGGTGAGGCGCAGCACCTTTTACTATTGCTTACAGGAACACCGCTTGTTTTTGTGGTAACTCAGATTATTCTAGCAGTTTATCTCAAGCCCCACCCCTAGCTTCCCACGTGTCCTGGGGAGGCACTGAGACTGCTCAGTATGCTTTTCAACAAGAGTCAAGTCAAGGGAAGGCTCTCCCTCCACACACTCCATATTCTAAGGAGCCTTCCTGGAAATGGAAGTGGAAACAGCAGGGAGTGCCTACTGCTGCGGGGCCAAGCACTCCAGCGAAAGAGGCAAGTGGGTCTTTGTGAGTTCGAATCCAGCCTGGTCCACACAGTGAATTCCAGGACAGGCGGGGTTATGGAGTGAGACCCTGTGTAGAAATAAAACAAGAAAGTAGAGTTGTGTGTGGTGATGTACCTGTAACCCCCGCACTCAGGAGACTGAGACAGGAGGATTGCTGTGTGTGCAAGGCTAGCCTGAACTTTAAATTCCCAGCACTGGGGAGGTAGAGACATGTGGAAACATACCCAGGGCCTCTCTGGCATACTTGGCGTGTTTGGGGCCAGCTCAAGCTCCTGTTTAAAATAAAAATAAAGGGACTGGAGAGATGGCCCAGCGATTAAGAGCACCGACTACTCTTCCGAAGGTCCTGAGTTCAAATCCCAGCAACCACATGGTGGCTCACAACCATCTGTAACGAGATCTGACACCCTCTTCTGGAGTGTCTGAAGACAGCTACATTGCGCTTACATATAATAAATAAATAAATCTTTAAAAATAAATAAAAAATAAAAGCAACACACACACACAATCACACACTAACATATGGTAGATGGCACATGCCTTGGGCTCCTACATGGTGTTGGTTGGTACATTTTCAAAATTTTTTCTGGATTCAAGTCTTCTGTCAGATTTATGGTTTACAATGACTTTTCTACCAAGTGGTGACTGCCTTTTGATGAAATTAAATCTCTCTCTCTCTCTCTCTCTCTCTCTCTCTCTCTCTCTCTCTCTCTCTCTCTCTCTCTCTCTCTCTCTCTCTCTCTCTCTCTCTCTCTCTCTCTCTCTCTCTCTCTCTCTCTCTCTTTCTGGTGCCTTTTTCAAATTTCACAGAACATGGTTTGGCCATCATACTAAAGAAGGTTGTTTCCAGCCCACAATTTATATTTTCTTCTAAAAAGTTTTTTAGTTTGGGGCTTTACCTTGGTCCTATGATAAATTAAGCACAATAATTACCATGAAGGGTTCTTCATTTGAGTTATTTTGTCAACTATATTAGGTTTTTGACATGTGTGCATATAAGGTCTTCTGCTTCCCCTGCCTCTTCCTCCTCTGCCCATCCCTGTTGACCCCTACCTCCTTGTGAAGCCCTTAGCCACGACTGAGACTTTCTGATTTATTTTATGACCCACTGAATTAACCAGGGTATGACCATGGCTTTTGAAGTGTCCATTGGAGCCCGGTGGGCTCAACAGTAGTCCCACAACTGAAGACAGTGACTCCCTTTCTCTCAAAATCTCTCAGTAGCCAAAACCTCAGCAGAGAAGAGTTGAGTCTGACGCACCCTTTCCCAATGCACGCTGACTGTCGAGGAGCCGATCGCATGAGGGCCCTGTACAGGCGACCTCGCTGCTGTGAGTTGGTGGTTACAATAGCTGTATCCCCCTCAGAAGATGGCACCTCACAGCCTTTCTCCCTAGCTCCTGAAGCTCCCAGTCTTTCTGCCCCTTTGGAATGTGCCTGATTGGTAAATTGTCATGTGCTGACTAAGCTGGTTGAAAGTAGACTCTGGGAGTGAGGAGGGCTCTCCTGTCCCAGACTCAGAAGGTGTATTTCAAATGTCCTTCAAGACCCCCTGTCCTAGGGCAGGCTGCCCAGTGATCTCTGCAATAAGGAAATAGCTAAGGGTATTAGGCAACCCTTAAGGGTATTCTGACCAACCAGAACAGCTAACTGATCCATTTACAACTGAAGCTATTGTTTGCCCATCCCATAATATGAAAATGCCTGCAGTAGGAGCTGGCTAGTTGGCCCCCGGGGAACTTCTGGGGATTCTCCAGTCTCTAGCTTCCATCTCGCTGTGGGAGTTTTGGATTTACACACACTTATACCACAAGCCTAGCTTTTACACAGGTTCGGAAATTTGGATACAGGTTGGCACCACGTGCCGCTTTTCATCATGGTGAATGCTTTTACCCTCTGATCCATCTCTCAGCCAAGACTGAAAACTATTCTCAGTTACTATAAGAAGCTAGCGCATGAGCTCCTAACATCACGCTGGACTCTGTTGTCTTTCGGTTTGAAGTATTTTCCAGCTCCACTGTTGCCATCTCCAGTTGCGACTCCTTTAAGACTGTGATTCATTTTTTAAATGTTTGGAGATATCCCTCGCCCCTCCCATTATTGGTTTCTATTTAATATTATATCAGAGGGCAGACTTTTTGTGACCTGAATCCTTCTTACGTCGTGAGATTTGGTCCTGGGCTTAGAGTTTGATCTCTCTTTCTACGCACTCCAAGCTCACTTGATAAAGAGTCTCTTCTGCCTGTTCTCACGGGGGCGGGAAATGTTCTGTAATTATCAGTAAGATCCAGTTTGTAATCTCCTGTAAGCCTACTGAATTTTATCCAGGCGCTCAGTCTGATAGTGGGGTGGGACTGGTGTTAAAATCCTAACTAGATCTATGGCTTTCTTATTTCTTCCTTACAACCATATCAGTTTCCATGGCAAATATTTTGAAAGTCAGGATATTTAGGGACTTGGGGGTTTCTGGAGAAATTGATCTTCTTCCGGTTCTGAAATGACCTTTCTTCTTCCTGGCCCCTCTTCTTTGCCTTAGTATTCATTTCATCTTCGTCTGTACGGTCTTACCCACTTTCTTTTGATTAGCGTTCCCATGATGTGTCTTGTTTCTTCTTTTCCTGTTAACTCCGTTTCGTCTTTCCATCTAAAGCAGGTTTCTTGTGGCATTAGTAAGTTCATGCTACTTCGTCTGAAGTCTGTGTTTCAAAGAGTCCTTTTACTGTTACTTATCTACAGGCGTGCATATCTCTGTGTGCACATGCATGTATGTGGGTGCCCGCAGAGACCAGAAGAGGGTGTCGGCTCCCTGGGAGCAGGAGTAACAGGCAGCTGTGAGCCATCCTACTGACTGCTGGGAACTAAACTTGGGTCCTTTACAAGCGCAGTAAAGAATCTTAACCTCCAAGCCATCTTGTTCAGCCTCCAGGGGTCAGCTTTCAAATTAGGCTGTTTCAATCTTTCGATTGATTCACTCTATAGCTCTAACCAGACTATAACTTGCTCTTTTAGACCACCCTAACCTCGAAGCTCTGCCAGACCCGTCCCCCGACTGTTGAGATTACAGGTGTGAGCTCCCAGGTCCGGCTGTGTAAAGCCTTTGTGTTCAAGCGATCACCCATGTGACTAATTCATCAGGTTACTATCAGCTGCCTTTTGCTCTCTGCCTTCCCTGCACTCTGCTTTCCTGAAAATTCCAGGATAGCCCTGGGCTTGTATTTTGATGCTAATTCCTCTCCTCAGAGGGGCTGCAGATGAGGAGTTGCCTTGTGAACCTTCTCCTTACCTTAACATTTCAAATAAAGACTTGAGCCAATGATTGGGCAGGAGGAAGGGAAGGAGCTGAGAGTTTAGGGGAGGAGACACAGGGGATCAACAGGAAGAGGAGGAGCCATGGGGGAATCCTCAGAGAGGCTGCAGAGAGAGAAGCTCTGCAAGTTATATAGGATAATATAGGTGGGAATAGAGTAGAGTAGTGGGAGATCTGACCAGTCTAGGCTTATAGCTTGTTTTGTTAACTAATCGAGTTGAGATTTCTTTTACCAGGGAATTGGGTTGGAAAAACAGTAGCAACAAGAATTAACCAAACTGTTAATTATTCTGTGAATTACCTTTATGGTGTTTAGGCTGGAACTTTGTATTGTAATAGCTCACCTGGGTATATGATAAAAGCCATCTTAATACATAAACAGTAAAGTGTGTCTACTATATTATATTATAGTGTGTGTGCCTTCTAAACCAGTGAGAAGGACACTTTTTTGATTATGTCCAATGTGCCCCGTACCCTTCAACACCTTCACTACCTTGGCTCATGCGATACAGTCGCACATAACGTGATACAAAGCCGTGTCAAGTATGGAGCACCAATCCCACAGTACATGTGTGAAAGTGAGGACATACTGTGACACACCCAAGCTTCCACGTCGAGATGTTTTCTAATCTTTGTTTTGTGTATTTTTGCTCATAATCACACAGCTGGTCCAGGAGGAAGCCGAGATGACCCCTCCCTCCAAAGCCAGGGTATCTGCCAGTCAACCAGTGAAGTCAGAGTTACATGTTGTAAGTACCTCGTTTGAGAATTTAAGTTCTCGTTATTGCCTTTATTGTTACTGTTTCCCTGGAAAACCTGTCTGCAGTCGCTTAAGTATCAGGAAGTCCCTGGCATTTTGTGTGTGTGTGTGTGTGTGTGTGTGTGTGTGGTATGCTGTTTGTTTTCTTTTTTTTTTCTTTTTTTTATTCGATATATTTTTTATTTACATTTCAAATGATTTCCCCTTTCCTAGCCCCCCCCCCACTCCCAGAAAGTCCTGTAAGCCCCCTTCTCTCCCCCTGTCCTCCCACCCACCCCTTCCCACTTCCCCATTCTGGTTTTGCTGAATACTGCTTCACTGAGTCTTTCCAGAACAAGGGGCCACTCTTCCTGTCTTCTTGTACCTCATTTGATGTGTGGATTATGTTTTGGGTATTCCAGGTTTCTAGGTTAATATCCACTTATTAGTGAGTGCATACCATGATTCACCTTTTGAGTCTGGGTTACCTCACTTAGTATGATGTTCTCTAGCTCCATCCATTTGCCTAAGAATTTCATGAATTCATTGTTTCTAATGGCTGAATAGTACTCCATTGTGTAGATGTACCACATTTTTTGCATCCACTCTTCTGTTGAGGGATACCTGAGTTCTTTCCAGCATCTGGCAATTATAAATAGGGCTGCTATGAACATAGTAGAGCATGTATCCTTATTACATGGTGGGGAATCCTCTGGGTATATGCCCAGGAGTGGTATAGCAGGATCTTCTGGGAGTGAGGTGCCCAGTTTTCGGAGGAACCGCCACCCAGGAGGAGTAGAAGGCAGGAAATCATCAAACTCAGGGCTGAAATCAATCAAGTAGAAACAAAAAGAACCATACAAAGAATCAACAAAACCAGGAGCTGGTTCTTTGAGAAAATCAACAAGATAGATAAATCCTTAGCCAGACTGACCAAAGGGCACAGAGAAAGTATCCAAATTAATAAACTTAGAACTGAAAAGGGAGATATAACAACAGAAACTGAGGAAATCCAAACAATCATCAGATCCTACTACAAGAGCCTGTACTCAACACAACTGGAGAATCTGGAGGAAATGGACAATTTCCTTGACAGATACCAAATACCAAAATTAAATCAGGACCAAATAGATCATCTAAACAGTCCCATAATGCCTAAAGAAATTGAAGGAGTCATAGAAAGTCTTCCAACCAAAAAAAGCACAGGACCAGATGGTTTCAGTGCAGAATTCTATCAGACCTTCAAAGAAGAGTTAACACCAATACTCTTCAAATTATTCCACAAAATAGAAACAGAAGGAACACTACCCAATTCCTTCTATGAAGCCACAATTACGCTGATACCAAAACCACATAAAGATCCAACAAAGAAAGAGAACTTCAGACCAATTTCCCTTATGAACTTCGTTCGATGCAAAAATACTCAATAAAATTCTTGCCAACCGAATCCAAGAATACATCAAAATGATCATCCACCATGATCAAGTAGGCTTTATCCCGGGAATGCAGGGTTGGTTCAATATACGGAAATCCATCAATGCAATCCACTACATAAACAAACTCAAAGAAAAAAACCACATGGTCATTTCATTGGATGCTGAAAAAGCATTTGACAAAATTCAGCATCCTTTCATGCTTAAAGTCTTGGAAAGAACAGGAATCCAAGGCCCATACCTAAACATAGTAAAAGCAATATACAGCAAACCGGTAGCCAGCATCAAACTAAATGGAGAGAAACTTGAAGCAATCCCACTAAAATCAGGGACTAGACAGGGCTGCCCCCTTTCTCCTTATCTTTTCAATATTGTACTTGAGGTACTAGCTCGGGCAATTCGACAACATAAGGAGGTCAAAGGGATACAAATTGGAAAGGAAGAAGTCAAACTATCATTATTTGCAGATGACATGATAGTCTACCTAAGTGACCCAAAAAACTCCACTAGAGAACTCCTACAGCTGATAAACAACTTCAGCAAAGTGGCAGGTTATAAAATCAACTCAAGCAAATCAGTGGCCTTCCTATACTCAAAGGATAAGCAAGTCCCTGGCATTTTTAATCCGCTGTGATGTGGAGAATTGCCGTACCTCAGAAGCTCAGGGAATAGGGCCCCCCACCCAATGGTTTCTGCAGATTCATTCGACAATAGAAACCACAGCATTGACTGTTGTAAATATTCCTCCATTAGATGTTATATTTAACTCTGTCACCTACAAATCTGGGTAAAGCCTCTGTTCTACAGCTATGATACCCCGTAAATCCTCCCCTTCCTGTTGATTCCCCCTTGGTTCCTCT
The DNA here is from genome assembly GCF_947179515.1 of Apodemus sylvaticus. Lineage (NCBI taxonomy): Eukaryota > Metazoa > Chordata > Mammalia > Rodentia > Muridae > Apodemus > Apodemus sylvaticus. The sequence continues at coordinate 19,539,244 of NC_067490.1, read as the reverse complement.
TCTAAACTCTCAGCTCCTCCCCTTCCCCACCCCCAAACTTTTATCAGCAAGATGTAATTTATTCATAATTTTTAAAAAGTGTGTGTGTGTGTGTTTTTATGGTGTATTATTGCTTTCCTTTCAACATGAAGCTATGAGACCAAATAATTAGACTTGGGTTTTTGGGTCATTTCAGTTTGTGTGGATGCACCTTTACAAGTGACCAGGTGGGCCTCAGCATTTGGTGGTGCTGGTGGAGGGTGTGACCCTTTGACAATATGTGTAGGCAAAATGATATAACAGGACCACTAAAAAGATATCCTGCTTCATCAGTGGGGTGACATTTGTCCTTAGGTTGGCAGGGGAGCAGGTGGGGGACACAAGTGTTGGTGGCTTAGTGGGCACCAGACTTTCCTACTGGCACTGTATTAACAGATCATGTAAAGGACAGGAAAGGCATTGGGGGAGGGGAAAGAGGAGGGAGAGAGGAGAGAAAGGAGAAGGGAGGGGAAGAGACAGAAAGGGGGGAGGAGAGGGAGACAGGGAAAGGCAGGGAGGGGGAGGAGGAAGAAGGGAGAGGTTTTGACTCATTTAACGTCCCTAGGGAGCAAGTAGCAATTGCCAACTTTATTAAGCATCGGCCCTTTGATTTCTGTACTGTTCTATAATGTCCCGTGTAACAAAAGAAGAGGCATGCAAAGTGACTGTGCTGTGTTTATGTGGCCGTCTGAGCTTCGAGTCCAGCCAGCCTCGTGCTTTTGTTTTTACACGAATAAACCATTCTATAGCTTCAGCCTGCAGTCTTCCCCAATTTGAACTGGGGCAAGCTGTCAGTCTGGTGAGACACACTGCTGATAGTCTTTGTTGCTAGTGGGTGAACAGACACCTTCCAGGGAGAAGAAGTTTAGAAAGCCTATCCTGTCACCTGGCGTGAGAGGCTTCCTGGTGTTTACAATTCTTCCAGTGAATGGGAGTGATGTTGCAAAATAGGATTCTTTGTATCGCATGAGGAAATGATCCAATATTTGCAAAACCCGTGTCAGCCAATCACATACTCCAGATTGCAGGAACATGAAGTTACAAAACCCTACGCGAGGGGAAAGTTCAAGGGAGAGTCTTGGATGCTATTGTAATAGTACAAACTGTTCATGAACATGACTGTACTGCAACAACTATCCCTTGTTAGCTTTTGAAATATGACCAAAAGCAATAGTCATGTCACAAGACAAGGCTACTAAAGAACCTTCTCCCCTTTTAAGCACAAATCTGGGTAAGGCCTCTGTTCTACATGTACTTCAGCCAAGTCAGCTTACCACAACAGAGGAAATGCAAAGTCAGACACGGAAAATCTGCCTGCCATTAATTTTCAATCAAGCTATCCATTAAAGAGATCTGTAAAATACAGACTGACATAAAACGATGTTACCCTTCTCACATATTTCTAATTTATTGTTCTGGAATTTCATTTTAATCTTAAGACATATTAGCAGCAACATTAACGCAGCATAATTTTTTTTTTTTATTTTAAGATTTGTTTTATTTTTAAATACCTGTTTGTCAGTGTATGGGTATGTGTACATGGGTGCAGTGCCCATGGCGGCCAGAGGGGGCACCAGATGTCTTCTGGAGTTGCAGGAGGTTGTGAATTACCTGAAGTGGGTGCTGGAGACTAAATTCCAATCCTTTGCAAGAACAGTATGAGCTCCTAACTGCTGAGTCATCTCTCCAGTCCCAAGGAGAGTTGTTTTTATATTTTTTTGTAATGAATTAAAAAATTGAATTTAGATCTCTCTGTTTCAGTTTCTAGTATGGTAAATTGTTGACAGCTATACAGCAAATCCTGGGGGGTCCTCAAAGGGATCCTGAGAACAGTGTGTTTAAGGAGCTGCTGTTTCCCAGACACCCTGAGTCTGCCTCCCTGATGACTCTCAACCCTCTGTCCATCGTGGTTGTTATTTTCCTTGAACAAGGTCTTTTGCTTCTTCTTAGATGGGTGTGTCGAGGAGCTGAAACATGGATGGAGTTTGGGAAGTAGATTTTGACTCCATCCAAAGTTACCTAGTTTCCTCTTTCAATTCAAATAGGGCTGAAGGAAGGAAGATTTCTGTCGTTCCGTGTGTACCAGAAAGGGCCCAACATCTCACCTATCAGAAAGAGCAAGGAGTAAATGTTGATTTTCAGATAAGAAGAGGAGAAAGCAGATATGCTAAGGGGGATCCCCGAGAAGCAGAGAGAAAACACGCACCACTAGCATCCCAGAGATCTCACATCCTTGACTCTAATAGGTGCCCAGCTCAAATGTGAGTTCTAACAGAAAGCATAGTACTATTGGCTAGGGTGGGTTTCCATAGGAATCCTCTATAGCTAATAAATAGTGGTCAACCATTCAGAATCATCAATAGCTACTGAAGCGGAACACGTACACCCCATTATCAAATGCAGTAAGGTTTATGCTGTGCTATACACTTTAGGGTCTGATTAAACTAGAAATATAAAACCCGTGTTTCCGGAAAATGCAAAATCCTGTCTCTATATTAAAGCTGAAAAAGAAGAATTACCATGGGCTGCACACGGATTAATTACTATCTTCAAAGAATTACAATACTATCAAACATTCCTACCACAAAATTATGCTGAACAAAATTTAATCTTTCTGTGACTGTTCAGAAGAATTTAGGATCTTGTAATCCTCCAGGGACATTACCATTTTATAAATCGCACCAAAAAAAAATTCTCATTACTTCTGCTTTCTGGTAGTTTGGATTCAGGAGAAATGGGAATTTACTGTAATACTTTAAATTATTGAGTTCTGGAAGCTCACAGCACTTCAAATATACATGCATTATATCATTTATCTTGCTCATGAAATTTACAAATGGAAACAGTTAGTAATGGGTGGATTTTTAGATACAAAGTCTGTTCCTTGAAGTTCTAATGAATAATTCTTCCATTTGGCATTTCTAAACTGACACCGGCTTGCTTTTCTATTGCAGCGTATAATATAATATACACATCAGCTGAAGATCAAATAGGCCTCAGGCTAGCAGCAAAGAAATTTGAACTATAATTTTATTGTGTTTTAAAGTATATAGTAATCTGATTCCAGATTTCGGCTCATAAATGTTCCGATGAACCTGGATGGTACAATTTCTTTTCATATCAGCGAAAACTCCAGTCTGACACCATAAAAGCCAATGCATTTGCATGTACTCTGGGCTTTCATCAAACTAAAAATATTATTCAAACTGTACGTGAAAAAAAACTGTTTTAATTTAAAAGATATTTTGTTCTTGTCTTCATCCTCAAACGCAGTATAATTGTGCTTTCTATTTGTGGATTAACTGTGACCCAATATAATATATTTAATATATAAATGACTCTTGCCACACTTACAAGTATATCTCTCCCTTAAAATGTAATTAGTTTCTCTCTGCTGCTAAAAAATTTAATGTACTCAAAAGCCAGGGCTTATTTCTGCATCTCCTGCTGTTTGGGAAGTATCTGTCCTCCCACTACCGAGCACACATAATCAAACGGGAGCCTGGAGAAGAAATTCTCCACTTAGGAAACCTGAATCCGTACTAAGTCTGATGTAACCGATTAATACAGAGCACGTGGTAAATTCAATAGGAAAATGGCATTTAAATATTAATACTAGATAAATACTCTCTTGCTTCTATCCTTGATAATTTATAAGTCATATGCTTCTAGAAGGAAGTAAATCATCATTCTTCGTTTATACCGTTGCTGGGAAGCAAGCAGAAACACGTAAAACAAGGCCCTGCTTTCCTCCTTAGTTCTGACAGGGTCCAGTTTCAACCTCATTCTCTTGCCGCCTTTATCTGTGTCCTGATTGGTACCCGATCCTACTCTGGCTTCCCCGTTTTAAATGTATATTTCTCCCACCAATATCTGAAGTGGTAATGTTCCAACAGTCCAAATGTCGATTACGAAAACAAACATTTGTTTCTCGAGCAAATGTTTTCACACAAAGGCATTTGATTCCCTGTACTGAAGCAAACAAACATTTGCTCTAGGCACTAAAGGCAGCCAAAAGTTCCTGCTGAAACAGTTTGCAGGCTGGCTGGCTTTCCTCCCTGGAGCAGGGCTTGCTGATGTCCGAGGCTGCCGGCGGGACCAGTTGCTGGCCTGCGGAACCCTTCCCAATACACAGAGTCCACCAAGAAGCTCAAACATTTTTAGAGCACAGTTTGGAAGACAATGTGTGTTTAGTCATGATGTCTCCATTAGAAATATGTCTTAAGAATACTTCATTTGTTAGCACAAATCCAGCCCCTGGACCTCATAATCCCAGGACGGAGCTCTTTGGAAAACTCACAAAGCCAGTTCTCACATAAGACCACTCAGGCAATTTGGTGGTCATTATTTATGCAGTGGCTTGCCAGGGCTCACTATGAGAATAGTCCTGCCACTTCATTAATGTTTATGTTCTCTCTTGTGCGAGGTCGAGATTATCCTTGTAAATATATTTTATTTAACTGCCCAGTCTGCTTCACTGAGATGTAGCTTTCATAGAAGAAGAAAAAAAAAATCCTCTTGTTTCCATATTATTTAATGCTTTTCTGAGATGAATCAATATTTCTAGGGAAGTAATTTACTTAAATACATGTTCTTTAAGGCGCAGGGAAATTGATTTCTTTACTTCTGCTTCAGAGACAGAGTATCCTAGCAACTGAGTCAAGATTGATTCTCTGGCTAGTTTTTCTAACCTGAAAATAATTCCTAGCTCATTTAAAAGCAAACCGTGGAATCATCTTAAGAGTAATGAATAAATGAATGAATGAATGAATGAAGTGAACAGGCAGCATGCAGACACAAGATGTCATTTCACGAGTGTTTAGTAGAACAGAGGACAATTTTGGATCTCTATCCAGTCAACTTACAGGAGGACTCTGCTGAATCTGAGGCCAGCCTGGGCTACACTGAATTTCTAGGTCACTCTGGGTAAAGGGGTGAGACCCCACCTCACAACACAAACCACCCAACCAACCAAGAATGCTGAACAGTGCTGGTTAGGGTTTTTTTTTTTTTTTTTTTTTGGTTTGTAGGTGGGTTTTTGTCAACTTGACACAAACTAGAGCCACTGGAGAAGAGGGAACTCAGCTCAGAAAATGTCCCCGTCCCCATCAGATGGATTGTAGGCAAGCCTTTGGGTGATTGACGTGACTGGACTCAGCCTGCTTCTCCTGGGATATCTAAGAAAGCAAAATGAGCAAGCCATGAGGTCCAAGCCAGAAGCAGCCTTCCTCCACGCCGCTGCTTTAGTTCCTGCCTGTATTCCTGTGCTGTTTTGGTTTTGTCTTGTTTTGTTTGTGTTTTAAGCTTTATTTTTCTGTCCGTTGGTGTTTAGCCTGCATGGCTGTCTGTGTGAGGGCACCTGAAGCCCTGGAACTGGAGTCAGCTGCCATACAGGGTCCTGGGAATTGAACCTGGTCTTCTAGAAGCTCGGCCAATGCTCTTAATCACTGAGCCATGTCTCCAGCCCCCACCCTGTTCTTTTAATGAAGTGCTTTTTGTGATAAGCCGAAACCTGTGAGGTGAAATAAACCCTGTCCTCACCAAGTTGGTTTTGGTCACCGTGTGTAGCAAAGCAGTCTGAAAAGTCCTGAAAAGGACAGACATACCCCCTTGTATTGGCTCCTCGCCTTGGCAGTGATGTGTTGGGTCAGACTGTAATGGTGGATTTGACCTATATTTTGGCCAATGGCTTCCAGCAAAATTTCTTCCAACAAAATGGGACACGGAGGGCCAGGTTTGGCCCCCGTGATGTTGATCCCCCAGTTTACCTTTAGACTGAGTCCCCACCCCACCCCCAAACTCCCAACCAAGAACAAAGAAGCTGAACCCAGTGGAAGGAGGGAGACACTGGGGAGGGTGGGTACCCATGCCAGTGCTAGTATTGTTCAAGGCACTAAAGTGGTCAGTGATATGGAGGAGGTGGGGTTCAGTCTGTGATGTGAGTAGGTGGGGGAGGGGCCATCAAGGTGATCCTAAATCCTCTGGGGACATTAGAATCAGTCTCTTTCATCCTGCTATCCATCCATGGCCTTTATCTTGAAGGAGCTGTACAAGGAATCCCCTCTCTCTATTTGGGCCTTGTGGTTAGAGATCTAAGGAAGCCAAGAGTTCTCTGTTGTTGTTTAAAGAAAAATTTATTTATTTTATATATATGAGTACACTGTAGCTGTCTGCAGACACACCAGAATAGAGCATCAGATCCCATTCCAGATGGTTGTGAGCTACCACATGGTTGCTGGGAATTAAACTCAGGACCGCTGGAAGAACAGTCAGTGGTCTTAACCGCTGAGCCATCTCTCCAGCTCAAAAGCCAAGAGGTCTAAGACCTCATTTGTGAAGATGACACTACCCACAGCAGCCACCAGGCAGCACACAGCACACACTGCCAGGTACATAGCAACAGTTAAAAGTAGAGATGGCTCAGCAGTTAAGAGCACGGGCTACTCTTCCAGAGGACCTGGGTTCAATTTCCAGAAGATCTGAAGTCCTCATCTGACCTGTGGTATGCAAATGTATCCATCCATACACATAAAATAAAAATGAAATTAAATCCCCCCCCAAGTCCCAAAACTTAGCACTGCACTAACAAAATTTATACCTAGATAAATTTGATATTACCATCAATCATTCCAATATAGATACATAGGACAAAATTGTATTTGACGCTCCCTAATTTTACTTCTTTTTCTTCACGATCTCAGATTTTACTTTCTCATATCCCACAAAATTTCATTCTGATATTATTAATACATGCTTTTAAGTCTTTTTAGACTCACTCTAGTGGAACTTCCTGTTGCTATAAATAAAAACAGAAACTGGAATTTCACTCCCTGGGACCAGTAAAGCTCTAGGTCCCTTAGAAAACTTTTCTTCAGAAGAAACTGATCAAGACAACTCAAATAATTTTCAACATTTTTTTTTTATGAATGGCAATGAAAGAGAAGTTTGCAGTTTATTAAAAGCACACACGTAAGATGGAGGAGGCTTTGTGCATATAATCAGTGAGCTAAAATTAGCATGACTAATAATCTTATCCCTAAGTACAGCCTATCCCAAGCACAGATCAAATGGACTGACCCCCCCCCCAATAATTATATTTTCCTATTTTCCAAGCATGGCTATGATTCAGCTGACCTCATTAATTTACATTTCCAATATAATCACCAACCATCAGGAGCATTTTAGATGACAAAAGGAGGCCCCACCCTGACGCTGGCTAGATTGGAAAGGGATGAGATGTCCCTGTCCCTGGTGTGTCTCTGGGAGTTAGTTCTATGGGCAGCAATTTTGTTTTCTTTTACTAAAGCTCATCTGTGACAAAATTGTGACTTCCATTTCCAGCCACAGCCTCTTGGTGTTAGACTGTTTGCTTATTTAAGAATGGTTTAAAAGCAAAGCATTTGGTTTGCTGGCGGAAAATAGCAGCAGCAAACAAATGTTCTGTTTACAGGGTTTAGCCGAGGGAAATTCTAAAGTCAATTCTAAATCTCTCTGTCAAGTTTGTCTCTCCTAATTAAAATTAGCCCAACTTACTAACAAAATAAATGAATAACTTTTTAAAAAGCTAGACAATGGAGGGAGATGGACACAATTCGGCAGTAACAGGAAGCACACTGTTTCGTTAGGCAGTGAGGTAGAAAATCTAGTCTCTGGATACCACCCATCCCGTGAAATAACAGCAAAGGAAAAACAATTTAGCAAATTCTATTTATTTTTCACAGCCAAAGTCACGATTCTCTTCCCACAGAACCGAGCCTTGGAATCTTGATATCGAATTTAATAATACCAGATTCTTTATTTTCCAGAATAAATAGATTTGGGGACCCGGCCAGTGGAATTTTCCACTTCAATTAGCCACAGTGGGGAGTTTGCATTGTTACACAATTGTAATGAAGTTTAGTAACAAGCATCACAATGGAAAATTAATAAAAGCTCAGCGTAGCCCAGCCCATTCAAATAATTGTCAATTAAGGCTACAATCAATATGGAGGTAATAGCTCATGAATACAGATGCTTGAGTATTTACTTCATTAGCGTTGCGAATCGATGTGACCCTTTGGCATAAGCAAGGAAGAACGATCTCACAGATTGAAGGTACTCATAGTTGGAGAACTGGCAGCCAGAAACAACTCTGGGATCTGAGTGTGCATGTGTACAAATGTCAGGGAACAGCCCACTCCCGTCCAGACAAGACGTTACTAGAAGGCAGAGTTCCGTTCCAACCTGGAAGCTGGAATCCTTGGATATTACCTTACTTTCTTTGTCTGCATGTGTGACACAGATCAACTTGTGTTTATTTCTATCTTCCCATCAAGTCCCCTGCAGATAATTGTATTCTTCTGTTGTTAAGGACATGGCTATAAAGCTAGTAAGTTGGCTCAATGTGTACTAGCACTTGCAGCCAAAGGCTGACCCCTTGAGTTCAATTCCTAGAACTCTTGTAAAGGTAGAAAGAGACGGGACTCCATGAAGCGGTCCCCAGAGCTACACGCACACAGGGTGGAGGTGGTTGGCGGGGTGGTGCGGGGATAGAGAAATAGAGATAGACAGTAAAAGATAGACAGAGACAGAGAGGCAAAGAGAGAGGGATAAAGAGACAGACAGATAAAGAGAGACTAGGAAACACACACACACACACACACACACACACACACACACACACGCAGAAACACTGCTGTAAATATTCTAGTCTCTGTCATAGCACCAGGCATTGTCTCCTCAGCTAAAGAACAATCTTTAGAACCAGCACTGCTGGCTCCTTGCCTTACTGACCCACCCTCACACGCCTTCATCTTCTCCCTCTAAAACAAACGCATGCGCAGTAGGACATCGAGGTGTTTTCTCGAACCCGGGAATTGCGCAGAACTATACCTAGTGGGTGAAAAGCAGCCATCTGGAGTATGCTGAGCAGGTCATGCTGTTGGTTTTCCTGCTGGGTTGGGTCAGCTCGCCGTGATCCTGTCAGGGGACAGCTCAATCCCTTCACTATCCCATTATGAGGACTATTAAAGACAAAGTCTTTGATGTAGTATTAGATAGATCTAGGTTTTTCCTGAGCCACTGGCTTCTTGTTATTTTGGGTTTTTACTGTTGTTGTCATCATTGTTGCTATTGTTCTTGTTTTCTGATAATCTAGCAAATGAGTTTTTTTTTTTTTTCTGTTTTCACTGGAAATTAGGAGACTTTATATTTTACCTTAACTAAAAACCATTCACTGAGGATCTTGTTTAGATTTGTTTATTCTATTTCATGCATTCTAAGTATTTTGCCTATGTGTTTGTATGTGCCTGGGTGTAACAAAGGTCAAAAGAAGATATGGAATCCCTGGGCCTCGAGCTGTGGATGGCTGTGAGCCACTATGTGGGTTCTAAGACCTGCGAGAGTGGCGAGTGCTCTTAACTGCTGCGCCATCTTCCAGCCCCTAATTGAAGTTTTTTTTTTTTAAGATTTATTTATTTTATGTATGTGAGTACACTGCACACACTTCAGATACACCAGAAGAGGGCGTCAGATCCCATTACAGATGATATTGAACCACCATGTGGTTGCTGGGAACTGAACACAGGACCTCTGGAAGAAATCTTTAACCACTGAACCATCTCTCCACCCCCCCCCCCCCAATTAAGTATTTTAACCACTATCTTAAAGCCTGGGGTTTATTGTATTTTCACATTTTCTTGATGGAATTTCATTTCATTTATTTTATTTTATCTTACTAAAAAAGGTATGTAGCTATGTATGCAACACCAAACCACTTTGGAGTCAGTTGGAGTATAAAAAAAAATGTTTTGCTCCAACATTCACAGGCTGGAGCTCTCTGCCTGGGAACGGGTTGTTTGTGAGGTCCTCTGGACAAACCCAATAAAGATGGTGTCTCTGGGCAGTCAAGAGCTCCCAGGGAGGTTGCTTCTGCAGCCAGTGAACCTCCAAGATGCAAACACCACTGTGAACACGACACATTTGAAAGTGTCTAAGCCAGATCCACACACAGCAAGACGGTGCTGGGGCTGTGTGGCAAGGGACGGCTCCCTGCTTTTCCTTTCATACTTCCGGTAATGGGTGGGACTTCCTCTTTGCGCTTAATCTCCAGCTGCAGTGGCTTCCCACATATGCCAAACAAGGGAAGGGTATGGAGGCTGGACAGGGATCTAGAGTCTCTGCTTATCATCTAGTTTGTTTGTTTGTTTGTTTGTTTGTTTGTTTTCATCACACTAAGCTGTATCACACATAAACTGCAAATTCCTCATGTGGGTCTACAGTGAACGGAACCTCTGGCAACCCTTATTCCAACCTCCATGGTCCACTTGGCCTTGCATTCCATCTTCCCTCTGTCATCCCAGGTCTGGACATAGTGTTTAAAATGTGAAGATTAAACCTATTATTTGTGTTTGGGTGGTGGAGTCAGAAGGCAACTTGAAGGAACGGATGGGTCCTGGGTCAGTTGCCTTGGCAACAAGCGCTTTTACCCACTCACTAGCCCCAACCTGGGCATCTTTGCCCCCATAATACCGAAAAGGAATCTCAGTTTCAGGTCTTTATCCCGGTCTCAGCTCACGTTGTGTCACTTCTTCACATCCCATTGGATGAATGGTGTCCAGCTGGAAACATCAGCACTGCTGGCCCCGGTTCATCACCGTGCATCCAATAGTGTTCGCATCACGCCACTTTTGTGGACGGCTGCTACAAGGCCCACTGCACAGAGCCAAGGCTATTGCTGAGTATAATAAGCAGAATCCTAGTAGCAAATCTTGTGGGTTGGGGTGTCAGGGGTAGGAGGGTGATCAGATTTTGCCTGTCAAGTTTTAGGTATTATTTGTTTGTTTCTGTTGCTATTGTTTGTTTGTTTGTTTTCCCGTGCTGTGGAGATTAATTGCAATTTAAGTTTGTCGTTGTGACATATTGCAAGAGGCAATTTAGGAGAGGCCGCTGTACTGGTCCAGGAATACCGTCCATTGAGATAAGAAAAGAATAGAAGCAGGTGGGCAGAAGCAGGGGCGGGCTAGTCAGGTTGAATTCAAAGTCGAAGTCAGGAAGCGATGAGCAGATAGGAGGCAGGGCTAAGTTTATTTAAAAGAGTCAAAGTCTGTCCCCCAGGGACAAGGCCTGTCCCCCAGTGACCCACCTCCTCTGGCAAAGCCCTGCCCCTCTCCTCTGGCAAGGCCCCGCCCCTTGAAAGCAGCCTGTTCTCAGCCTGCAGGTTACGACCCTATTGGGGTTCTAATGACCCCCCCCCCCTTTTTTTTGTTTTTTTGAGATAGGCTGTCCTGGAACTCACTCTGTAGACCAGGCTGGCCTCGAACTCAGAAATCTGCCTGCCTCTGCATCCCAAGTGCTGGGCTTAAAGGCGTGTGCTACCACCGCCCAGCAACCCTGTCTTTCACAATGGGTTGCTGAAGGCCTTGGAAAAACACAGACATTTACTTTAAGAGTCATAATAGTAGCAAAATGACAGTTATGAAGTCATGAAAATAATTCACCGCAACATGAGCAACTGTATTAAAGGGTCACAGCGTTAGGAAGGTTGAGAGGTACTGTAAAACCTTCATAACCTTCTTAAGCAGGGGCGCCAGCTAGGGACGGAGTGTTCAGACCCATTAGCCTGTTGGGGCCACTCCACACAGAAACCACCATTTTAGAACGGCATCAATACAGACTGGTAAGGACTTCTCAGACCAGTTGGTTATTTTGAAAAAGGCGTGTGTGGACTGTCTGGTGTGGCTTAGGTGAAGAGTCTCTCATTCAGATGCAAAAGTCCTGTGAACACAGCTCCATTATGTACAGCCTTGTCTTCCTTGTGTAGCGTGCCCGTGATAATGCAGACACAGTTGTGGATCTCCTTCATGAAAACTGGCATGTTTATTATGTACTCCTTTATTTAACTATTATCCATTGCTACAACCACTGCAGGGAAATCTGAATTTCATCTGTGTATGATTTCTGGGTCTTGTTTGTGTGTGTGTCCAGAGGACATCCCCTATCACCCCATCCAAGTGGGGCTGGGACCCCAAAGTGTTCATGAACTTTAAAGTGAAGAGCCTTATCAGCGTCTTGCTGAAAACCTGGCCAGAAGTTCTTCCTGCAGGAGGAGCCTGTGGTGAGAAAGCAAGGGGAGTCCCAGGCCCGAGAGAGATCGGTGTTTCCCTCCTCATGTTCATCCACAGGGTTTCACGGACCCCTGGATGGCTGTGGAGTGGAGCTCGGTAGCTGTCCCATCAAGCATCCAATCGCTAAGTGTCAGGGAAGCGCAGGTCGTCCCTTGTCTCTCTGTGTGTGCGTGGAAGAAAAGTGATGCATCCATCAAACATCTACCGAGAAAGGCTTTGAGGTTACCTTGAGTCTGGGCCTAGTGGCTGAAGACCTCTAATTGCAGCACTTAGGAGGCAGAGGCCAGCCTGGTCTACAGAGTGAGCTCAAGCTTTATAGACTGAGTCTCTATCTCAATAAATAAATAAATAAAGCAAGTCCTTAAGAACAAATAACACATAAAGCATCAATAATGACATGTGAAGTAAAAGACAGCAGAAAAGATATTTGGTAGCATGTGCTCTCTTACGTGTAGCACATATTTTTTTTAAAGATTTCTTTTGCTCGCACATTTCTACGTGTACCACATGAATGTCTGATATCCAGGGAAGTCAGAAGAGGGTGAGTGAGCCCATGGAACCAGTGTTAGGGCCTGTTATGAACTGTCATGTGGGTGCTGGGAACTGAACCCAGGTCTTCTGCAAGAGCAGTGAGTGCTCCTAACTGCTGAGTCAGAGATTCAGCACTAGAATATATACATATATGTGCCTATGTGCATATGTATATATGCATAGATGTATGCATGCATCTATGTAAATATGTATATGTGTGTATATGCATATATGTATATGTACATGTACATGTGTATATGTATGTGTGTATACATGCTTGCGCACATGTATACATGTGTGCTTCATGCACTTATATGCTTATATGCATATATGCATATATGATGTTACAGATAAAAATATAATATGAAGCTATATGTTTACAACAGTATAAATTTGTAAGCATATGATTCTCACTAAAATGCACATACACAGAAAGACAGAGAGAGAGAGGGAGAGAGAGAGAGAGAGAGAATGGACACACTGACAGGCAAGGGTCAGAAAACGTTAATACTTGTTAAATGTGGGTGACAAATGATAGCTAGGTTTTATTTATTTTTATTTTCCATACTTCTCTATATTTTGGATACTGAATGCATAGTTTTTTTTTATAAGAATGATATTTTTAAATGTCACTTTCTTGTTCAGGGGTGGGGGTGGGGGTGGAGCAGTACCGGATAAGTACATGGATGTCCAGTTGAATTTGAATTTCAGTTTTTTTTAAAAAAAAGTATGCTCCCAGTATTGCATAACAGCAAGTACTAAAAAGTATTCATTGTTACCTAAGCTTTGGAGTTTGCCTGACATTCAGGGTTTTGGTTTTTGCTGGATCCAGCTACCCTAAATCCTGACAACCTAAGGGTTGGGGCAGTTCCTCAGGTCTCTGGAGAAGTTTCCATCCGTATGGTCTGTTCCCACTTCTGACGAGACTGTGGTATATACACATATACATACGCATACATATACGTATACACACAGTACATGCACAAGTACATGCACATGTACACATACACATACGCATACATATACATATACACACGTACATGCACACGTACACATACACATATGCATACATATACATATACGCACACGTACACATACACATATGCATACATATATGTATACACACATGTACATGCACACGTACATGCACATGTACACATACACATATACTACATATACATATACACACATATACATACACATACATATACACTACATATATGTATACACATACACATACATGTACACACATACACATACATGTATACTACATGTATATATACACATACATGTACACATGCACACACATATATATACACATACATATGTACTACATATACATACACACATACATGTACACACATGCATACACATATACATATACACATACACACATGCATATGCATATATATAAATATACATATACTACATATGCATATGCGTATACATATATCCTAACAAAACTCTATTCTATTGGTCATTTCGAATATAATTTCTTAATATTTTTCTTGTGACTATTCTTCATAAGGCCCAACATGGCAAGAGCCACTGTAGCCAGGAAATTAATTTATTTGATTGCTCACTCCATTCCAGACTTGAGTCATGTTTCCTGTCTCTCCCTTACACCTTCTTATCTCTCAATAGCTTCACTGAGGCAACCATGGAGCCCGCGTCTTCCCCCTCCACACCATCCTGTCAAATCCTGTTCTTGAGGAAATGATTAAATTGGTTGAGCAGCTGAGATGTTCAGCTTTCACTTTTTTTTTTTTACCTTAGCAGCAAAGAGAAGGCCCTTGAAGGTCTTTCAAGCCCCAGACCATGGACACGAGGAGACTATTGGAGCACCTGATCCTGTAGACGGTCTAGCATCTGCCTCAAGTAAATGGGAGTTGGGTGAAGGCTTTTCCTCACAACCCCAACCTGTAGATCAGTCCCAGCAAAAAGAGCAGAGACCACCTCTTAGCCACCTTCAGATTCTCATACATCCTCCAAGGATACTCTAGATTCTGGGGACCATGGTTGGCATAGCAACTGTGTACCAGCTTTTATGGTGTGCTAGGGGATAACCATGTACCTAATGTGCCCGTCATGACTCTCCTGCCCTCCTTGGTGAGACTAACTCCATCTGGCCCCATAAGGATAGCTCTCCCGGGAGCTGCCCAACCCCCCTCCTCAATGATGGACCTCTGTGAATAAGCTTCGTTTCTGAGGTACAGTCATGGACTATCCTCCCCATCCATGAGGCTCCATTGCAGAAACAACAAGCACTCGGGCAAGATGGCGGCTTTCTCAAACATCTGAGGTCTCATGGTCAGGCCTTCTTACTCTGTGTCTCTGGGCCTTTGACAGACCCAGACCCTAGGCCCAGACAAGAAGGTCTCTTCTGTCTGTTGAGAACCCTGGGGTGGAGAAAGCCATGTACTAAGAGCCACAAAACTGACAGAACTGTCCTTGCTTCTGAGAGACTGTCCTTTTGTTTCACATTTCTGCCAGAGCACATGTATATCCAGAGTGACCTTCTTTTGGGGACCCCAGTCAGTGGCTAAGCACCAGCATGACCCCTGAGGATCTCAACTCACTCACTGCCTTGCACTCTGGAACAGCCGAAGCCCCGGGTGAACATGAACTTCAAGAGTGTTGGTGATTAACTAGGGTTGAAACATTGTGCTTTGAATATTCCCCTCGACTCTCCAGGCCTCTGTTCATCTTGGCAAGATGGGTGGCCTCAACCAGTGCCAAGTAAAGGGTCTTTTAATGTGACAGTCTCTCAATGTGAACTTTAGGGGTTTGTTGGTTGGGGGTTCCAGTTCCTGAGCCAGAGAAGTGTAGCAGAGAGTCAAGTCAGTGAGGCTCACTAACTGGCTCTGGCAGGATATGGGAAGAAGATTGCATTCACCCTTCTCAGCTCTTATACACACCACTGTTCCTATGTTTTAGAACTGCTCTCTACATCCAGGAAAATGGAACTACCAAGGGGCTAAGTGAATTCTTTTCTAAAGGGTTATTCAGGTAGCAAGTGTAGCACCAGAATTTGACGGGGGTTGTCATCTAGTGAACTTGGCTACCGTATCATGAAGTTCTTTGTGATTAGCTCTGACCTACAGCATGTGTGAGGACAGGACTGGGTAGAGGTGATCTCTGCTCTCTTCGTTGTGACTGATCTACAGGTTGGGGTTGTGAGGAAAAGCCTTCACCCAACATCCATTTACTGGAGATAGATGGTAGACCATCTACAGGATCATGTGCTCCAATAGTCTCCTCTTGCTTCTGAAGAATAGTCACAAGAAAAATATTAATAAATTATATTGGAAATGACCAATAGAGTTTTGACAGAATATATGTATGTGTATATGTATATGCATATATGTACATGTATATGATTATATGTACACATATACATATATGTGTGCGTGTCTGTGTATAGTTTAAATTAGTATATATTAGATATAAATGTATATTTTATATATTTCCATTTGTATGAACATTGGGCATTTAGATGGTGTTAGCTGTTCTGTTTGGAGAAGCCAATTCACTTTGGTGTCCAGAACTGTCCATGAAGTGTAGTCACAGAAGCCTTGGCCTATTTGGATGGGGTCAGGTTTGAGTTCCCAGGAACACTGTGAGCTGAGGGTTATGAGAAAGCGCTTGGGTAAGGAAATGTCCCGTGAGGAAGACGGTGAAGGTGTGGGGAGAGCAGAACAAGATCACCACAGATCTGAACAAAGAGATGAAGACGCTCTGGTCTCATGGAAGAAATAGGGGAGGCATCGGGGATGACCTTGATGTGGGATAGGCATGAAATCCGAAGGGGCTGGCAGCTTTGTCCAAATGCAGACAGGGTACCTGCAGCCTCCGGTGAGGTCCCTAAAGGTCCCCAGTGCTACCATAACATCGCCCCTCTCTTCATCCCACGAAACACAGATGCAGCCTCTCTCTGGAAAGAGAGAGCAAGTGGAGGACCCCAGTGGGACTAAGCGAGTTCTTTTCCATTCTTGAGATGAGCAGAGGATCCCGAGTGAGACCCAAGGCCAGGCTGACAGAACTCTCGCTGGAGACAGAGTGGGGGTTTGAGCTCATCTGCCCTGCTTGGAGGATCTGTGTCACTCTGAGGGTGAAGCTCACATCGAGGATGCTGAGACACGGAAGTCTGACCTGGGGAGGACTCAAGGAAGGCAGTGGTAGGCAGAGATACCTGGAGCTTATGGGGCATGGCATAAAACAGTCACTGTAGTGATAAAAAATGCTAAACAGCAAAGGCCGAATGGAACTCAGGGGACGTGTTCTTGTTTAGCATACCTGAGGCCTTGGGTCCTATCTCACTACATACATGCATGTGTGTGCCTGCAGCAGGAGAAGAAAAGGGATATCTGTTAGTAGAGAGCACTGGGAAGTCCAGTTCACGGGCTGGTTGACTGAGGGCTTCTCCATAGCATAGCCAGAGGTTCTAAGACACAGCCACACTTTGGTGTTTCTGCTAAAACAAGCACATGGAGAGAGAGAGAGGGAGAGAGAGAGAGAGAGAGAGAGAGAGAGAGAGAGAGAGATCTCTCATACTCTGTAGATAAAAGTATTCCAATATTGCCCAGGCTGACCCCCAACTCCTAGACCAGAGCAAACCTCCCGCTCCAGTCTTCTGAGTAACCGGGATGACAGATGTGTGCCTAGTTAAATAAACGTATTTGTGAGTATGATAACTAGCCAAGGCGGAAGAAAATGGAATAATATGAAATGCTCAATTAAAACCAGAGAAGGTTAAAAAGAGAGAGAAAGAGGGACTGGAAAACAAAACAAAGAAGTCATAAGGAAAGGGGCAGTAATAGAAAACAGTTAGAAATATGGTAGCCATTAATCCAGCTATGTCAATAGCCACTTTAAATGTCATTAGTCTAAATGCAAAATTAAAAGAAAGCCAGAGATTCGAAGGGCGATTAAGAGACAAGACCGGGATAGCTGTATGCTATCAGCAAGAACCTCGCTTTCAAATTTAAAAACACGCAGCTACATTAAAATACCAAAAGAGAGGCTGGAGCGATGCCCTAGTGCCCAAGAGTACTTGCCGTTCTTGCCCAGGACCTGGGTTCGGTTCCCAGCGCCCACACGATAGCTTGCAACACTCTACACCTCCAGTTTCAGGGGATTCAATGTTCTCTTCCGGTTTCTGAGGGCACCAAACATATAGGTGGTACTTGTACATGCGCACAGGCAAACACTCATAAAATATTTTTTTATATATACGAAGAGCAGAAGCATTGAGAAAGATAGACTATTAATAATAATCTACCCTCCCACCGACCCCCTAAATCTGCAGTAGATGCGTTCATTTCAGGGGAAATGAGATTTGAAACAGGAGATTTATCGTAGCTAAAGGGGCCCCTTGCACGACATTTATGAGCTCTCATGTGAACGTACCTGTTTTGCGTTTCTGAGACCAATTACTCAGAGCTGGCATAGATCCCAGGTTAGAACATGCGATCTACACAACCTTGTGACACCAGACACCAGCTGCAGGCGGTGTCCTCAGGCTCCTCCCACTTCCGAAGGGGGCAAATCCAGAGCTTCCCACAGCCCCTTCCCAAATGTGTCCTAGAATGACTTGTGGACATTTATTTACCCTACCCTTCCCCTACTTTGCATATAAAGAAATCAACCGAATAGCTCGCCCCCTACATGGTGACTTCAAAATTCAAACACAGCTCTTCTTTTATTCTTGAATTTATGACTTCTAACCACCCAAACAGGTTCTCCAGAGCTAATGCCAGCTCTCAGGAGCCTCCTCTTTGGGACTTTCCATCTCAGAGATGGAGTCCCTCCCTCTCCCACTCCCCCCCAACACTTCTCACTCCACTTCTACTAGCTTTGGCCTCTGGATAGTGGCTTGCTCCTGTTGTAGAGGAGCTAACCCTCCATGAATGCAAGTAGGGCTGGGATCAGGAGTATAAACTGGCAATGCTCTGCCTGCCAGGGATGAGGGCCACTTTGAAGAGCAGTTCCTGCCCCTCCAGCTCCTGTGACCCCCGTGAAGCTTGCTTGGGAATGAGCACTGTGCAAGACTCAAGACTCCTTCCTTGCTCTGACTCACTGCCGTGCTCCCTGACTGGTATTTCCCTCACCCCCTTCCCCAAAGGACTTCTTTGCACTCCAATGCTTATCCTAGGGTCTAAGTCCGGGGGCACGCTAAGACAATTGTGTTTCCTGGGGAAAGTCTTTTCTTGAATCTCCTAATACTCAATACTGTCTCTGGTTTAGTCATGGGGTGGTTATTTCTTGTCCCACAAGGCACAGTCTTTAAATGGATAAAAGAGAAAACCTACTGACATTTCTTTCTTCATTTTATTTCCAAAGCATATTTTTTTAAATTGGCCTATTCAGGGGTGTGTGTGTGTGTGTGTGTGTGTGTGTGTGTAGCACATACACTGAATATAGTATCCACAAAACCCAGAAGAGGAAGTCAGATTTTCTGGAGCTGGAGTTACAAGTTGTGAGCTGCCTACTGTGGGTACTGGGGACTTAGGTCCTCTGGAAGATAAGTACTTTTAACCCCTGAGCCATCTCTCCAGCCCCCTTTGCTTTCTTTAATACTGGGGAGGGATTAATTTTTACTAATCTTCTATTTAGACCCAATTCATATACTAAGAAACTCAACCTTTCAGAGGGCTTATTAAGGGTTCTTATTCATGGGGTTGTGAAACTATCATCCAAGTTTTAGTCCATTCTGCATATTTTATATAAATTCAGATTCTCAGTTCTATGGTCTTTATATGCCAGGCTGGTTTCACTGAACGCGATAATTTGTAAGGTTCTGAAATGTGCTGGGTACTTTACTCCTCTTTATGGCTGACTAATATTCCAGGGTACACACAGTCCATGCCTCATTTATCCAGGCATTAGATGCTCTTCATCGGATCCTGTGCCCCCTTTGGGTGTTATAAACCATGAATGCTGTAGACCTCTGCCTATACATTTTTATTTACACACCTCTCATTTCTGTAGTAGATCAACTTAGCAGTGGAATTGAGCTACATAGTTAATTTGTTGCTGCCCCTTTTAAAGAATGGATGAACTGGTTTCCAAGGTGGCACCTCTAGACATTCCTAGGGCCAGCAGTGCACATGACTTCCCATTTCCCTAAGGTTCTTTCCAATGTGTTTTCCATGTTTATAAATCTCTAGCCATTTTTGTGGGTGTGAAATGGTCTCTCACTCTGTGGCACTGACTTACATTTACCTAATGACCAGAGAAGTCAAGCACTTCCCAACTGTGTCTCCTTCGAGGAAATATCTATACAAACTCTTTGTTCGCTTTTGATTTGATTTGCCTATGTATTGATGAGTTTTAGGATTTATATATTTTCCATACCACATATGAGTTAGATAATTTGGTTTGTCAGCATTTTCTCTAACTCTAAACTGGCTTGTAAATTTCTGGGTAGTTTCTTCTAGTTTTCTCTAAGAGTTTCATAACATAAAGTTGGGTTGTGCGTTTGGGTCTTGACCATCTTGGGTTAATGCTTACATATAAGTGAGGAGGGGGCGGGGCTTCATTCTTTTGCCCTGGCAACCATTGTGACGATTGTTTTAGTTACTTTGTTACATGCTACAGAGCATATCTGACAAAAGGAACCTGAAGAAGGAAGGGTTTATTCTGGCTTGCAGTTCTAGGATGCCGTCCATCATGGAGGGGAAGCTTGGTGGCCCGGAGTGGTCACATTGTGTCTATCGTCAGGAGGCAAAGAGATGAATGTTGGTGCTCAGATCGCTCAGACCCTAGTCCTTAGGATGGTGCCACCTACATCAGAAGTGGGGCTTCCTTTCTCTGTGGAAGCATCTCATAGACAAACCCAGTGCTGTGTCCCCCGGTAGTTCTCAATCCAGTCAACCCCACAGTGAGGATTCGGCATCATGCTCACATTGAACTGTTGCAGGTGCCCTTGTTAAAAGTTAGCTGACTGCAGGTGTGTATTTCTGAGTTCTCAAGTTCTGTGCCTTTGACTTTGGTTGCTATCCTTGTGCCAGCGCTGCATTCTCGATTCTAGAACGTATAGTAAGTTTTGAAATTGAGCAGAGGAGTAAGACTTCCATCTTTTGTTGTAGTTGATCTCCTCTTCCTCCTCCCTCTTCCCTCCGTCCTCCTCTTCTTCCCCCTCCCTCCTCTTCATCCTCTCCCTCCTCCCTCCTCTTCCCCTCCCTCCTCTTCCTCCTCCTCCCTCCTTCCTTCTCTTTTTCCTCCTCCTTCTCTTTCTCCTCCCCCCTCCTTCTCTTTCTCTTCCTCCCTCCTTCCTCCTCCCCCTTTTCTTCCTCTACCCTTCCTCCTTTCTTGTTTTAGCTGATCTGACTCCCTTCCCTTTTCCTTCTCAGCTGGAATTCCTCCATCCCTCCTACAGGGCTCCTTGGCCTACACTGTACTAACTTAGAAAGTCTGGATCCAAACATCTCCGAGGAGAGGTCTCCTGATTAGCTAAGAGCTGTATGGTCTTCGGCCAGAAATGTCAACGTTAAACTCTTATTCCTTGAAATCAGAAACTCTTGAAGGACCACAGAAGTCAGTCACGGGGAGTCACCCAGGGGATCTAGGCAGAGATTCTGAGACACTGGGTGAGTTTCAGAGATCAGCGGAATTCCTCAGTCACATGTTTGCTAGGCTTGGTCTGAGTGAGAATGCTCCTCACAGGCTCATAGATTTGAATGTCTAGTCCTTTGTTGGCAGACGTTGGGTGCTGCTTTATTGGGCTCTATTATCTATCACTCTTCCAACCCTTATTCCACTCCAATGCCCTCTAACGCTCCCGCCCAACACTAGGTAGGAGAGGAAGAAGGTTAGAGGGGAAAGGGGGAGTAGATCTCTTTTAGACTACTTCCTGCTAATTAAGGCTGTCAGGTTCTTTGGGGCAAGTCCAAACTCCATCATCAGGATAGCTCCAATCAGTAATCCAGCTAGAGCAAAAGAGCAACAGCTGCCAAGGCCCTCTAAGGCATCCCCCATTTGTACCCTCTCAAGAGTCCCAAGAATTCCAAACAGAAACCCATCTGCAGCTGGCAAAAATCACACCCCTCCTAGATCGTGAGACAATCATAGTTAGCAGCTGTGGACAATCTGAAGCCGTCCCTGTCCCACACCTGGGATTAAAACAGAAACATATTCACATAACGTAACTGGGTTTTTAAAGAAGCCAAAATTCTCATCACAGTCCCTAGTTGGTCAAACTGGTTTTGAAAAGGAGCAGGGGGTGTGGCCTTTTGGAAAGAGGTGTGTCCCTAGGGATGGGCCTTGAAATTTCAGAAGCCCACGCTAGTTCCAGGCTGTCTGCCTCCTGCTTGTGGATATGATGTCAGCTCTCTGCCACTGCTCCAGCGCCATTCTTACCTGCCTGCTTTCTATCACGTTCTAGCAAAATGATCACCCTCAGGAACTGTAAGCAAGCCCTCAATTAAATATAAGCATTTAATTTTATAAGTTGCCTTGGTCATGGTGTCTGTGCACAGCCACAGAAAAGTAACTGAGACACTGGTTGAGTTCAGGTTGGATACTTGATTATTTCTTCATTTATATGATATATTATAATATATAAATTATAAATAATATATTTATAAAATATATTAGTATTATCTACCTTGGAGATTTAATAAGATGGTGAAAAAGGTTATATATTTAAAATGTTTAGCCAAAGAGGAGACAAGAGATTCTAGTTGTATTTATTTTTTTAAACATGGACTCCCCAGATGGGCTCAGAGATCAGTAAGTGGGACCTCTGAGTATCATAGAAGCCAGCATCTACCCAGGCCCATTTACTGTGAAGTTTCTACCACAGGGTTGGGAGCCAGAGACAATAGAGAACTAGAGGCCGGGTGAGTGAGGGAAAAGAAAAAAACGGTGTTCTAGAAAGTTCTCAGTAAGGAGAGGTGCAGGGAAGAGGAGATGTAATGTAAGCTTCAGAATCGGACTAGAACAGAGAGTGAACTTAGTGTGAATGACTATGAAAGCTCTATACAGCCTTTCACCTGAGTGAACACCCAGGTGAAGCCCTGGGTTTGTCTTTGCCACATGTGCATGTGTGTTTCATGTGTGTGCATGTGTACGTGTGTTGGGAGATAGGCTCCCAAGATGTAGGAGGCTGATGCCAGCACACAGGAGGGACCTGAAGATTTTGGGTATCTCCTTTAAACCCTATATTATCTAATCTCACACAGACTAGGGGAGAAAAAACAGTTTGTGTTGAGTTTTTATTCCCATCTTCACTGATTGATTGGTGGCTGAAACTGAGAGATCTGGCTATGGCTCAAACTGCCTTTGAATTTTTGTATGGCCACAGTTGTGTGACCTTTTCCCCCAGGAAGACACGAACAAATATTTATTCACTCCAGACAAGGCACTAACCTCCAACAAAAGAAATTATTCCACCCAAGTCTTCCTTGATACACCAGTGGGTTTATTGGGGTTACTCACAGCAGGTTTGTAGCAGTTTGAATAGGAATGGTCCCCATAGACTCTTGTGATTGAATGCTGGGTCCTGGGAAGTGGCACTATCCAGAGGTGTGGCCTTGTTGGAGAAAGTATGTCACTGGAGATGAGTCTTCTGGTCTCCTGTACTCAATATGGCACTATTCCCAGTGTGGCACAAACTCTCCTGCTGCCGTCTGTGGATCAAGATGTAGAACTCCAGCTCCTTCTTTAGCACTACGTTTGCCTGCATGCGGCCATGTTTCCCGCCATGATGATAATGGACTAAATCCCTCTGAAACTGTAAGCCAACCCCCAATGAAATGTTTTTCTTTACAAGAGTTGCCTTGGTCATGGTGTCTCTTCATGGCAATAAAACCCTAAGACAAGATGGTGACTCAAAGTAAGGCAGCTGCATCACCAACCCCTCCTACCCCAGCCTGGGTGATAGCTCCCAGAAGCAGCAGCATCTCTGAACCTATTCTTACCGCATTTGCAGCCTCCAGGAGGGGCCTGTGCACCTCATAAGCTTCTGCATCTCCTGGGTCCTGTGAGTTACGAGAGGTTGTACCCTTCTTCATAGGAGTAAATTTTCCATCAGGAGAAAATGACTGTGTTGCCCACATGGGCAATCTTTACTTACTGGGCACAGTAAGCTGTCAGCCACAGTCCCTCCTCCTCTAGCATTTCACAGCTCTTGGTACCAAAGCTGCCTAGGGCTTCAATGTAGTGCTAGTGCTGGCTTCTTGCAAATTCTAAAATTACCCCATCCCTGGTGATGGCTAAGTACATGGTGACTCCCGCAGTACTTACTTACTTGTATTTCAATTGCAAATTGGATTAATACATTTAATTTCAGTATGTTGGGAAGGATTCTGAATCTGTTATTTGTTACCTTCTGTAATAGTTGTTAGGAGACAGTTTGATCTCCAGGTGGTATGTCCAAAGAGACCCATCCAAGAGACAGGAGAGTTCTCAGCAAGAGGGAGAGATTCTTGGTCATATTCTCTAGACTGTGAGAAAATCCTTCTCACCTTCCACTTAATTTCTTAAAGAGTTGAGTGAGACAGGTGTCACAGTATGCTGATTGTGGTGGTTTGAATGAAAATGCCCCCCATGGACTTAGAGGGAGTGGCACTACTAGGAGGTGTGGCCTTGATGGAGTAGGTGTGGCTGTATTGGAGGAAGTGTGTCACTGGGGGCGGGCTTTGCGGGTTCAGATGCTCAAGCCAGGTCCAGTGTCTCTCTTCCTGCTGCCTGTGGATCCAGATGTAGAATTCTCGGCTACCTCTCCTGTACCATGCCCGCCTGTGTGCTGCCTGGCTTCCTGCCATAATGCTAATGGACTGACCCTCTGAACTCTAAGCCAGCCCCAGTATAAATTCCTTTATAAGATATCACCGTGGATATTGGTCTCCACAGCATTAAAACCCTAACTACGGCACTCACGTAGTTCTATAAGTACAGAAGAACATCATGTGAGACCAGCCTGGTAACAACATAGCAAGTCCACGTCTCAAGCAACAACAACCATAACGGTAACAAATAACACTTTAAAAAGTTTAAATTGGTTAGACAAGTGATGGCATTGCTTCCCTGCAATTGGTATTTTGCAACATTTTCATCTCTTTCTTCTGTCATGTGTGCTAACAATGATAGATAACATAAATCTGATCACTTTAATCATTTTTAAAAGATTTGTTTATTATTATATCTAAGTACACTGGAGCTGTCTTCAGACACTCCAGAAGAGGGAGTCAGATCTCATTGCAGATGGTTGTGAGCCACCATGTGGTTCCTGGGATTTGAACTCAGGACCTTTGGAAGAGCAGTCAGTGCTTTTAACTGCTGAGCCATCGTCTCTTCAGTCCCAGTCTTCAGTCCAGTGACATTATCTAAGGCACCCTCACCATCCACCTCCAGAACCTTGGTGATTTTTCTATTATTTCTGCCCATCTATAAACCTCTGAATGCCAACCTCCAAGGAACCACAATTAATCTTAAGAACAAACAAATGATTGCCATGGCCAGCACAGTGGTTAAATGACCATGGTTTTGGATGGCCTGTCTCTGTCTCTGTCTCTGTCTCTGTCTCTGTCTCTGTCTGCCACCCTCTTCTTGGCCAGACTGTTAGTACCGAGACCTGTGAGACCTATGACGACATATAGGCGACAATTAGCACAGTGTGACTATAGGCCAGTTGCCAAGGCAACAGCCACCATATACCCAGAATTCAATGGCCCACCTTTACCTGTAATTTACATTATCACCTGTACATAATTGGGTACCGTTTCTCCTCTCTCTCTCTTTCATTTCCTTCCTTCTTCCTGCCCACTGTGGCCTCATTGTGCCCACATCTCCACCATATCCCCGAGGCCCACGCGGCAAGCAGACAGGTGACCTACGCGGCGTGCAGGCAGACAAATTGCATGGAAAAACCAACACAAACCAACCTCTGGATTGTGTCTGTGCTCTTCCCCCTGGAACATGGGGTTACATCAGTATGTGCCGAGAAGTTATCATGAGTGTTAAAAGTGCACACGTTGCATTTCGGACTGTGTCCAAGGGCTAAGCAAAATTTGCTGTTTACCGTTGCTCTTAGTCCATCGACAGGTCATTTTTCTTCTGAGGAAAATCCTCTCCCAAACACACACTGAAAAAATTGAGGTGAAATTGAGCACAGGCTGCCCCGATATTCTTCCTGAATTGGCTTGTCCAGATGCCAGCCTCTCTGTACCCTTTTTTTCTAGACTTGACAGCACCTGCTACCCTGATGGTTTCCATGGGCCAAGAAAACCTGGGTGTGGATCCAGTATGACGGTATTGTGGGTCTCGGGGGGGTTGGTTAGGAGCTAAGGGATTTTAGGAACTATGTTTGCAGCATCAAATCTGAGGTCCCAGATAAGGGCTTAGCCGCAAGTCCTGCTGGGAGGGGAAGCAGCTGGTTCCTCTCTTCTGCTGGGAATGAAGCCTCTCCTTTGCAGGACAGCTCACCCCTTTCTTTCAGTCAGCTTTCTCCCTTTGGACTCTATTCTTTGACCTACCGGTGGCTTCTGAGGCACAACCTCCCTCGTTTTCTAAAATTACCCGCTACTTTTCTCACCCATTGTCTGACTCCCTCTTCAGGAAGTCAAACGTCCTCTGTTTCAGTCATTATGATATTACCAGTGATTAGGCCCTTGTCTGGAGTAAGGAAGAGTCTCTGCAGGCCCTCGCTGTGCCACCCAAACATGTGTTAGTCTCTCCCCTCCTACCTCACGCCCCTCCCACACAGTGGGGCATTCAACATGAGAAAGTGGGAGTGTGGAGAGGTCAGTGTGGTGGTTAATATTGTCAGCTGGATACCTGGGAAGTGGGTCTCAGCACACCTGTGAGGCCTCGTCTATGCTAAGCCTAGCCTCTGCGAAAGCCTGTGAAGAATTGTCTTGACTGCGCTAATTGGCATGGGAGGACCCATGTGCAGTGTGGGTGGACCATTGTCAGGTCCTTGCTGTATTCCACGGAGAGAGCATGCCAGGCCCTAGCAGTGCCGCTGCACCCATTCTTTGTTCTGTTTCTGATGACAGATGTGTTGTGACCAGCTCCCTCAGGTCCCCATTGCTGTGACTTCCCCCAGTGATGAACATAGCCCTTTCTTTCTCCATTAAGCTGTTTGGCTCAGGGTGTTTTTTTTATCACAGCTTCAGGAAAACAAACTAAGACACTAGGAGACCGTCGGTGAGTTGACCTCTGGCACAACCAGGGGTCCTGAACTCTAGACATGCAGTGACTACATGTACTGGCTAGTTTCGTGTGTCAACTTGACACAGGCTGGAGTTATCACAGAGAAAGGAGCTTCAGTTGGGGAAGTGCCTCCATGAGATCCAGCTGTGGGGCATTTTCTCAATTAGTGAGCAAGGGGGAAGGGCCCATTGTGGGTGGGGCAATCTCTGGGCTGGTGCTCTTGGGTTCTATAAGAGAGCAGGCTGAGCAAGCCAGGGGAAGCAAGCCAGTAAGAAATATCCCTCCATGGCCTCTGCATTAGCTCCTGCTTCCTGACCTGCTTGAGTTCCAGTTCTGACTTCCTTTAGTGATGAACTGCAACGTGGAAGTGTAAGCTCAATAAACCCTTTCCTCCCCAATTTGCTTCTTGGTCATGATGTTGTGCAGAAATAGAAACCCTGACTAAGACACTACATTAGCATACTTCTTCCATTCTGGAGAAGGGAGTAGGCAGGCATTTTCTTCCCCGGTTCCACAGCTGAGATCCTTGAGAAGGCAGGCCCTACTACTCACGTGCTCTTAGTCAGGCTAAGTTATACCTGCTCTTCCCAGCAGAGTTTTGAAAGTTTTGTTCCTTCCCAGGAGGAAGGTGGGGAGGAAGGAAAGTGTTAATGAGGTTGGTTCTTTCTTTTCCCCTGTGCTTTAGTTAGGGTTTCACTGCTGTGAACAGACACCATGACCAATGCAAGTCTTATAAAAGACAACATTTAACTGGGGCTGGCTGACAGGTGCAGAGGCTCAGTCCATTGTCACCAGGGCAGAAGCATGGCAGCATCCAGGCAGGCATGGTGCAGGAAGAGCTGAGGGTTCTATATTGTTACCCAAAGGAAGCCAGGAACAGACAGGGCATGCTCAGGCATCTAGGAGGCAGATCCCCAAGCCCATCCTCACAGTGATGCACTTCCTCCAACAAGGCCACACCTTCTAATAGTGCCACTCCCTGGGCGAGCATATACAAACCATCACACCATGTCTCAGGCCAGGACAGACATTCTTTCCCAACTCACCTTGGACCATTCCATTTGGCCTAAGTTCTTGGTTGAAGGCTGGTTATAAGCCTGTATCCTGAAGCAAGAGGATTTGCCTATGGCCCCTTCTGTTACCATTTACCAACATGCTCCCATGTCTATTCCTCAATGTGAGACTCAGCCTCATCATGTTCTGTTCCAACTGCGATCCATATCTTCTGTGTCTCCAACATTCTCAATGAAAGATTTCTCAGAGCGCTAAGGAGTTGGGGGGGGAGGGGATTCCTACTTACTGTCCCTCTTCTGTTCTGAAGAGCTCAAATATATATGTGAGAAGATGTGAGGACCACTGTTTTTACTCATGAGGAGAGAGACTCAGAAAAGTTAAGGGAAGATGCCGGGTACACTTGTGGTCCCAGATCTGGGGAGCTGGACATATACAGGGATGCACCTTGCTATGTGATAACGGGTCTGGATTCATTCATGAGCATCCATTCCTTCTCAAATTCTTGGTTGATTTTTTTTTCCTTCAGGTTCCTCTTCCCGTGCAGTTGCTTAATTGTTGTCTGAGGGTCCTGGCAGCTGGCACTGTCTCCAGCTGTAGCCACTGTGTCATACCCCACATCTTACACTGAGCTGGTATAGGAGCATGGCCTGGCATGGACAGAAGAGCCTTCCCTGGAAGCAACAAGAAGAGTCTGTGGTGCAGGCAATGAGGGGGGAGAAGACCCAGGCAGGACCATAAAACGTGCCTGGTGATCTGGCATCTAGCCCAAAGCCTGAGGTGTTTAGGACCCTGGGGCTTGACTGAGTAGAGGAAGGATGGGGTAGTGTTATCCATTTCAGTCTGGGCAGATCAACAGATGGGGAAGAAGGCAGGAGGTGAGCCTGTATCTGGCCTTGTCATCTCCCTCAGTTTTATCTGTGGAGAGGAAATGCGTTGTACAAACTGTCACGATACTCCTTTTAGAGTCTGATTTCCTTTTGTTTGTTTTAACCCTCCTGATGCGGAAGCCACGTTCTCTGATGGCTGTGTATGGGGCAAGGGGAAGGGGGGAGCATCTCACAGGAGGCGAGTGGGGAAATCTGTAAGATTCAAGAAAGTCTCCTGCTCTAGAAATATCTGAGGGACCTTAGAAAGGTCCTCAGGGCAATTTCAATGGTATTTCTCTTAGTCAATATATTTCTGGTATCTCTTTAAAAAATAGTGTGGTGTGTGTGTGTGTGTATGTGAGAGAGAGAGAGAGAGAGAGAGAGAGAGAGAGAGAGAGAGAGAGAGAGAGAGCATGTGCACTCACATGCCCACCTGTGTACATGCATGCTTACATGTGCATGGACACACCTCTGTGTGTGTGTGTGTGTGTGTGTGTGTGTGTGTGTGTATGTGTGTGAATGTAGGTGCCAACGGAGGTCAGAAGAAGCTGGAGTTGCATTGGGTGCTGAGAAGCAAGCTTGTGTCCTCTGAAAGGGCAGTATGTAGACTTTCTGTACTATCAAGCCAACTCTGTAGCCTCTTACCTTAACTCCTTAAAAGCTATGGAGATTTATTTAAAGAAAGAAATATATCCCTCCACTATCTAGGCAATTTATTTTCGTGTGTTTCTTTTGCACATGTGTTTATCTGTGTGTGTTTGTGTGTCTGTGTATGAGTATGCATGCATGTTTGCATGTGTGTGTGTGTGTGTGTCTGTGTGCATGCATGCATGTATATGAACTCACCTGTATGTGTGTGTTTGTGTGTGTGTGTGTGTGTGTGTGTGTGAGAGAGAGAGAGAGAGAGAGAGAGAGAGAGAGAGAGAACATGTGCACTCACATGCCCGCCTGTGTACATGCATGCTTACATATGCATGGACACACCTGTGTGTGTGTGTGTGTGAATGTAAATGCCAACGGAGGTCAGAAGAAGCTGGAGTTGCATTGGGTGCTGAGAAGCAAGCTTGTGTCCTCTGAAAGGGCAGTATGTAGACTTTCTGTACTATCAAGCCAACTCTGTAGCCTCTTACCTTAACTCCTTAAAAGCTATGGAGATTTATTTAAAAAAACAAATATATCCCTCCACTATCTAGGCAATTTATTTTCGTGTGTTTCTTTTGCACATGTGTGTATCTGTGTGTGTGTCTGTGTGTGTGAGTATGCATGCATGTTTGCATGTGTGTGTGTGTGTCTGTGTGCATGCATGCATGTATATGAACTCACCTGTATGTGTGGGTGTGTGAGCATATATGTGTCTGTATGTGTGGAGCCAGACTTGACACCGAGAGTCTTCTGGGAGCACTCCTTCCTTCAGTATTGAGGCCGAGTCTTTCGGTTGAACCCTGAGCTTGCCACGTTGGCTAGTGGAGCCAGCCAGACTCTCATGGAGCCCCTTCTCTGCCTCTCAAGTGCTGGGATTACAGGCCTGTGATTACACTGTGTGATTACACGGTGATGTGGATATGAGCTCAGGTCCTCAGCTTCCATGGCGGATGCTTTCCTCACTGAGCCATCTCTTCAGCTGTCCACCCATTCTCATGTTTCAATAAGTGATGAATTTACACATTTCAAAGTGTCAAATAGTGGGCACTGAGAGATGGCAAGCACTCGTCAATTTTGCACAAGACTCTGGTTTGGTTCCCAGCACCCAACTGCTGCCCACATCTGTCCTGGGCGATCTAATTCCTTCTTCTGACCTACAAGGGCACCAGACACACACTGTGCCCACAACTACATGCAGGCAAACACTCATACACATACAATAAAAATAATAGCAAAATATCCAACGATAGGACAAGGACTGTAATAGATATAAAAATGACAGTCCCCAGCTCTCTGCCCAAAGGAACCTACTTAAAGTTTCCATGATTTTCTGAACAATTGTCCTGACTTACCTATCCCAGTGTGGGTAATGTGAATATCTGTCTATTGTTTCCTATAATACTGGCTGGCAGAGAGGAGTCTATAGGCACTGCTGTACCTGCTTTTTCTCCCCCTCTCTGTGCACAAAAACAACACATTTTTTTTCTCCCATCTGAATAGTAACCCTTGAAAATCTGTTTTAAAGATTTATGTTATGGATATGAATGTTTTGCCTGTGTGTGTGTGTGTGTGTGTGTGTGTGTGTGTGTGTGTGTGTGCTTTGTGGCTTTGCCTGGTACCTGAGGAGGTCAGAAGAGGGTGTCAGATTCCCTGGAACTGCAGCCACCATGTAGGTGCTGGGAACCAGTCGTGGGGTTGCCCCCACCTCTGCAATAGCAACAAGACATCAGCGTCAACTCTCCATAAGGGGGCATCCTACACCATGCCACCATTGCCTACTTGTGGGTTGCTTTTCTTTGGGTTTAGACCAGCTGTGCTTCCGTGCATACATGTGTACCTATCTCTTGATCAGCATCAGTATCTATGTAGGAAAGTTCCCAGCAGAGTCAGCGCTACAGGTATGGGTACCTTGAAAATTAGGTGAACTTTCTCCGATTTCCTTCCAGTGATGACCCCGTCTGCCACTTTGGAGTCTTCAGCCACGTCTAATTGTTCTTCATAACTGATTAAGAAGAGGGCCTGTCAGCAACTGCATACCGTGTGTGTTCTTTTGTGATTGGGTTACCTCACTCAGGATGATAGTTTCTAGCTGCATCCATTTGCCTAAGAATTTCATGAACTCATTGTTTTTAATAGCTGAGTAGTACTCCATTGTGCTCGGAATACCCAAGATACAACTCACAGACCACATGAAGCTCAACATGAAGGAAAACCAAAGTGTGGATACTTTGATCCTTATTGGAAAGTGGATCAAAACACCCATGGCTCACAGCCAACCAATAGAATGGGGTCCCCAATGGAGCAGCTAGAAAGAGGACCCAAGGAGCTGAAGAGGTTTGTACCTCCACAGAAGGAACAATAATATGTACCACCAGTACCCCTAGAGCTCCCAGGGACTAAACAACCAACCAAAGAGTACACATGGAGTGACCCATGGCTCCAGCTACTTATGTAGCAGAAGATGACCATTTCAGACATCAGTGAGAAGAGAGGAGATTGGTCCTGTGAAGGCTCAATTCCCCAGAATAGGAGAATGCAAGTCAGGAAACTGGAGGGGGAGGGGATCAAGAGGAGGGGAAATGGGATGGGGGGTTTTTGGTGGGGGTAACATGGAAAGGGGTTCATTTGAAATGTAAATGAATAAAGCAAATGGAAAGAAAGAAAAGAAAGAAAGACAGACAGAAAGAAAGGGCCCTGTCATTTAGTTTCTTGAGGTCTGAGGGGTTTTTGTTGTTGTTGTTTTCAAGTCTCTGCTTGCTGTTCTGTCTTCCATGATTACTGATTGCTTTTACTTTTACCATTTAGCAATCTGCTCTCTATCTGCTTCCTCCATTTCTTCCATGTTGGGCTTATAACCGGTTCTCTATGTCGTTTGCATGCATTTTTTTCTTAAGAGGGAGACAATCTGCCCCCTTTCCTGTCACATGACTTATCAAGTTTCCCAGCCAGTCCCTTTTCTCTTGGTTTGGGGCACAACTCCAAGAGCGGTTTTTTAATGTAATAGAGTATTGATCTTCGTCTTTGAGATGTCTATGTGTCCAGCCCTTCCTAAAAAAAAAAAAAAAATCCTTATTCCAGGAGCATAAAAATAGCCATTTATTTTTTCCAAACTTCTATGTTTTTTTTTTAAATACCTTTTTTGGTGTATGCTGTGGGGGACTAAATTTCTAGGGCTTTCTTTTTTGGTTCCTTCACTGATTTTTGTATTTAAATCTTTGATCCCCTGGGAATCAATGTTAGTGTATTGAATGAAGCAGAAATCCAACTTAATTTTTCCTTTCTTAATGAGTTATTGATCCAGCCTCATTAGCTGAGGAATCTCCTTTGCCTACTGTTTTAAAATGTCTCCCTTTCTCACACTAATCCTCAGGTAGACCTGGTTTCATTAAATGGAGTCTTTATTCTTATTTCTAGGTCTACTTTTTTCTAGTCTATTTTCTAGTCTACTATTTTCATGATTGGAGCTTTACACCGGCCTTAGCTGTCAAGCTGGGATAATTCTTTATATTTCATTTTCAAGAATGTTCCAGATTAATCTTCATAATTGGTTTTATAAATGAACTTAATATTATTTTAACTCACACCATGATGTGAAAAATTGCTATTTCTATTGGAATTTCATTCAACTTAAACATTAATTTATGGGAAAATGGTGTTTTCCTATCAGACTGCAGTTTGTCCTTCAACTGAAGGCATTCAGGGGTCTGTTTCTACTTTATCAAAGTCTTTATAATGAGCACTCTGCAAGTTGTGTCTTACATTTGCCTCCTGGATTCTTTAGGTTGGAATTTTGGGCAGTTTTGTGATTTAAGAAATCAGAATTTTGCACAGTTTTGTGATTTAAGAAAGCCACTGATCTGTGTGTGTGTGTTTTGTGTGTGTGTGTGCAGGTATATGTGTGTATGCATATGTGCATGTGTGCGTGTGTGAATGTGTGCATGCATGTGCATGTAAGTGTGCACGTGTGCATGTGTGTATGCATGTATGTGCATGTGTGTATGTGTGTGTGCATGTACATGTGTGTATATGTGTACATGTGTATGTGTGTATATGTATGCATGTGTACATGTGTATGTGTGTATACGTATGCATGTGTGCATGTGTGTGTGAATATGTACAGATCTGTGTATGGGTGTGCATATCTGTGTATATGTGTATGTTTATATGTGTGTGTGCATGTGTGTGTGTTTGTGTATGTGTGTGAGTATATGTGTATGTATATGTGTCAGTATGTATGTGTATGTGTGAGTATATGTATGTGTGTATATGTGTGCCTTTGTGCATGTGTGCATGTGTATGTGTAGGTTTGTGTATGTGTTGTGTGAGCATGTGTATGTGTATATGTGAGTATGGGTGAGTGTGTGTGCATTTTTCTAAATGTCTCCTCTTTCAGTGCTCCAATTGTTTGTTCCTTACTGCTTGTCTTGAGGAGTCTTGTGTTTCCTGGGCCTAGTGCAGGTCATTAAATGATTCCATACGGGTGAGAATTGTGGAGTCATTGCATTTTGCCCAGAAAGTTTGTACTTTTTTCCAAAGCCCTGCTTCCCCTTCCTGACCACAGCCTGCTAGGTTTGCAGTTCCTAAAACACCACGCTCTATCTTGTCTGTGGGATTCCATGGATCTTCTTTGCCTAGTCATCATTTCCCCAGTCTCTGCTGAACAGTCACATCTCTCAGAGAGCCTTCCCTGAGCCCCAGCTGACATGGCGGTCTCCCCTTGCTCTGTGTGACCGCCCCTCACTGGCTGTACCCCTGGGTCATACTCATACCCTAAGACTTCAGAGTCCAGGATATATAAATAGGCAAATAAATATATATTTCCATACACATAAAGAAAATTAAAATATTAGTTATATATTTATGTATCACACATAAATATTAGATTAAATTAAATATTAACGGTAAATATTAAACATTAAGATTAAAATACTGATGACTGTAATGCTTTCAGCTGCCCACCACAGCTAAAGTGATATTTTAATTTTTTTTCCATTAAGGACCTCAGTAAGACTGAAACGTATCTATAAATTAAATCTAACAAAATAATTTTGAAAGTAATTTGGCAAAATGAAGTGCAGATGTGCTTCATGTGGCTGGGATCTGAGAAAGAACACGTTTGGGTCCCACTGAGCCATCACACTCCTGAGGAGTGTGTACGGATATCGGTTGCTGTGGGTGTGTGTGTGTGCGCGCGCATGCATTGTGTATTCATAAATATATATCCACATATATTCATATATGGGAATATATAGATATATGAATATATCTATATATTCATATGTATGTGTACATATGTGTATATATATGAATTATATCTACATATATATGGTATATAAATATCCATATATGTGTATATGCATCACCTTCTTTCCACAAGACTCTCCTCCATTTCTCTTGGACTAGACTACCATGTCTTTCTATTTATGTTTTTATCTTCCCCTTAAACACATTGACAGACAGTATATTAGCATGTATGTTATTACTTTTAATCTCTCTCTTTTTTTGGGGGGGGGTTTCCAAGACAGGGTTTCTCTGTGTAGCCCTGGCTATCCTGGAACTCACTCTGTAGACTAGGCGGGCCTGGAATTCAGAAATCTACCTGCTTCTGCCTCCCAAGTGCTAGGATTAAAGGTGTGCGCCACCACCGCCCAGCTAATCTCTCTTTTTTTAATGTTTGTGTGTGTGTGCCCTTGAGTATGTGCTTATATATGTGTGTATATATATATATGTGTGTGTGTGTGTGTGTGTGTATGCATACATTCATACGTGCATATGTAGAGACCAGATGATGACTTTGTGTGTCTTCCTCCGGCACTCTCCATGTTATTTCCTCCAGGACAGTCTCTCACTGAACCTTGCTCGTTCGATCCCCACCCACCATGTTCCTGGCATTCGTGACTATGCCTGTCTTTTTATGAAGGTGCTGGGATTTGAACTCAGGTCCTCTTCCTTTCATAGCAAGCTCACTTAGCCCTGTTTTATGAATGATTACTAACACTCTGTGAATGTTCTGGAAGTGCATCTTTTTTCACTGTACACTAACTTTTTTTTGACAAGTTTCTCACAGTGATACACAGATATTTTAAACATTTGCCTGATGCCTGTACTTGCTAAGTTTTCTGCGGTGCCCTGGGAAGCTTTTGTGTTAGTTTCTGTCCGGTTTTCCCTGTGTGGAGAGCCATATTGCACCCGACATCCATACACACTCCTCGGGAGTGTGAGGGCTCTTGGCGAGACCCAAGCATGCTTTTTTCTCAGATTCCAGACCCATGAGGCACATCTGCACTCCATTTTGCCAAATTACTTTCAAACTCATTTTGTTAGATTTAATTCATAGAAACATTTTGGTCTTATTGCTGTCCTTAATGGAAAAAAAATATATCACTTTAGCTGTGGTTGGCAGCTAAAAGTATTACAGACATTTTAATCTTAAATTACTCAAGTGCACTGATCCCTCCTGTTCCTTACAGTAATTTATCTGCAATGCTTTTGCATTTATTTCAGATGAGTAATCATATTATTCAAAAAATACTCACTTTGTTTCTTTATTTCTAAGCGTTCTAA
The DNA here is from genome assembly GCF_947179515.1 of Apodemus sylvaticus. Lineage (NCBI taxonomy): Eukaryota > Metazoa > Chordata > Mammalia > Rodentia > Muridae > Apodemus > Apodemus sylvaticus. The sequence goes on along the minus strand of NC_067490.1, from coordinate 19,503,348 downwards.
AAAGATGTTTTTACTTTTATTAACGTGCAGTTTAAACAAATGGGATTAAAGTAATTGCAAGAAAATGAGCCTCTACCAGACATGAAAATATTATATTATTATTATTGTTGTTGTTGTTTTGCTGTTGTTGTTGTTGTTATTTTGTATTTTTCCCTAAGCAACACAGCGTAATGGTTATTTTATATAGCACTGTATTATATTTGATATTATAAGTAATGTAGATGAGCTAGCAATATGATTCAGCAATTGAGAGCACTTAAGGTTTGCTTCCCCAACACCTAGGTCAGGTAGCTCACAAGACCTGTGATTCCAGTTCCAGGGGAACCGGATGCCCTCTTCTGGCCTCCATGGCTACTGGCACTCACATGTAAACACCCTTCACACACACATACACAGAGTTAAAAATGAATACATTTAAAAGGTGATTTAATGATTAGCCCAAGTATGCAGGAGGACGTATGTGGCGACTTACAAATACTGAGCTGTCTGTATTAGACTCTTGATCATCTGTTGCTATGAGCATCTTGGGGCATCCGGGGTGCGGGGTGGGGGTGGGGGGGGTCCTAAAAACAATCCCCTGGGAATATGGACGGTTGAGTCTATGTAGTTGGACGTATTTGTCAAAACTCACTCAGCTGCATGTTCTGTGTTGTGCTTCTCCTCATCACCTCTGCCTGCCTCCTTTTTGATCCCCAGAATCCTTTTGTTAAAGAAAGGAAGCCTTTGTGTGAAGGTATGCATATTTATTTTCCCAATAAAATGAGCACTTGGAATTTGCTTTTCCAAATGGAGACTGTATAGAGAAAGCTGGCGCAGCACTTACATCCTGAGTAGGGGTTAGGGTGCCTTTTTCCCTAGGAGAGTTAGGAATCTATCGTAGTGTTTTCTTTAAAATCTTTTCACCCTTGGAATCTTTAGTCTACTATGAGTTCATCTGTCCATTGACTGACATATGGTGCTCAACCTAATTTTATTCCAGATGGGATTTTAGTCAGCATATTATTTCATTAGTAAAATTTCTACCTTCTGCTATCCTGATATGTCTGGAATTAACTCTTCTTGGGCACGGTTTACCATTATTTTAATAATCTTTGAAGAAATTATTTGTGTGCATATTTTCATATATATATGTATCCATGTGTGCATCTGTCTGAATGTATATACATGTGAAAACGTCTGCCTTTATAGTTTGCTGGTATCTTGCTAAGATTTCTGCATCATGGCAATGCAATGACAGAGAGCTCATAAAGAATGGTCTACCTCGGAGCTGGTGTGAGATGGCTCAGCGGCTAAGAGCACTGGCTGCTCTTCTGAAGGTCCTGAGTTCAAATCTCAGCAACCACATGGTGGCTGGCAACCATCTTTAGGAGGACCTGATGCCCTCTGTAGGCAGGCAGATGTATATGCACCAGAGCACTCATACATTAAATACATAAAATTATATATATATATATATATATATATATATATATATATATATATGAATGATCTATCCATTTCTATTCCTCACATCTTTGATACAGTTCTTAAACTGTACAAACCTGGTACTTTTTGGTCAGGAAGCATTTGCATGCCAACTAAATCTTTAATTCTATGAGCTTCACAGTCCTTGAGAAAATTTTGTTAGTTCCCCCCTCTTAGGAAAAAAGATTTTTTTAAAAAAAAAAAATCCAGTTCTCCTAAGGCTTAAGATTCTAATAAATTAAACCATCCGTTGACTCTGTTTTCTTTGCTAATACTATTTATTGAGAGCTTCTCTTTTTATTGGTTTTTTCCTTTTTGTCTCATTAATTCTCAAATTGCCTTAGGATGCTGAGACTGAGTTTTTGGAGGATTTAGTGTGGGACATTTTAGGGCCGAAGAGGGGGTGATGAAAGAGGGGAATCTATACAGATGAATGGATGGAGGCTTAGCCGTCACGGACAGAGCCACATGTCCCATCCTGACAGGCTAGCAAAATCTCAATGATGTGTTTTTTTTTTTTTTTTTTCTCAGTTGTCAAGTACGAATACACGTCATAGTTTCCCCTTTGATTATTTTCATTTTTGCAGAAATGAGTATTGTACTCACGTTGTGGATTTTTATGAGGGTTAATGATGAATGAAGATTACCTCTGCCCCTCCCCCAAATAAAAAAAAGTTTTAAGTGGTGCGAGGGTGGCGTACGCAGTCAGATCATTAATTAGTTCAGTCTTCACTGCAGCAGAGAAGTAACAGGCCCAGACTTGAAAACAAAACAAAACACCAAAACATGGTTGTCAGTAGACTTAACTATACATATTGCTGTGCCCAACATGGTGGGCCTTGCTACCTGGCAATCCAGCTCATGATGACGGTTCTCCTGACTCCATCAGAGAATGATAAACTGCTATGGAATAAAGTAGGGTGACTTGAATGTGGCCGTATCTAGCATGTCACAGACTTTCTGAAAACTGAGTTCGTTCTTCCTATCCTTAGATTTAACCAAAGAGGCCGGGCTGGATGGCCAGAGGCCAAAACTGTGAACATCTCCTAGTGCTTGCTTGCTTAGTGACTGACTTGTTAAGCAAGAATTTAACTCCTGCATTGCATAAATCCACAATGAAATAGAGCATCACCATTAATGAATTTCTTTCTCTCTTTTTCTTTCTTTCCTTTCCTTTCCCTTTCTTTCTTTCCTTTCCCCTTTCTTTCTTTCTTTCTTTCTTTCTTTCTTTCTTTCTTTCTTTCTTTCTTTCTTTCTTTCTTTCTTTCTTCTTCTTTCTTTCCTTCCTTCCTTCCTTCCTTCCTTCCTTTCCTTCCTTCCTTCCTTCCTTTCTTTCTTTTCTTTTCTTTTCTTTCTTTCTTTCTTTCTTTCTCTTTCCTTTCTTCCTTCCTTCCTTCCTTCCTTTCTTTCTTTCTTTCTTTCTTCCTTCCTTCCTTCCTTCCTTCCTTCCTTTCTTTCTTTCTTTTTTTTCTTTTCTTTCTTTTTTCTTTCTTTTCTTTTCTTTTCTTTCTTTCTTTCTTTCTTTCTTTCTTTCTTCTTTCTTTCTTTCTTTCTTTCTTTCTTTTTCTTTTCTTTCTTTTCTTTCTTTCTTTCTTTCTTTCTTTCTTTCTTTCTTTCTTTCTTTCTTTCTTTCTTTCTTTCTTTCTTTCTTTCTTTCTTTCTTTCTTTCTTTCTTTCTTTCTTTCTTTCTTTCTTTCTTTCTTTCTTTCTTTCTCCCAAAACAGAGGCACAGTGTCAGTTGCTTTACATTGTTAGCAATGGGTAGACACGGAATAACTGCAGTAAGTCTAGCCAAAGACAGACAGGCCAACTGGCTTTTCTAGATCCTCCTCGCAGGCTGGCTTTTCTAGATCCTCATCCCACTGATATCCTGCTACATGTGGCTTCTCAGATGTAATGGATAGAATCTAGCACTTAGTTCCCTTGTCACGGTGGGCACATTTTAGGGGCTCAGCCGCCACACTGGCCGTGAGACACGATATCGGAAAAAACATTTCTACCACTCTCGGGAAGTCGTACTGGACAGTCGCACCCGCACCCCACAGCGAGTCAGTAACAATGAATGCGGTGGGGATTCGGAGAAGAGACCCGAGTGACCACGAGGGCGGCTGGCTGAACGCCTGTGGTTCTGACCTATACACAAGGCAGCTGGCTGGATGCCTGTGGCTCTGGAAAAACACGATTAAAAATAGTCTGCTATTTCAACAAATGCTTCACAATGTTAATTCTGGTAACTTGCCCAGAGGTCCTCGAATTCAGGAATTCTGAATCCATGTAGCACAAATTAGTGCGCTTTATTTATTTATTTTTACTTTTACTTTTATTTTTTTGTAGATCGACCTTAAGGCTCTCTTCTCTTACCCTACTCCTGGCCACTGGTCATTTCCAACTCTTCCTCTGCACTTGTGTTTACTGTAAATAACCACTCAGACCCTGATCTCTATCAGCTGTAAAACATTTGTTGTCCTTGGCCACTTTCCTGGAATGTATCATTAGGTATTTTCATTGCTTTTGTGCCCTGAGTGAATCTTTACCGAAGGTATTGTCCTGTTCTGACATTTACCAAGCAAGCCTGGTTAAAAAAAAAAAAAAAAAAAAAAAAAAAAAAAAAAAAGGTAACTTATCATGTTTCCTCTTGTGTTTGAATCTCCTCTACAAAGGCCCAGTGTGGTGCAGAGGGATAGCTGTTCTTTTGCTGCAAGCAACCAGGCCACATTGTATGATGAGACAGATGCAGAGTGCTGATCAGAGGGCCATGGGGATGGGGTGCTTCCCATTCGAAAAGGGATGGCAGCCAGCAAGGAGAGGGTGGAAAGTGTTGTCACAACTCTTGCTGGCCCTGTAGTCCTTTGGAGAGTCCATTCTAATGAGGAAAGGGGTCCTATGTATTGTCTTTTTATCAAAATGGATGCTTCCCATCTCCTGCCTGCCCACCTGCCCTGCCCGCCCTCCACGGGTCCAGAGCTGTCACGACATACTTGCCACCAAAATTGCTATCTCCGGCCTACTCAAAGCCCATCTCGATGTCGTGATGACTGTCACTGGAGTCCTCCCTGACCCTGTTCCTGCCCCTCCCGCCTTATCTCTAAGACTCCTCGGGAAAGGAATCCATAGGTCTGCCTTGCAGATGCCTCATTTTGACTGCTGGTAAGCTAAGGAAGGCCAGGGGCGAGCCATAGACTTCCGGCGAAAGTCTCAATATTTTTATCTATCATCTCTACCCAAAGGGTGCTGACGTTACTGACCTCGGGATCTGTTTTCCTACATTTTCAACCCCTGTGCTCTTCCAAGTCCATCAGGGATGTGGCCATCTAGTCTACCACCCCAGGTGAAACCACTTCTACGTTAGGCTGCATTCTGCATTTGTGAATGACATCAGTGGGGACAGCCTAACCCAGTGGCCTCCCTGTGTAACCTCTTCTTTTGGTCAGGACAGTGACCGGAGGCTCAATGTGGCCTACTCAGATGGTCTCCACCACACTTTAACCTCACCTAACCTCATTCCTTCAGTGAGGTCTGTAATCATGCCCTGTAAGCTATTACCCTCAGACCCTGTTCAATTACTGTAAGTTTAACTTGGGGCCTTTGCATACATGATCTCTGATGCTTAAATTACCCAGCCCTAGTCCCCTCTAACTTAGTTAACTCGTGCTTATCCAGCCTATCCCTTTAGTGGTAACTTCCTCTTAGATATTTTATTAGTCATCAGACTCCTCCCCTAGAATGAGGTAACCTCGGACTATTACCCTTATAAGGGTAAATGACTTTTTTTCCCAGAGAGACTCTAAGGCTCCACAGGGAGTCGCTTTCCATTTCCATTGTGTTTGCTGTTCCAAACAGCAAGTCCTGGCAATAGAGGTATCAAGACACTTTTGTTGACTAAATCAATAAACAGTAACTTTATGTGACCTGCCAGCATAGGAAATGCTGACTTTTAGCAGCCCTGTCTGTTCCCTTCCCCTTTCCCCCTCCCCATCTCCCCTTGTCAAGTTCAAATCTTTACTCTACCATTTGCTAGTCAGATACAAGTGAAAACCTTTCTAAACTATAATTTTTCTCATTAGTAAATCAGCCATAACCATTCGTAGGCGAAGGAAGCTTCTAGTAGGTTCCCAGTAAGCCACGCTCATTCTCATCATCATATCCAATTTGGAGGCCAGAGACTGGAAGTCAGTCCTCTGCTGCAGCCACAAAAGCTCCCCAGGAATAAGAGACAGACACTCCCAAAGGAAACAGATAGTAACATTTTTTATTAAATATTACAGTGGATCAAAAAGTACAAAATATCTCTTGCCTGCTATGTGATTGGGAAACCATTGGCACAGAATACAGTATCAAAAGCAGTAATAAGTACAATTTGGAAAACATACAAAATTGAGTGTTTATAGTTGGCTCAGCATTCTTCTGGTAGTGTTTAAAACTAGAGACGCCAAGGCTACTCAATAACCTCTCCATTGGGAAATTATATAACATCACTGGGCCAGGTTGCTATATACAAATATCGCCTTACAGAGCATCAAGGTTACATAGCTGGGGTTACTCAGAGTGTACAATATTTACAACACAGGGAAGTTTAAAAAAGTATAAACAGCCAAGAGATTATGCTGCTATTTTTTTTTTCAGAGTTCTTTCCGCCATAGGGAGACAGCAGAATATCAAATACATCAACAGTCAACACCGGAGTGGAGGTGCTCAAAGTCCCTCCCCCAGCGGTGTGGGTCTCTCCGGGGCAAAACCATTCCCGTTCCTTTCTCAGCTTGGAATAAGACTAGACCACACGGGACTTGGCTGGCCACCACCAAATGTGACTTAGTGGGACAACACGAGAAAAGAGATAAATGGTTCTCTTTGAAGGCACACTACATAAAATATATTTTGTGGGACCACCTTAAACTTCCATCCGACACACCAACACAGTGACATACAGTACCTAAGGAGTCATGCACCAGATCGAAATTCAACACTGAGACAAACCCTTCTATAGAAGCCCTGATGAACAAGTAAAACCGGGAGCTTCTAGCTAGGAAAGAAACCAGTCTGACCTGTGGCAAATACTACATGTTTGAGTCAGTTTCTACAAAAAAATACTTTAAACCTCAAACTTGGGCTGCTGCGCTATTTTTATTTTTTTACTTTCTATTTCATTTTTTTTTAAGTTGAATTTCCAAAAGTGAGACCCCGAACAAGTTGCCTAGAGATGGCATCTTTTTTAAATATCATTTAGAATCTCCAAATGCCCAACAATTCACGGGGCTTGGTGCATTTTGAATTGCAACATTTCTCGGAAGCCGCACTTGGTAAATGGATTTAGGACTCCGGTGCCAATTGGATTCCACAATTTCCTTTACAGAACAACTAATAACAATGGTTTGCTTGCAAAAAGAAAGGCTTGTGCAATGCCATTCAATAATAAGGCCCCTTGAACTCAAACAATGCAAACAAAGCCAGATTTAAGACTTTTAAAAAATGTCCTTCTCAGCCAATGAGAAATTCAATGGTCTTTTTGAAAGATCTCCAAGATCTCCGTTTGGAGTTTTAAAACAAATAACACACCACTTCTACTGGGAAAGTAACCCCCTCCCCCAGGTCTTTGCATTTGTCCTGATGTTTCTTTCATGGAGGGTCCGGGCTCCCTTCAACAGAAATAGCGAGTCTCCTCTCGCAAGGGATGAGAAAAACAATCGCTGGACTATGTTGACATTGTTTGAAAATGGCATGACTGAATTCCTACTTGGTGAACGCATCGCAAATCACCACATGGAGGGAAAACAATCGCCCCCATCTTGCAAATGGGTGAGCTTGTGGTGGTGGGGTATTTTTGTGTGGGGACAGACATCACCGTTTTGCATTGAGAAATGAACTCACAGGGACTGTGTATGGATCCAGCCCATGTCTGCTACAGAATACCTGGTTCTTTTTCTCCTCCTTTGATTCTGTGGCTATTCAACCTAGTGTCAATTTCTCAAACTGTGTCCTGGCCAGTATCATGCTGGCTGGAATGGAGACCCACCCCCAACACACATACCCTTTCTTGTGCAACAACAGAATAATCTGCGTGTGCACATTTATGAGCTAAGTTATACTAATCTATCTATGGTCCTATTAAATATATAATATATTTATATATATTATTCCACAGGAAGGTAAATAATTAATTGAAGCGAATGGAACTCTTAACACTGGGTTGCTACATTCTTTTGTTTCCACCTTTGGATAGCATGATACTACATGGACTATTTGGCTTCATATCATGAGGACATTTCAAGATGAACGAGGGGCATGCATGACTGCGTGAAGAGCCGTGGATTCACGGTCACTGGTTTTGATTATTTTTGTAGTTCAGTTACCTATTCAGAGATGTTGAAAACCGTCATCATCAAGTTTAATAGACTTAATATGTCAGAGGTGAGAGAGAGAGAGAGGAGACTTGGTTAACTATGGTCCTATAGTCTACTGGTGTTTGGGGGAGAAGAGGACTTCGTATGTCATCAACAAAGCTTTTGGCAGGGTTGGGTGCAGATGGGAACAAGAATCCACTCTAAGGGTCCACTTGCTATGCGAAGCAGATTTTGTGCTTTGGAAGCAAATGGAATCAGGTGTCAAAGAGTGCCAGGCAAAAGACCTCCAAAGCAGACAGTACAGCCACGTGGTGAAAAACTTGATACAAACCACCTTACGGGTACAAATAATCATCAAACCCAGGCCCAAGACATCCAAGGAAGATGGCTTTCTTTCAGAAACAGGTCATCCAATTATTCCTCAAAGATTACTTGAGAGAATCTTGCTAGGAAACTCAAGAAGCCAGCTGGTGGTGACAATCACCCTGTCCCTTGATGGGCCAAGGCCTGGCTAGGGTACCCAGTGGTCAGACCTTGGGTAGCTCCCCTCTGCTGGAGAGTCACACACTACCCTTTCCCAAGTCCCCTTTCTGCAGACCATTTAAAAGGTGCAGTTCCAGCACCGGTGTGAGTTACCCTGGCTCTTGTCCTAAGTGTTGAAATTCCTAAAAACCTCTCCTCAGCCCATAAGTGGGGTCTACTTGGTAGCTTTCCACAAACAAGGTTTTTGTTTTATGAATTCTCTGGTATGTAGGACGGGTTCACAGCCTAGATAAGGTAAGTGCAATGCTTAATATTTTCACATAATCCAACACTTCAAAGCAAAGCATTTGGCCAGGAAAGCAGTATCTAAACTCTATCGATTCTCCATCCCACTGTGAGGGACAGAATCCTCGAGGCGCAGACCCACAAAGCGCAGGCCTTAAGCTAGCTTGTGTTCTCCAGGGTTTTTTTTTTTTCTTTTACAGTCTGTTCCACTAAAATCAGTTGCTTCAATTTGTAAACAATAACTTGACCACCCAAAGCTGCTCAAAAGAAGATGAGGTGGGGGGGCGTGGTTTATGGGGGGGGGGTGTTGCTAAAATACACATTGAGGACTGGAAGAGCCAAGTCAGCCTTCCAAACAAAACAGAACAGAGCAGAACAGAACAAATCAAAACAAAACAGAAGACCTGCAAATAGAAGGGATGCTGTTTAATTAAAAAACAAACAGATAAACAAACAGATACACAAACCAAAAAAAAAAAAAAAAATACCCCAGGGCCGGAACAAGAAAACTGGGGAGGAAAACACAACTACCTGTATATAAATTAGGTGAGCGGACAGTGATACAGGTAGCTTTAAGAAGCAAATATATACAGTTTAACAGTGTTTCCTTCTCTGGATTGTTTAATAGTGTCAGAATGAAAGGTCTCTAAGTTTTACTATACATTGCATTGATTGAACTTGGTAAGTTTGATGAAAAAAGACGGGCGTCCCCTGGCTATTTATTACCAGCCAGTCAGTCTTGCCCTTGCCTTTGAAAAGCCTGCCTCCCCCGCTTCCCAACTTTATGCTCAAGGTAACTTCCTTACCATCCAAATTCAGATGGGGTCCTCTGCTTTCTTCTAGGACAGACCACCAGATACCTTCACAAGACCAACGTGAAAAGACAAAGACCTGGAGGCCCTAGGCCATCCGTGTCGGAAGGGAGGTCACACAACTGGCCAGTCAGGCTAGGGTTGTCCCGGAAAAGGTAGGTAACTGTTCACCTCTATGGCTGGGACGAAACCAGATTAGAAGGAATACCGACTTCCAACTTGGCAAGCCAGTCCCTTCAGGGTTGGTGTATGGACCGCGTGTGTGTGCGCGCGCGCGCCATTTGGGGGATGCTGGGCCCTGGCGAGGCTTACAGTTTTGTGCTGGGGTGTACGGATGACAGCTGAGAAGACGGGAAGGCAGCCTGAGGGTTGATAGCAGCTAATGGGTGGATACTGTTGTGCAAGAGGTCCCCGTAGGAACTTCCGACTGGGGTGGCTGCGGCCAAGTGTCTATACAGCTGCTGAGAATTTGTCGGCGATGTAAAAATTCCTCTTTGCATCACGAGCGAGTGGAAAGCCAGAGGCTGCATGAGAGGAGAAAGCACCGTCTGGTTCTTCAAGTACTGCAGAGAGTGGGAGTACCCGGCCGGGAGCCTGGAGTTCAGGCCTGAGTTACACAGGTTCCCAGAATACAAACCTGGGAAGATAGGGGAGGACAGAGGGAGCTTGTGACCTTCCAATGCAGCCCCAGAATGTCCACTGTAGCCTCCTTTGTTACCCTCGCTCTCCTGTTCTGAGGCCTTTTCTTTCCCAGAAGCCTCCTTGGCTGGGTCCAAGGGAGACACGGCTCTGGCCTTTTTCCCGGCGATCACAAGATCTATATCCTCCAGGCTGCGCTTTATGGGGCGTGCAGCTCCAATGGTCTGCGGGCTCATCTTCCGGTGCAGGATGGGGTGGACCATGCCTTCCACCTTTCTGAAGTTCTCCAGTCTCACGTGGTGAGGCTTTCCTGACCTTGCAAGTGACTCCGGGTATTTTTTAGGGGCCGACATGGTCATGGGGGATACCCTGCAGGCTTTGGGATGACAGTCTCGACTCTGGCTGCTGATGGCCTGAAACTGGGAGATGCCTTTGCTCTCCTGGGACCCTGAGGCTGAGTGGGCCAGGCCCAGGACTTTGCTGGTTAGTTTATGTGGGTTCTTGGGAAGGCTCAGGTCTGTTGGTTGATCATCCGTAGAAGCTTCCGCCGCCGCTGTCGTCGCCGTAGCCAGCTTCTTATCTTGCAGATGGAGAGATGCGAGATAATTGACGTGAATCTTCTCCGGGTGCTTGTGAGAGACAAAGGTGCTGTTTTCAGATTCCTGGTACGCGTCCCTAGCGGCATACTTAGAGGGCTGTTCATTATGAAGATGGTGTTCTGTGTGCCGGTAGAGGCTGTGGAGATGCGGGGATGAGTACAAGTCGGCCAGGAAACTGGGCATGTGGGCGTGAGAGACGGCTCTTTTCTCTAACAGTTTATCCTTGCCCTCCTGTGTCTCTTGTTTCAGGACGTAGGAGTCAGTCAGGGAGCCAAGCTGGTGCTTGGAAAAGCCACAGCGATGAGCATCGGAGCGACTCAGTTTGTCGTGCTTGAAGATCTCGTTGATGTTCTTCCTGTCTTCAGAGACCTTGGTTTTGAAGCTCTGGACATGTTGGATGACGGATGGCCGGCTGACGGCCATGTGGTCCGAGCTTTGGCTGTGGTGGGCCTGGGCCAAACCCGAGCACAGGTCGTCCCTGGCAATGAGTTTCTTTTTGCTGATCAAGGGGGGTGGGGAGCCGTAGGGATAGCTGCTGGAGAGGCTGGCCCCACTCACCTGAGACAAAAGCTTTTTCTTCGCCAGTGGGGACATGATCCCGGGGTTGCCCCGGGAGTAAAGCAGGGGCGTGTAGTTAAGTCCGTGGTTCTCATTCATGGGGCCGGTCAAGTCTTTGTCTTTGAACATGTCAAATGATTGGACCACGAGGACCTTCGGGGTCTGCTTGAGGGCAGTGTGGATGTCCTCACTGCCCAGCTGGTCCACCTTCACAGTGCAGTTGGCGATGTAATTGGCCATGGTGGGCAGCTTCTCTTCCTCTGCCTCGTTCTGGCTTGCCAGTGCTGGCTTGGTGGCAGGAAAGTTGGAGAAGGGGGCTCCCTGGAGGCCATCCTCAGGGCTCTCCGTAAAGCAGCAGGGTTTGGCTTCTTGCTTTAAGTCCATCTGGGTAGTGGGAGAGGCAAGGGGCTGTTTGCCAGCCCCAGGGGTAGGAGCTGAATCTTTTTCGGGAGGCAAGGGAGGACTTGGGAGCAGAGGGGCAAGGCCCTTATCTCCCACCTCCTCCGCCTCTTTCTCGCTGTTGGAACCTTGGTCAGTTTCATTGCCCTTTTCTGGGTCTGCTCTGGACACTGGGGCCCTCACTACGGGATCCTTGTGTCCTTCTGGTTTCCTCTTTACTTCTGGAGCAGGGAGAGGCTCTGGGACGCTTTTCTGGTTTAGCGTCTCTTCTTCCTTCCTTTGCTCGGATGAAACCTGGAGAAACATCGTAGGAGACGGTTAGAAGGGAACCATGCACACTGACGCACTGCAGTAGGAAACAAAGTATCACGCACAGCGGTTATCCTCGAAGCCAGGCTTGTCAATGAACTCACCAAGTTTCTGTAAGGTTTTATTACTCCCCAATCATGGCTCTAAACAAAGAAATCTAAATTACAGAGACATTCAGGGAAATAAGCGTGTTCGCTTCAGCCCTTTATGAGACACCTATCAAAACAGCAGAGTGACATACTGACAAATCAGATCACTCCGTTCTGATACTTACTAAGGTTGTCTTCTTGTCAAATCAGTCAATTATCCAAATAGGTTTTAAATTACATGTTGCATTTTATGATGCTTCCTAGAAAGTTTTTTTTTTAACATCTCTCAAAAATTGAACCAACCCCATGTCCAGAACACAGACTTACTATTGGCCTTTCCTTAAGAACCATCCCTTTCTAAGGAGTTCAGTGGGATCCACTGGAAACCAGCTACGGTTCCACATTCATTGTTTCTTAGAACAATACGGTTACACATTCATTGTTTCTTAGAACAATACAATGTGTTGGCCTTGTTAAAATACCAAAGACATGCAGATGGAAACGTGTGAATCCAGGGTTAGGGGATATTCTAAGTCCTTCTATGGCACACCAAAGCTACATTGCTATCAAAACCACAAATGAAATGAACATAATTCAGGTAGACATGTTGCCTCCAATAGAGCCTTTGTATTTATTGAAATAAATCGTGGTCAATGGAATGGATACTTTCTATTTGTAATAGGGCACAATTTAAGCCATTTACTGTTGAGTCATATAAGTGGTGACTTTATAATAGATAATATATATACACACACATAGCTGATGGACAAGCCTTTGCATAGTAATACTATCACAAAACATCTGCATTGAGTTGGTTCTCACTCCTTTGACCCAGTCACATCACTAGAACATTTTCTGCTGTGACAAACCCACCAACTGAGTCATACCTTTGAGGAAGATTTTAAAATGTTGATTAGGGGGATATTTAGGAAAAGTACTTTCAAGGACTCATACCTATTTTGTGGATTTTTTTTCCTCAAATTTACATGAATATACCCTAAGCCCTTACCACGCATACATAATACCCAACAGTCTGACCCTCTTCTTGCATAGTAACTATAGATTTAAGTACAGATTCCATTCTTAAGCTTACACATTAAGAGACACAGAAATAAGAGACCACAATAGGTGAACTCTGTTCAATTCTTCAGTTTCTGTGTCCTTGTCCTTCAGTTACATTGGAGTCTTGCACGTTGGTCTATCAACCCAGTTTAGGGAGGGATTTAAAAGTTAGGCCAACAAAAGAAAAAGCATTTGTTTCTTTCCTTGAAAGACTGTGCTTTCTGAATACCTGGGTCTCACTCTACTCTGTAATTCCTGAGGAGAGTGGATTTGACTAGATTCTTTGTCTCCTCTCCACTGCCTTCAGTCATCAGGTAGAAAAACATCAGAAACACTAATATGGCATTAAATGCAACTCTCAAAACCTGGCTCACAGGTAGGCTGAATTCATAATGTAGTTCTGTGGAGTTGGTGGGCCTGGCCCTTGCTGAATGTGTGCTTTCAAAGAGGCAGAGATGTCAAAAGACTTCACATGTCAGACTTGTATGCTCCAGATGCCCAGAGCCCACGTAAGGAAAGGGGATGATTGGCACTGGAATAATTTCCCTGTGGAGAGCAGGGAGAGGTACAGCTTTCAGAGGTCCGAGGGACTCTTTGTCACCTCCTGTGCTAAGGGGCTCCATGGGTAAACTAAGAATCATTGCCACAATTCACACACTTAGTTTTAAAGTTTGCCCACCCAGTTGGAGCCATTCAAAGGTCAGGCGGCCTCGTGATCCTCCAAGCATCTGCTGGTGCTTTGGCCGAGCTGTGCATCTGGTATCTAATGGAACTGACCAATCCACCCCAAAGCCCTGTGATAAATAAATCACCAGAATCAAGGAGGAATGGAATGCAAGCCTTAGCTTGGAATTTCCTTGCTTTGGGCCATTTCTGTTGCAAACTTGCAAATGTTTGCACGTCTGCCGCATCTTATATTTTATTCCTTTTAGAGTCGCTAGAGCTTAATAACCATGAAACCTCATGAAAATGAACTTCATGAAGTTCAGCCTGACTCAGGCTGAGACAGGAGGATGTGAGTTCAAGGCCAGGTTCAGCAACTTATGGAGACCCTCTCTCTGACCAAAACGTGAACAACTATGCAGGACTGTACCTGTAGACCACTCCCCTAGTACGTGCAAAACCTGCGGTTCAAGGTTCAGACTCCAGTAAAGCAAGGTATTAATATCATCTTGTAAAGAAGGAATCGTCTGGGAGTTTGTGTGTCTCTCTGTGTGTACGTATGCAATTGTGTTTTAAACTGGTATTTAATGAAGCTGTCTCTTACATGTTCATTATAAGCCTGATTTTTAGAGACTGTGGAAGATCAGTACCCAAATTCCCTCAGGGGCTGAATCCTAGAACATGCTGTCTCTGAATGTAACTGCTGTTTTGTTTTGTTTTAAATGGGCAGCTGGATTTTTGATTATTCATGTTGAAACAGAGCCCAGATCAGCCTCCTTGGTTGGCTGGATGCTGCCAGGCATGCTTTCTATTGAAAAACAGGGGTTGAAGCTTCATTTAAAAGGTCTAGAAACTATCTATTAATATGAGAGATATTAACAGTTTCTGTGGAATCACTTTGTAATTTCCCCATAACCAGTATAGACCAAAGATGTTGATAAATTGATCTTAAACCAAGACTGTTGAATGAGAAGTGAATGTCCCTAAAATTTTGGAAAGAAACCCCAATGAGACACCCAGAGATTTTATAACTCTGCAACCTGCTCCTTGGGGGGGGGGGGGGGCGGTTCCCCCAAGTCTCACGGAGTCCTTAAGTAATGTGGCTATGAAATCACCAAGAAGTGTATTTCCCAGGGCTGACATCACCAAGGGGCACAGCGACTGACCTCAGATGCATCTTGGGGTTTGGGGGTATTCTCTTTCTCTTTCTTGTTTTTGGCCACTTCCTGTTTGATACGTTTGTTTCCCGAGACCTTTGTTTTGTTCTCATTTTCCTGTGTGTTGTTTTCCTGTTTCCGAGGTTTGATTGGCGGCAGAGGCTTATCTTCTTCCCCCTTAATAAATCTTTCGTATGGCAGGATTAACCTAAATGGAAGGCAGAAGAGAGGCGTCATGGGTTGACCGATTCTAGTGTCATCAGTGGTATAGAGCTTAGTGACATCCTCGGTTTGGAGCTTAGAGGCGTCATCTATGGAGTTCAGTGACATCATGGCAATGGAGCTTGTTTCCTCTTCCGTAGTAGCCCCACCCTCGATCTATATGCATTCTAAGACATGTCAACATGTCAACATGGATGTTGACTGACATTAGTACCAAGCTCTCTCTGTATCCTATACTTTCCCTATGCTTAAATACTAATCTCTTCCTCTACTTTATAAATTAAGTTTTAATTAATAAGGTAGAACAATTAGAACAACCTACTGCAGTAGCAAAAGTTAACAATCAAATCAAGATGGATATTGTCTTTCAGTGATGGCTGACCATGGGTAGCTGAAACCACGCACAGCCAAGTCAAGGAACTTATTGAGTGGCCGCATCCCTGTGTCACACACCCCAGAGACCCACTTGATGTAATCTACTCTATTCGTGAGACTATCTGGTCTCCTAAATACATCTCCGAAAGACTTCTATCCTTTTGGTCCTGCGAGGTGACACACCAAGAACACCAACAGAGGGCGCCAAGGTTGACATTGTCACAGTGGCCCCTGGCACTTGGCTGATTGCCGGTGACATCAGGAAAATAGTTGACAGCTGCTGGTCATTTACAGTTAAGCCAAATGCTTCTCAAGTATCCACTCTGTGCCAGGCACTGCTCCAGATCCTGAAATACAGCCATGGACCAAATATTCTGAGCCTCTGACTTCATCCAGCTTCTATTCTAAGACAGGCTAGGCAGATGGTAAAAAAAAAAAAAAAAAAAAAATCATTCCATATTATCTACGCCACATCTCCTGGGATTATAGTCCTTGTCTCGACCATCACCATCACCACCATCACCACCATCATCACCCTCACCACCACGTTCCCAAGATTACGCAATGAGCCTGAGGGTCACAGCATCTGGTAGACCTGGAGCTTGAATGTTTACATCTCTGGTCAGAGTTTTCATGTTTATTTACCTCAACAGGTAGATGTACCATAACCCAGTGGATAGGAATTGCTTTCATAAAACCCAACCCCAGGTTCAGTAAATATATACCACTGGGGAAAAATACAATCTATAATACTGGCTTTGATACCTCTCCACTGCCCCACCTAGACCAGCACTTGGGGTCAAAGGTCAAGAGAAGACATGCTCAGTTTGGACAAGACAAATGTATTCTCTAGCCCTGAAGGGGCAGGTAATCCCATCCAGGAGAAGGTCTGTTTTTTTGGGGGCTATGGGGGAGGGTGCCAAGTTAGAAAGGGCCTTAGCCAGAAGGAAGCCAGCTAACCACCAAAGCAAGGAAAAATCAGAGGACTGAAAAATTCCGAACATTTTAATTATATAACTTTTAAAAAACAAAGTGCATAAAATTGCTCTAAAAAGAGAGACATCAAACGGTTCTGTTTTTAATCTGTTCCCTTTGCAGCGCAGCTCTTGATCTGAACCGGGAAAGAGCTGATGTAATTAAAAGGCACGGGTTGCATTACAATCCAGTGATTAAAGTTTTTCTAATGCATTTGGTATGATTAATGACTCACCGCGGGATTAATACAAGGCTCGGCCTTCAAAATATGAACCTTAATACAGCAAACATAATTTGTTTTAAATACGACAAGTTGACTCAATGAAGAAAATGTACTTGGCTTAGAAGCAACAGCAATCTGTTCAAATATTGGGAATCCTTTATTTTGAAACTAAGACACCTGAACCTCACGCCACCCCCTCCCCCCCCAAGAATCCAGATTTGGAATATTTGTTGAGTATCTTAAAATTGGTTTCTGATTGTGCAATTTGTCTATTAGCTACTTAAATATACACCACTGTTCTGGGTTTCTCAGTGAAGACTCTGCGACATCTGAGACCCCCGACAACAAAGCAAGCACGCTGTGGAAAAAGTCAAATGTGGATTTATGGTATTTTAGGACCCAGATCTGTTTACCGAGCAAGCACAGACAAGGTATGTGCAAAGAGGTATGGGTAATGCTTTGGAGGCCTCTGTCTGGCAGTGGGCCAGCCAGGAAGATCAACATAACCCATGGGGGATAGTTATCTTCAGATCCCATTACAGCCCGAGTTTAAACATGTTACAGCTGCTAAAACTGGAAACGGTTCTCTTCATGTAGACTTACTAAAATAATATATGGTTGCCAAATACCTGCTTCCCACCATAATATTACAGTGTGTGTTTATATAATGAAAAGCATAACTTTGCAGAAGAGAGAGAAAAAGCAGTCTTGTTCATACTTGAATCTAGTCTGTCTCATTTCTAAAGTCTCTGACACACCCCCCCCTGACACACACACACACACCAGTTCCTCTCTCTTCTGCATAGTTCAGCCTGAGATTTGATCCCCTTTTCCTTAGTGGAAAGTAAGGGATTTTTTTTCCCAACCAGGAGCAAAATGCATTGAATATTTTGAACTGGAAAAATACTTTAAATTGATTTTAATGAAAACACATTTTACTGTTGGGACAGATAGGTTTGTTGTGCTTTTGTTTTGTTGCCATGGGAACCAAGGAGCTCAGAAGCCATGGTATTCCAACGTTTGCCATTTGTGGTACCTCCCTTCCCCCTGCTCCCTTGTTTAATGGAGATGGTGACATCGAAAGAGACTGAGGAGGAGGAGGGGGAGGGGGAAGGGAGGGGGAAGGAAGAGGAAGGAACACAGAAATCAGGTTGGGGAGTCACCCATGAAGACCCTCACTCAGGGCTCTGACAGTCTTGAGCTAACCCAGCTCTCCAGTGTACACCAAGGGAGAACTTGATTTTATCTTACAATTTTGCAAGTTCATGAGGCTGGTCAGTATTCTCTTCCCCACCCCCACTCCACCCTCATCCCATCATCTTTTCTCATTTTGACTCAACTTAGCAGTGGGCAAACCTCCAGCAGTACAAAATATATCTTCACTTTGCTGGTCAGCGGCCTGAAGCCAGAAGGCAGGAAATCAGGAATTAAATGTTTCTTGTATCTGGGAAGAGGCATGACTAAGGGTAAAACCCAATCCAAACACAAGCTCTGCTTGTTCAAGGCTTCCAGAGGTGTGTGTGTGTGTGTGTGTGTGAGAGAGAGAGAGAGAGAAAGAGAGAGAGAGAGAGAGAGAGAGAGAGAGAGAGACTGTGTGTGAATGCATGTTTTTTCCCCACTTCTAAATCACTGAAATATAATTAGAGTTGCTCAGAAGGAGAAAAAAAACAGCTTCCAAAATAAAACAAGAAAGGCAGCAGTCAAACAGAAAAAAAAAATAATTGAAATATGAGCTCTGAGGAACAGGGCGCATTCCCACACAGTACATAAACAAGCCCTGTTTCATACAGCAACTTCCGCTTGTGGTGACTTCCTTGAGTGTTTTGTTTGGTAAGTTCTTCTGTCATGGTGCAGCGCAATTACCCCCCACAGGATGTGATCTTTATCATCTGACTATTAGAAGTTTTCTCTACAGCACCAGCGGACAAAAGCTATGATAGGTTTCTGAACGTTTCAATGTTCCACGCACACATGTAATCGTTAAAAACAGATTAGCTTCTCTGAGGCCAGCGTTTCCCAATACAGGAAGCCGTGTAGGCCTGTATCCTATAAAAGGATGTAGCGTAATGCAGCATGCCTGTACCTCTTGGAGGATTGTTTCTCAAATACTTGTAGGACAGCGAAGATTTAAGCAGCTTTGAAATGATACCGATAAAAAGCAAACATCTACGCACCCCCCTCCACACCCTCCCCACGAAAAATGTATCTATTACACAGAAGAAATAATTTCATTGTGCTGCAGCTCAAAAGAATGTAGGCTGGGTCTTGGCTGGGTTGAAGCAGAGAAAAAGAGAAGAAATACATTTATTAGTAAATCCCCCCCCCAACCCATCTGCATTGAGGTTTGAGATGGAAAGCCAGGGAGATAAATGGTCTTTCGTCTGGTCCAGATTTCCTATTTCAGATTAGCAAACTGCTTATTTACGATGTCACTAATGGATGTGAGACACTAGGTAAGCCATCACGTATTAAGGGTCGAGGGGGGGGGGAGTAACAGCTTTTTCTAGGCATAAGATTTGGAACAATGTGAGATTTTTATTTTTCCCCGGGAATAATACAAGAATAACGTTTTTCCACCTCAAAGCAGAAACAGTAGGGGAGCCTTTTGCTATCACAGAGATCCTTATTAAATTCAGTCACTGTGAAAAGACAGATTCCCGCCCCCATCCTTGTTCTTCTTCCTTTAAAAGAAAGAAGAAAAAAAAATAAGGGAGACTTAAAAATCAACCCAAGTTAAAATTAACAAATCAATGGCATTATAACCTTGATTTATTAATGTCTGAGCCAGTAAATTATCATAATACAAGAAATTGCCGGCTGGAAAATACTGCAGCTTCGCTAAATCTCAAGTTGAATAATGGCGCTCAGCACACTAGGTTTTTAGATGTGCCTTGTCTGATATTATAAAATATTCAATACATTTCTCTACAGCGGAAGTCAGGGGTCAGCAAATCTATTACTGTAATGTAAGGAATCTGGCAACTCGCCAACTCTCTCTCCTTTTTATTATTATTATTTTTTTTTCTAAACACTAAGGTAGAAAATTTTGTATTTACCAAGTCTGCAATCCCCCGGGCCCTTGCCTCTCTTTCTCAAGACGGGAAGCAGCAGGCTGGCATCGGAGAAGCATATATCGCAGGCCTTGTCATTTAAGCTTTGCACAAAAGAAGAAAGGAAGGGCCCTCATATTTATTAAGTGACACACCCTTCCTTCCCTATCAGCAGAGGGGGAAAAAAAACAAACAAAAACCAAATCCAAAGCCTGCCCTGTCTCATCCTAAGGAGTAGCCACGATGTCCTCTGAATCAGTGCATACTTGATGTCCCCTGAATCAGTGCATACTTGATGTCCTCTGAATCAGTGCATATTTGTATGGAAGGACTAAACTTTGGGGGCCAAAACATTTAGCAAATGGTGCTTAAGAGGAGAAATAAATGATGATCCATCTATTTATAGAGAGCTCTGAGAAGGATATTATAATAATGTCCGGAACTGATTCAATTTTGACAATTAAGGGTGGGGGAGTAGAGGGGGGCAGGGAGTCTTTAGGGTGTGTGTGCATCTCCACTCTTCCCCAGCTGGCACAGAGGCAGGCTCACAGTATTAAACCATCTTTTAAAATTCAAGCGTAAATAATTTGCTATAAATGTTGGAGCAGAACAGGTAAGGGGCAGAGATAATAAGGCTGGTGTGTACGGTAGGTTAAGAACGTTACCATCATTCTGCCGTGAGCAGGGTTTTGTTTGTGTGTGTGTGTGTGTGTGTGTGTGTGTGTGTGTGTGTGTGTGTGGCAGTAGAAAGGAAACAACGTGTTTGTTCCACTGGGGCTTTGGACCTGCTCTGACCCCAAATGGCCTCATTACATCTCTGAGTTGATTCCAGGCTTGATAAATTTTAAGCCTTGGCCAGACATTTCCCTTCTGAGCCAGAAATTGAAAATATAACTTCACTGTGAAGTATGGGAAGCAATCTTTCATCAAATATGGACCGGGAGAATTGCCTTTTTCCCTTTGGGAAGATAGGGGGTACATGCTTGCTAAGGCACACAGGGGTACAACAGAGCTGACCACACCTGCTGCCCACCTCCTGGCCAGACAGGAGAACTAACACACCTGCGAAAATGCCAGAAGAGCAGTTTAGGACCCAGAGAAACAGACCAGAGCCCAGATGTATGCGCATGCTCTCTGTGACCTTGCGGAGATCGGAGATGGTCCCTTCAATGGGGACAACATGCTTGAGGCCCGATCAGGTCCTGACCAAGATTTTCATATTATGGTGTTAATTTTGGTAAGAAAGAAAAAAGTTAATGTGGGGGAAGGGGAGGGGCTCCCATTGACCTGGGGTAGACTTGCCAGCACTGGAAAAGGCAAATGGCACCCACTGATCATCAAAATGGCGGAGTGATCAGTCCCTGGTAGAACTCAACCAAGTGCGGACATGAATGCTAGGAATGTAACAGGGAACACAGGAGGGGATTTGCATAAGAGTTACTAAGAGTGGGCAGTGCTATATTGGCTAAAAGGGAAGTCCATACATATGATCAGACTGTGCTCCCCGCTAAGACACCATAAAAAATATAGAGTCCATTATCTTCCGGGACAAAATGTTAGCGTTTGTCAGAAAGGGTCTTTTTCCTGGGAAAGACCAGAATGAGAGGGCTGGCTGGGACCCTTCGGGATTGTCCTCTCCAGTCTCTTCTGGAACCGTGAGAGAGCTCAGTTCTTGGGCCCACTGCTATTTATGATACCCTGGGCATCGTCCTAGAGTGCCTGTGAGCCACACTGTGAAGAAGGTAAACGGTTGTGTTATTCAGAGACCCGGAAAGAGGGTGGCTTGGCTTCTATCAAGATGCGCCAGTGGGAAGAGGTAAATAAAGATGGCGGGCACACTGAAGGAGGGGTATAAGGACTTGGGGCATGTAAAGGAAGAGTGGAAAGGCAGAGAGATCAGTTATGTGTGAGTATGTGTGAAACCCAGGACCTAATCCATACCAGTAAGTGCTGTACCGCCGAGTTATACCCAGGCACAGGTTATCATTATATATTGCTTAGGTATTATAATAGCAATAGCAGCTACCATATTAAGTCGCTATTAATACCAGGGGTTTGTTTGCATGTCTTCCCTTCTGCCCTTATAAAGAGAACTAGCCACACATGTATTATTTTGCCTTCATTTTATGGGTGGCAAAAATGAGGATAAGAACTGAATCAAGGTGTCTGACCTGTGAGTCATGGGTAATATACATCCCAGGATAACTAGAAATATGACCCAACACACTTGTAGATGACAATATCGTCATATTGTGCTGTCATTAGGTTGGACAACCCTCAACTAGACAGTGGCACCCAGCTATTGAGTCCTGGAATCAGAATTCAACACAGGTCTGCTAACCTTAGCATCTAGGTGACCATCTTCATAGACCAAGACATAATATTAATTGATTGCTCCTGTCCAAATTAAGGAAGTTCTAGGCTTCTATGAGATTGTCTGAGAGGTCAACGTGAGCCTTCTCTTCTCAGAGGCAACACAGGGCCATCCAATAAAGGGTCAGTGCCTCACATCAGAGGCGACCCCACAGCTTGAGAGAAGGGCCCATTCTTTCTCTGACATACCACAAAAGGCATGCTGGGGATGCTCCAGGATGGGTTGGTCTTGTTTATGAGACCCAATCTGCTATAAACAGTAAGAGATTGAAGAATGGCTTCTCTGTGAAATTTTCCCTCCATCAACGTTGGGGGGGGGGGAGGTAAGGGGACAGAGGTGGGGGGGCATAGTTTCCCATGGTCTTTCTAAAGGAGCTCTTCTCAGCTCGGCTCTGGGATGCTTGTTCGGATGCTGAGGACTGTCTAAACTGAGGTCATCTCCATGCCTGTTGAATGGAGACCACACTGTAGAAACCTAGACCGGGTTTCCAGAGGTTGGTAGACTCCACGCCCCAGAGACTATAATACACGCTCGTTGCAGAAGATGGATGGGCCGTAAAGAGCTCCCAACCGTCCACAACAAAAACATCTGTTTATGACCGACAACAGAAAAGATGGGAGTAATGAATCTTCTCGATGTCTAGCTCTGACTGGATCGACATGGATCCATTTCAAGAGCAGGGGACACCATCTCATGAGTCTATAAGCATTGCTGGAATTCTCCGCATCATCCGCATGCCACAACGTGGTGGCAGGTGGGAATCCATATGGCTATTACACCAACTCCCAATGAGAGCTATCACACACTCCCAGTGAGGGCTATCACACTGACTCCCAGTCACACTAGGCATCACCACCCGTGCCAGGGCTTCTGAAACCTTCACCCGTTTCTCCAGCACTCATGACTTTGGCCAAACTCTGTAACAACACTGTACCAAAACACAGTGTTCCAAGAGATTGTCAGTGGCCAAGCTAAAGATGTATTTTAATGGTAAACAATGATATTCCTTTTGCCCTCTGAGGCTTTTCTGTCCACCCCCCCAGCCCTCCCCACCCCAACCCTCCCCAGCTTTCTCTCTTGGAAACATGCTTTCTGAATTTTCAATAGTTCTTTGTGAAGGCATGTGTACAGTGGCAGGCCTGATAATGCGGTTACTTAATCTTAATGATAAAACCCAGAGGAGAGAGAAATCATAAGCTTCTTGTTGTTTATTAAAAAAAAAAAAAAAAAAGGAAAGGGGCTAAGGCTCATCATCTATTCAAAAATTTAAATTCATGCCTAATGAGAACTCTCAGGAAAGTTTGGGTGGACCTGAAGAGTCTCTGAAGTCTGAAGGGTCGGGAGGTGGGTAAAGCAGACAATAAATAAATGGACAGAAAGGAGACAATAAAAGACTTGGGCATGGAAAAAATGCCATTTGGCAAGCTTTTCCAGAGGAGGAGGAAGGCGGAAAAAGAACTCACCATGGCTTCCAGCACAGCAGACAGACGCAGAGTGTGCGCCTCGGGCTGTTTCTACACTCAACAGTATAAACTCCAACTTCTAGTCATTACAGCTTAAACCCAGAGGCAAATTTAAGAAATTTTTAAATAGAGATTTTTCAGATGCTGTTGCTTATGTTTACAAAAAAGAAAATTAAACTATGAGATCTGGCTAGAGTCTTGAGTTTCTTGAAATATCCAGGCATTGGGAAGTTTCCAGAACATTTTAGGCATGCTTAGCAATCTAAAGAGTGAGGCTCTTGGGATGAAATTACCTGACTGGCCTGTGTGCAGAAATCCTTTACGGATGATAAAAGGTCACTCGAGCAAGGGAGGTAGGTGGACAGTGACCAGATTCTGGGCCATCCAGGGAGCAAGCGGGGTGGGGGTGAGGGGGTAGGGGTGGGGATTTGGGCCGGCCAAGAGCAGCTATGCTCACACAGCCGTGAGCTGAGTTTGCCTCTTCCCGATACTGTGTGTCAGTAAGGGACAGATGGACCTCTAGTTTTGAGGGGGCAAGGAAAGCTTGCTTGGTGGCAGTGTGCCAGAGAGGAAGAAAAGGGGACTGCTCACATGGATTCCACCGAACAAGATGGTGGCCAGGAGGCAGATACAATTCCTCTGACTGGCAACTGCACTCTGGGTGAGGGATGGAGCACTCTACCTGTTGGATCCAATCTCTGAAGAGTGTGAGGAGAAAGGATCATTACACGCCTCTGAGTCACAGGCCTTAGAAATCATAGTCTCACTCTCCACTTCTTTACAAGCATGTCCTAAAAGGGGATTTCCTTTCCTATAAAATTTAAATCCATTTTATCATCATATCCATGGTGCAGAATTGGGAGTTACAGGAAATTTTGAGGGACGTGATATCACAGTTTCATTCTCTGTTTGTTGATGGACTTAAGTTCTAACCTTGCCTCTGTAAGAGCCAGCTCACTAACTCGTCAAAGCCTCCCGAGTCTGTGACCACCGGAGTCTGTGACCACATATCCAATGACCAGAGGAAAGGGCTATTCTTCTAATGTGTTCCCTTCTGCCACTTTGGTAAAATATACTAAGAATGAGTTATTAAGGAAGATAGGAGTTCAAAAGATGCACGCAATGCAAGCCCTGCCTGGGTTCTTTTTCTTTTTTCTTCTTTTTATTACATTCAGTGAAAATAAAATTACTCTGCTTCGATCCAAAGTGAGTTCACAAAGCTTACCTGTCACTGTCCTGGTTCACTGAGCTTTTTTTTATGGGCTGATAACAAACTAGAGGGAAGCCTGGCGGTGGTGGTGGCGGCGGCGCACGCCTATAATCCTAGCACTCTGGGAAGCAGGGGCAAGCGGATTTCTGAGTTCGAGGCCAGCCTGGTCTACAGAGTGAGTTCTAGGACAGCCAGGGCTACGCAGAGAAACACTGTCTCAAAAAAAGCCAAATCCAAAAAACCAAAAAAACAAAACAAAACAAAAACAAAAACCCAAAACAAAAAACAAAAACCCAAAAAACAAAAAACAAAAAAACAAAAACAAACTAGAGAGATTACACACTAGAGCAGCTTAGGAGGGGCTTAGGAACCTCATAAACATATAAAGTTCTGGGGTCCCATCTGTTACTTTCTCAACTGCAAGTTTATTAGCTTGAAGGCTGTCAAGGATACATAAACTCGGATCTAGACATCCTAGACATGAATGGAAAGGAAAGTCACCTTGACATTTTTCTCTTGGCTTTTTGCCCAGTTATGATTAGCAGAGGTATTTTAGAACCTGAAAGATTTGGGCGTCTGATTTTGAACACAGTACTGATCTTACTCAGAGCACAAGGCCTCCAGCATCTCCCCCAACCCCTTGTGAGAAGCATGGGAAGACCCTGTGGGCTGTCAGTCATTCAGTCTCCAACCCCCTGCCTCTGGGTTGGGTGTGGGTCACCCAGAGCCACTCAGGCAGGGTGAGCTACTTTGGACTAAGTCTTAACCAAAGGGACCCTCCAGGAAAAAGCAAAGGTTAGAATTTGAAATTGGACGTTATGCATACAAGAAGATGAAGAGTAACTGCTCGTTTCCCTCACAAACAAATACATTTGCTTCAGATTCTGATTTTCTAAATACTCAGAAAAGCACACCACAAAGTGCTTTAGCCCTGATGCTCCTTTTTCAAATCCCTAATAACATCTTCATGTGTTCCACACAAACAGAGCATGTAATTCATTCAAGAAAATTAAAACCAGTAATCTAGTATTTTGAGTAAAGATTCCCCCTTTCTTGTGCCTCAAAAACATCTAAAAAAACCAAAAACAAAAACAAAACTACAAGAAAATTTGCATATGAAAACAAAGCCTTTAAAATGAATTACTATTCCAGGAAAAAAAAAGTCAAGCTATGAAAAAAAAACAAGTCCATAAAAGTAGCCATTTTGTTTTTGTTTCTTACCCGATTTAAAAAAAAAAAAAGAAAAAGAAAAAGAAAAGAAAAGAAAGAAAGCAATTCAGGGCATCTTCAGGGCTGGACAAGGGAGAAAATGTCTCTTTTTCCCAGGAGAACACAGACATCCCTTGGTATCCTCATTAACAGTAACTTAATCTATAAATCTCAGCAAGAAACGTTGAAAGCAGCCCTATTTCATAAGCTTTGCTGAGTTTGAGACATCTACATAGCAACAGCCTCGCGCTGGGAAAACACGAAGGCTTTTTATATTGGTAATCATCTGTAACATGAACAATTAAATACAGTACTAATGGACCAAGGCCAGGAGCCTGGCACTAATATTAAACACTGACAGAGATGAATCGCTTTAGAAGCACAACCAGGCTGACAAAGACATTTTTATGAAGTGCTTGGACCTATTTTATTTAAACCAATCAGAGACAGGTTTGGACGAGCAGGGCCCTCAGCGACAGCCAGGCGTTCACAGTCACCGTACAATCTCTGCTCTGGCTTAAATAAAAACACCCATTGATTCATTTCCACGGCTCCTACGTTTATTATTGCACTCATTAATAAACCCAAAGTGCCCAACTAATAACATACAAGTAACATTTAATGAGGAACTGGCAGGGTTGGGTTTTTTTTTTTTTTTTTCTCCTTTCTCTTGTAGTAAAACAAAAATATTTACTGGAACCGCGAACCGCACTGCATAAAAAATCCAGCAGCAGTAGATAATGTGATGTAGATTCCTTTGTTCCTCTATCACTGTCCAGGGAAGTCAAGCAGGAGGGAGGAGGAGGAAACAGTGCTCCCTAGATTAGAAGGGAAAGAATACCATTCTTTCCACAGGGAGGCAGCTGGGAGGAGCTCAGCAAGTATCAGGACCTGAGTTCGAAACCCAGTGCCGTGTAAAACCTAGTAGTAGCAGCACTGTGGGTCGGAGACAGTCAGATCCTTGGTGTTGACTGCCTAGCCAACTGAACCGCATGGAGGAAAAGACCCAGCCTCAAAGAATACCACACATCAAATGAGGTACAAGAAGAACGGAGGAGTGGCCCCTTGTTCTGGAAAGACTCAGTGAAGCAGTATAGGGCAAAATCAGAACAGGGAAGTGGGAAGGGTTGGGTGGGAAAACAGGGGGAGGGAAGGGGACTGATGGGACTTTTGGGGAGTGGGGGGTCCAGAAAAGGGGAAATCATTTGAAATGTAAATAAATATATAAATAAATTTAAAAAAAAAGAAAAGAAAAAAAAAAAAGAATATTGTAGGGGCCGGTGAGATGGCTCAGCAGGTAAGGCCACCGCTTGCTATCAACCCTGGGTGACCTGAGTTCAATCCCAAAAATTGTCCTCTGAGCTTCACACACACACACACACACACACACACACACACACACACAGAGGTGTGTTGTATTTGCATAAGAGTGTGTGCACGCACGCATGTAAACATGCACATACTCGAGCATGTGCATGCAACACACATACACACACATACACACACATATACACACAAAGGTGTATTGTATTTGTATAAGAGTGTGTGCACGCATGCATGTAGAAATGCACACACTCCAGCATGTGCATGCAACACACACACACACAGAGGCACACACAACTAAGAAATGAGAGGATGTCACTGCTGTGGAGGAGGAAGGGTTTCAGTGTTTCTGACCCATCTCTGGAAGACTTGAGAAAAGTCACCCCAAAGTTCTGAGCACTCTCAACTTCCCGAGCTTTTTGAAAATGGTACCAGTTCACCCAAGCAGCCAGCCATTTTCTGGATAGCCGTGAGACTTGTGACTGGCAAGAATGAATGATGGTATGGCTTTGGCAAGAGGCCAGCCTCTTCTTTGGTTCAAGTCCCTGAAGTGTCCTCTGTCTTCTGGGAGAGCCAGTGAAAGAACAGACATTCAAAGAACTAAGTCCCCACCTCTTTCCCATACTATGACCCTTGGGATTACTGGTGATTCCTTAAAGGACACTGTCATAGTTTCCCTTTCTATTGCCATGATTAAAAAGTCCTGATTGAAAGCAACCTGGGGAGAAAAGGTTCCATTTATCTTGCACTGTTCGATCATAGTCGATCATCCTGGGAAGCCAAGGTAGGAACTCTGGTCAGGAACTTGGAAGCAGGAACTGAAGGAGGTGTGGAGCAGCACAGCTTACTGCCTTGTTCTGCAAAGCTTGCTCCTTTATATCATTTTTTTTTATACAGCCTGGGGCTTCCTCCTCAGGGGTGGGCAAGCCCCTATGACCTGAGTTCTCCACATCAGTCATTAATCAAGAAAGTAGCCTACAGATCTGCCCATGGACAATCTACTGAGGGTAGTTCTTCAAAAGAGATTCATTCCCCTTTCCCCAGACACCTAACCTGTGTCAAGTTGCCAAAAATCAAGCGGTACGATCATGACTGGTTTAAAAGTGAGGGGTATGAACATATGCATAGTGACATTAAAAAAATTAAAACATGATCTTCAAATATTGGTAGCTAATGATTATTAATTCCTAATCGCTCATAGCATTCCAATCAGAAGGCCACAGCAGTCTAGATTGCAAAACTGAAGAAAGTCCAAGAGCTTGTAAGCAGTGCAGAACTACCTGGGTTTCAGCTCTGCACACTCTTGCTGGTGTGGCCAGACACAGTGTCACCTGATCAGAGCAGAGCCATTAGTTCTAGGCTCCAGTTTCTTTCAGCGGTTCCAGAAACCCATGAGCATCCAGAGTCAACCTTGACCAGCACCACAGAGCTCCTCCCTGAGGTCAAACAATAGCAGCGCTGTGCAGGGTTTGAAAAGAACTCCCAACTCTTTCAGGGGCACTCCTGCAACTTGTGGGCGGAGCCTGAATGACCTCTTTCTCTGGCTTCTGACCCAGGGAATCTGCAGAGATCTACTTCAGTGTTCCTCAGAGCTTCAGACCAGCACTTTAAGCCATCCCCCAACTACAGAAGCCATGCTTGAGCCCTACTGCTCAAGACCATCCTACAGAGGATTCTCCCTGCTGACAATTTAACATGGTTCACTGTCCTTAGTTCAAACGCTGACCAAACAAGTTCCGGAACTGGAAGAGTATATTATACCTCTTGAAAAATGAACTCAATGGGAGACCAAAACGTTACAGAATGTCTAGCCTGATCCTACAAATTCAGAAAAGGAAAAGGAAAATTTAAAACCTTTCCCAATGGGCTGTGGTTGTTAGGGCTTTCCGAATTGACAGCTTTACGTCATTTGGGAATCGACTACACCTTAGAAAAGGAAAATCATTCAGTGAGGTACATTAAAAGTATCTATCTGGGTATTCCAGTCAAGACCGTGCCACTGACAAAACCTCCTGAGGAAAACACACCCAGGGGCTGGAAACACTGTGTAGCATTTAAGGACACCTGTTGTTCTTCCAGAACTACCCATAATTCCTGTTCTAGGGGAATCTAACTCTATCTTCTGCCCTCTGTAGGCTCCTCCATACTCTAAGAGGCAAAATATCCATGCACCTCATTTAAAAAAAATGAAACAACACACACACACACATACACACACACACACACACACACTATATTCAATCCTTCTCTCTAATCCAGTTCTTACCTGGTCTTGATCATGTGATGCTTTAAATATACTTAAAGACTATGCCCATTTGTTGAGAAAGTGGGCGAGCTGTAGCTATGTGACTCCTTTTGCCAGTTTTATTTGTCATTGGGTCCCCTTAAGATTAGTGGTTCAGGCGCTGGGAACTTGTGAAGATGAGAGAGTATGTTTTTACATCTCTCATGCCATGATTTGATTAGAGGCTCCTAAGCCAAAGATAAGTAGGTTATGGAAGCCTCTAGCACTGTGGGCAGAGCCCTCACCCAGGAGACATTGTACTGGAGATCAGCTGCCCAGTACAGTGGGTAACAGGAATGTGTGAGCTTTGATGTTAAATACTGAGAGAAATCACAGTCACATTTATATATGTAAAAAACAGTGCTGCCAAGAGTGGTGATTTGAACATCTATTACTGATGTTTAAGAATCTTTCCGGGTAACAATAGGGCCAGGGCAATCTCTTGAGAATACCCCATGGGGGACTTTTCATGAGGTGCTAAACCCAACTCAATTAACTTCAATTATTTTAAGACATTCTAACTTTTGCTAACTCTCCACATAGTTAAAAATGAGATACAGATAAACATGCTCTTGAACTTCAAGGGAACATAATGGACATCTACAGTGTCGACAAGAGTTATGAAGGATGCTGTATATGAGCCACAGTGGGTATCATGAACATAGGTCAAAGTTGGATTACCAATGGACTATGAGAAGAGCAATCAGTAAATTGAATATTAGCATTTTAACTTTTTCTAACCAGGAAAAAGTTCTACTTAATTAGGTGTATCCTGCTTTCAGTGTATGCATGAATACTATTAAAACATGTACCTGCAAAAGCAAGCACACACACACATATACACACACACACACACACACACACACACACATACAATCTCTTTCCCTCTCTCCCTCCTCCGCCTCCCCTACCTCTTCCCTCTCTTTCTATTTGAACTCTCCAGTCCTGGATTTGATGTCACCATAATTTATGAGTCACACCTACTTTTTCTCATGTATGTTCTTCTGTTTATCACAGCAACAGGAAGAGAAACTAAGCACAGTCGTGGATGAATTCTAAACTGACCTCTGGCTTTCACACCAACAGCATACATGTGTGCACATGTATTCTCGATGCACACAGGCATGTACACGCACCATTACAAACTCCCTCTCCACTTCTATAGGGCAGAACCGGCTGCGACGAAGCTGGTACCACCTAAACATTATGTGTGGCTTTATCATACAAAGCACATATCACTCATGAATTTGCGGCCAATTTCCAGAAGGATAGGCACACAGTCAGTGTAGGCACACAGTCAGTCAGTGTGGGCACACAGTCAGTCAGTGTGGGCACACAGTCAGTATAAGCACATGGTCCTTAAGACAATGTGGGGAAGGCGCACCGGAAGTGGGCAGAAGGGACGGGACATGACTCCTGTCCACAGACCCTTCCCCAGAGGCTCTGATGTGTTCTTTCTTGGTTATATCATCAGTACTTTCCATGTGGAGCTTATTAGAAAACCAGGCCATACAGAACTTGGCTCAAGATTTCCTTGACTGAAAGAAAGCATATCTATAGGTGAAGAAGTCCTCACGAGGTATGGAAAAGAATACCATACAGACATAATCCGTGGAATGCCTGCCTTCCAGGGCTCGGCCACACGTGAACCTCCTGACAACGTTTCCCATCTTGGTTTTCCAGAAGCCCAAGAGCTTGTGGTACATGAGTCCCCTGAGCACATCCCTAGGAATCTACACTTGTTGGGGAAAGGCTACTTCCAGACTGGTGGCCCTAAGGAAAGGCACATCTAATTTTAGTCTCGGTAACCAGAGAGCATGTGATGCAGTGGAGAATACTGGGTGTGTGTGTGGGCGCCAGGGGTGTATGTTGGGAGAGGATAGAAGTTAGGGAGGGGTAGAATTTGGGGGATGGGTAGGAATGGGGGTGAGGGGGTGGGAGAGTGGGTGGGGGTATTTTGTCTTCCCAATGGTCCTTTAGATTTCCTCTCTCTTGATGCAGACTTGTCTTCCAATGAACACAGTTTTAATTAAGCAAGGATTTTTTTTTTTCAGGAGATGGCTTCTTACCTTTCGTAGTGTCTGCGAGTACAGGTGGCCGCACTGGTGCTCCCGGGATTACCACCTAACTCGTCATAAATATGTTTCCACTGACGGCGCGCTGTTATCTGAAAAGATGGCAATGAGAGATTCAATCTAGCATCTCGAGTGATCTACAGCACCCAGGGATTTCCTCATACGCAACATTCAGAAGAGAGCAGACCGCTCTGGACACCCAGAAACAGAGGGTGTGGGGAGCTTAAGGTGTGTGGGGGAGAGTAATGGCTTTAACACAAGATCTAACACAAGATCTCTCACTTCACAAGAAAACATGGCTTCCGACTTCTGATGCTTCGTACCACCCTTGGCTATCTTCATCTAAGGTACCACCTCCCCAGCTATTCATACAGCTATTTGCCCCCGAAGTCCCAAACACACAACCCGCTCCTTCTATGTTATGTCATACAATATAAAATAAAGTCACATTTCCACTGAACTGTATGCTTGTTCCCCAGCTTAAAAGTGACACTGACTGCCTGAAGCAGGAGGAGGTGAGTGGCCGGCCACACCACTTAGAGAAAATATTATTTTTTTCCCCTCGTACATGTTGATGCATCTTCTGATCCTTTGAGCTATACAATGTGTTTCCAGTTTTAAAACAAAGCAAGGCACCAATAAACTGACCACGTAGTTAAAGGAAAGAGATAAATGACACAAGTTTTTACAGCCGTCCAGACATTTTATCATCTCTAAAACAAAGCCTGAGTTGGAGGTGTGTGATCAAATCTGTTTGTTTCTATTCACACAGAGCAGGGAAATGGCATAGTAATCAAATCCCATGGAAACACACATATTCCCAAGGTGAACTGTTCACGGTGTACATTAACAAGCTGGGTGTGTAATATCAAAAACAACAAGCAATATCCTGCCCTGTACAACATGGTTTCTTTTTATTTTTATTCATAAATTTTACTGTTGTGCATAGGTTAGGATTTTGCAAAATGACAGATGCTACAATCTGGCCATTGATTATTTGGAGTGTGGTGGTATGTGGGAAATCACATAGGTCACCTACCTACCACACATGAGCTTGTCAGAGGCTAGGACAAGTTCCGACATCCGTATACACATTTCTGAACAGTTTAGGGAAGGTGGTATCTATGCTGTTTGTTACAGGATGTGTAGAGGACAGGGTGTTGGCAAGTTGCCAGTGGTGTTCAAGACAATCAGGGCTTAAAAATACCACAGCGCTCACTGTCAGGTGTTCACAGGGTGCACATGCAAGAGCGGAGGAAACTTCAGTCTACAATGTAGACTGAGTTATCAATTCTGATCTAAGGAAGAGGAGATGGTGTCAAAAGGGCAACTTTGCCATTTTTCATAAAAGAAATCCTCTTGTCCTTAAACCCTGCTGAAGGCCCAGAGAAG
Source organism: Apodemus sylvaticus (assembly GCF_947179515.1). Classification (NCBI taxonomy): domain Eukaryota; kingdom Metazoa; phylum Chordata; class Mammalia; order Rodentia; family Muridae; genus Apodemus; species Apodemus sylvaticus. The sequence continues at coordinate 19,470,316 of NC_067490.1, read as the reverse complement.
GCCTCCACGCAATATGAAATCTCATACTGCTCAGTTTGTCACGAAGTCCTCTTATATAGGACTGCCTGTTGCGCATACCAGGCAGGACAACGGTATACAATCCATATGTACATTAAGAGTCAGACTTCTCTCATGACACTACAAACAACAGTAATTGTCATATGTAATTGTAATCTTCATCCAGTTTGTAGATGATACTAACTTGGGTTGATCTATATTTAGTCCATCAATCAAAAAAAAAAAAAAGATACAATTTCTTTCCTCAAAAATACCTGATACCAAGGCCCCTTTAGACATCTCTCAGCAAGGTCTTCATTTAGAAGAGGGAGGGTACAAGGTGCACAGTAGGACTACAGGAGCAGCTAAGTGTACCCCTGTAATCTCTTCAGAAGTAGTTCCCATTCCGGTCATCTGTGCAAACAGCACGCTCCATTTTATACTACTCAGCGTGTACTTCCTTTACTTTTACTTTTATACTACACGGCTGCCACTTCTGTTGACTCTTGCCATCTCTCAGGAGACAGTCATGTGTTGGGTCCTCAGTCATAGGTGAAGGGAGTGAGACTCAGGAAGGACCCATCGCTTATCTAAGGACACGCAGCACAGTAGGAGTAATCCCACATCCACACAGTTGCCTTCCGGAACCCAGGGCTCAGGTCTTTGTGCTATTATCAAAGCTACCTCCCAACAGATTGATCTGAAAATACAAACCATGCCAAGCATGCCAGCAAGACTCTGGGGGTAAAGTGAAAAGGGCTTTCTGATCTGTCAGTCTTTCACATTCTGAAGCTAAAGGGTTCTTCCATGCTGACCCTTTGTCTCTGTAGGTAGAACAGAAGGGCTCTGCTGTTCACGACAGAGTCCTTTTTCTTGGGTTGTATTTCCCTGTCATCCCTTCTAGGGACTCATTTTAAGACGCTGGATATTTGGGATGTGGCCATCTACCTACACTTCATCCCATTTTAGGACAGAGCTGGGTGCAGAGAGTGATGGGGGTGGGAAGGAGGAAGAGGTCAGAGGTTAGATGAGATTGAGACAGCTAAGCCTTTCAAGGTTCCTAGCTTAAAGGACATCATGGCTCCAGACAATCACAAAGACTGAGGCAGACTACACTCAGGTGCAAGAACCAATCTGGATACACGTGACAAGCCTACTCCGAAGACCACTGAGAGTTAGTTCTTTCCCAGCATTGGTAAAATCAAAGGGCCTCCAAAAAACCACACCACACCCATTAGAGCCAACACGCACATGTATTCTTGGCTTTCAAGCACAGTTTTTTTTTCCAAATGACATTTAGAATACAGATGACATTTTAGAGGTGCACCCAAACTACACTGCCATTCCCATGAGAAATCAAAACTAAGAAGGAGCAGATTTCCGGAGGAAACTATTCCCTCCGGAGTTTCATTGATGAAACTATCCAGTTGCTTCCAAAAGTATTTGGGGGAGGTGGTGGTACACTGAGATATAGCCCAGTCAGTAGGACACTTACTTATAAACAGAAGGACCCAAATCTCATCTCCAGAGCTTTCAAGGAAAAGGCCGTGGGTGGTGGCTCATGCTCGGAACTCCAACACTAGGAACTTAGAGATGGGTGGCTCTCTGGGGGATCAGTAACCAGCCAGTCTAACCTACTTGGTGATACACAGGCCAATGAGAGGCCATGTCTCCAAAACAAAACAGCAACGAACACTCCAGGACAAACAGCCAGTCGTCTGGTCATGAATGTGGCCGTTGCTCTCATCCAGGAGCTCAGAGCAGCTCTGGTTCCAGCAAAAGTCCAGCCAAGACTACCCAGCCAGATCAACCGGTGTTACCACAGATGGCTCACTGGACCTGGGGTGGGGTGGGGCTGTTACAAGACAAGCTCCACCACCAGCAGAACAAAGCAAACTAAACCAAAATCAAGCACAAAACAGAAGTAGGGAAGAGAGGCATGTTGGGGGCGCATGTGGGAAGTAGGGAATTAGGGGGGTTGCCTGCAGGAAATAGAAATTGAAGTTGGGGGTGGATATGCCAAGACACATCATTTATATGTATGAGTCTTGAACACACATTTATATGTATTTTCTCTTTGAAAATAAGGTGCAGGGTACCTGAAGACATACATGCACATGCATGCAATTTCAGGACAGTCACTTTAAAGCCTTGGCGCCTTTAATTTCTCTACTTCTTAGGTTACAAGGATGAAATGATGCTGGTATCTGGGGGTCTAGGGAAGCAGAAGGAATCAGGGGGCCTTGGTGGATTTGAGTTTTTCCAGTGGCTTAAGAATGGGAAATCAACACAAAGTCAAAGGATGCACGTGCTTGAACCTAGCCTGGCTCAGGCTGCCTGGGAAACCGCGCTTTGCCTGGACACCTTGAGGGCGGGCTGAAGTCAAGGAAGATGACTTTCTTATTCCTGGTAGTACTCCAGGAACTGAAGCCGTTCAAAACTACATGACATCATCTTTGGCCTGGACCATTCCAAAGTAAAGCCAAACGCTTTGTATGTCCAGAATGCTAGGGGTAGAGTCGGAGGATGTCTTCAAATTGATATCAGAGCCAGAGTCCGATGTCAGAGCATAATCCGGCAGGAAGCCAAGTGACTTCTCCCAGATGGACACCAGGGAGGACTAGGACTATACTGTTGGAGCACCACCTTCTGTGTTTTGATAAATTTCTGTCAGCACCCATTCTGCTTACGCCACTTTCTCACAGAATACTGCGTGGGGCTTTCCATCGGGTGGTCAGGGAAGTGAAATTATCTTAATAAACTATAGCTGATGTGCCCCCTCACGCTTCAGAGACTCCCCTGTCAGTTACTGCTTCTCCAGATGCACAGGAAGGACCCTAGCTCAGGGGTAAAGCATGATCCTTTTCTGGATTGGAAAGAAAAGATTGTGCAGAAGACTGTCTAGCTGGAAGTCTGCAAAGGGCAGTCGATCAAAAACACCCAAGATGCAATGTTTTGGGGACTCAGATCTGTTTGATAGATCTATGCGCTCTAAACCTCAAAGCTGAGAGATACTTGCTGCATTTCCAGTAAAGGCAGAGGAGACTCAGAGAGTGATGTGGTGGTCAGTCAACATTACAGACTTAAAATGAAACCGCTGCTTCTCTCCGTCTCTCTGTCTTTCTCTCTGTCTCTCTCTTTTAAATTTAAATTGGAGGATCGTAAAGAACCAAAATGAAACAATCTATAATCCACAATTCAAACCAGAAGGCTTGGAATAGTTTATAACCACAAACAAAAACAAGCCAATTAAGATGTTCTTGTTCATAACCAGAAGGAACTCCAGAAAGCTGCCTTTGGGACAGTCGTACAGGGACACATCTACAAACTTGATACTTGAGTTTTGGACTGGTCCTGAGTATATATATTATATAATATTATATATTATACATAATATATAATAATATGTAATATATTATCTAATATTTATATATCTAGCATTTATATTATCTATTCATTTAAACCTTTCTCCTAAATTCTTACACTTTTTTTCCCTTCAAGAATGAGACATTATCTCAGGTTGTTACTGATTGGTTACTAGGAGACATTACTATTCTGACATGTATGTGGCATAGTAATTTGAAAGGACTGGGGATATATGGTACTATGAATTCATAAGCCATGAAGCAAACATACAAGCAAACAACAAAACTAGCTTAAGGACAACTTTCCTGTCTTTGATATGTGATTTTGATAGAGGACCTAATTGAAGACAAGTTCCATTTGGGGCAATACTAAACATCACACCTGGTATGGATGGGCTGAAAGATGATGTCAACAAAAACAACATAATTAAGATTCTTTCTTCCCAACATCACTGCTAATATGAAGAAAATATCCCAGATATATGAGAAACCACTAGTAATGGGATGTACAAGAGACAGTAATTTATGAGCATCTCCCCTCAACTATACTACTACAGAGGCAGAGATAGCTGTACTGGGGATTTCCAGCAAGCAAGAATATGAAGAATACCACAATGGGAAATGCCAGCGAGCTAAAATCTGAAAAATATGCTGGGGATTACCAGCACGCTAGAACCTGAAGACCGCCATGATGGTCTTAGAAACTATGCCTTCGTTTCCTTGTTTGAATGACGGAAGGACATAAACTAACAGAACAAGGGATTCTTTTCCATGCCAAGGTTAAGTCTTGAAAAAAGAAATTAATCTGTCAAGGTGCTACAATTTCCTTTACTCAAATGGAAATAGCTCTAAGCTGCATCCAGAGTTACAGGAACTTTTCACAGCATAAAAAGAAAATACCAGAAACACTGTGCTGTTCTTGAACCAAGGGAAGACTGATATTATAGGATGTTCTAGGAGGCAAAACTGAATCCTCACTGAAAAATGTAAGATTCATCAGTCAAAATACTCCAAGGGGTGAAAAACAACAACAACAACAACAAAAAACCTATTGTGCACCTAGCAGGACTAAAAGCTTAGATGTAGATAGTAGAAACATAGTTAGGTGCCAACAGGACCACAGGAAGCCAGAAGCAGGAAACTAGGAAGAGAGGGAGGGAGATTTCTTTAAAAATTCCATTCGTAAGTAGATGGAGGTAGATACCCACTGGGTCCTTCATATATCCCCCAGAATATGCATCTTCCACACATGCTACTTGGGCATAAGGGTTTGAGCTGAAGACAATGAAGAACGAACACAAGAAGAGTCCCTCCCCACTCTTTTTTATCCACCTGTCATTGGTACAGATGGAAAAGGTACCTTTCATAGTAAGAGAGAGAAGAGAAACTCATTCTTAAATGGAGTAACACCTTTGATACTCTCCCTTCCTCCACCTACTAAACAGTCCCTGAGCTCTGCATCCAACAGCGGTTCTCTCCCAGCCTCATTTTCTTGACTTAATTTATCAAGAACTCGCTACTGAGCCTCTCGTCCCAGGCACTGATCAGTCTACCGCTGCCTGACCTCGCCGACCTCAAGTTTATCCTACCTCCATGTTGGAATGTTCTCCCTAAGAAAGCCATGACGATTTGCAGCTAGATCCAACCCCTCGCCTGCATCAGAAGATCATCTCAGAGCATCTTTAATCTGAAACACCTATCCTGCAGGTCACATCAGCACATCTGAGTCCCAAAGGCCCCTTCCCTCATTTCTACAGGGGAAAGCTCTTTGTTTCTATAGGGCAATGGTCTTTTACATTTTTTTCACCCATAATTTAATGACTGATTCTCTTTAAAGTAAGTCCCTTAAAGATCAGGATGGCTAACCTAGATCATCCCTTCCTCCCATGGTGTCTAACATACGTCTCATATGCCTGTAAATATATATGGTCATGGAATCTGCTGATTTATGCTTATATATTCATTCAGCAAAAGAATCAATTCTTAGTCCAAAAGTCCTGCAAATGGGCTCCCAAATTCATTAGGAGTTCCTTCTATTTGTTCCGCACCAGCTTGGTGTCTTGTAAAGACACAGATCTGAAAGCAGGAAACCCTGATTCTGTGAAGTCTGCTGGGCTCTTCCTATCAGTTCACGGCATGAAGCTCTGGAGTTTGAAAACAGCATTTCATAATGCTGTGTGAATATCATGTAACCAACCGTGGTCACAGTTCACCACAGCGCAGACTCATATTCCTCACGTTGTAAGATCAGCTTACAAGTCGAGGCTGAGAGGCTGACTGTTGAGCTCAGGAGACTAAGTCTCCATCTTTTCACACAGAGGAGACCTATAATTAGCTCAAGATTTTGCAGAACCATGATCTGTAACTGCGGCAGGAGTCCACCTCCTAAGCCATCAACAGATTTAGCCAAGTTAAAAAAGAATTATTTATTTTTGCACGGGGTACTTTTATAAAACAAATCTCTCAGATAAACTTGCATCTATGAAATGGATATTTTACATGTGTTCATGTGCTAGGTTTCTTTATAAACACATATGCTCCCATATATTAGGCAGTTTATAAGTTCACATGTGTACGTCAAACACTTTTTGAGTCAGAATTCCTAGCAGATATCTCACGGTAAATATAAGATTATCTGACTCAAATAGCACTTTCTATGGTTTCCTGTGCCTAGACTCCTACATCAAAACATTCTATTAGTTTCTGGAACAATATACATTATATGGCAAGGACCACTGGTTTGGGGGAGGGGTTGGGGTAAAATAAATATAATTTTCTTGATTTTGAATCTGTTGCTTTCATTTCACTACAGTACAGAGGTCTCTCAGATTACTTCTTAAAGGAAGAAAAGAAATAATTTCCCACTCAATTGCCAGAGAAACTATACAACTTAATCTGATTATTGTGTGGGAGAGAAAAACATTCCCAGTGACGCCATCTTCCTATGTCAATTAATTTTATTACAGATGTCGTCTCTCTGTGCTACGTTAATGCAGATCTCCCCCCCCCACCCCGCCCCTGTATTTCAAGATCTTAATCTCCATTTGTCCCTGTGATATTTTATTGGCTCAGAAATACACGCTGTAAAAATCCATGGCCATCAAATTTTCCCGTGGGCTAAAAATAACTCACTCCTGTCAGTTAGAATTAGCTGATAAAGAATGTCGGAGCCTGTTCTGAATAAATTTGATAACTTCCTGTTTATGTAGCAGTGACCCTTGTCTAATAAAGCTTCTTTGCCCTAGAATGAGAGGAGGCTGTGCTCTATTCTATTCCTTAATGGCCAATCCTGATGACTTCTGAAAGCCTTTAATACATTTCCCATATTAGACATGAACAGATGTCAGGTAGGTTGCCAAGGGAGATTTCTTTTACGCAATCTTGGCTTGTCGGACAATCATAGACCTTTCTCAAACATGGGAAAAAATTACAGACCCGACTAATTTCCCTGACAGGGGAGAGTTACATGTGTTTTCCACTTGTAGTGTTTTACGACAAGTTTACAGTTTTGCCAAACCTGGAACTAATTGGGACCGTTTCCAAAACTGGCTCAATAAACCCCCCAAAGTGTAAGAGCCATCGGGAAAGGCAGCCAATAATGGCGTGCCTGCTATCCAGTTTTCCTCCATTTTGGCCAGAGACAGAGGGGATTGGAGGGGGGAAGGGGGAGTCAGATTGTGAAATTATTTCATTTAAGTTGCTTAAACACTTACTGTTTCGTATCCTCCCAGTTTTTGAGCAGCTTGAAACATAGTCCAAAGGTTAACTGTTAGAGGGACAATAAGCATTTAGATAAGCATTGCATTAACACACTTCCAAGAAATGTCAATTCAAACATTTTGTTTTGTTTTTCAATGAGAAAGAGAAAGAAAGAAAAAAAAATCAACCAAAAACCCAATCACCTCTACCAACAAGAATAACAACAACAACAAAAACCCAATCATCTGCACCCCAGAGAGCTATATTTCTAGGATATAATTCACTGGAGGAAGAGTTCCACATGATAGGATGTTTAACCCTTAAAAAGTATTTCTTGAGAGAAGGTGGCAACACTACAGCACAGGTTGGGCTTTAAGGACAAACAGCACAGTCTTGTTTGTCTTATCATCTGCAAAGGAAGAGAAGATGTTGGAAGGACCTTGGGGAATGTGTGGGAATTCAGAACAGGGGTGTGGGTCTGCTCAGTTCTCCAAGGGAAGGCCTTGAAGGGATGGCCACGCCTCCTCCAGATAAGATTTCTCCACGATTAGTAAACAGTCACTTTAATACACAATTACTTTCTTAGACTGTTTGATAGCGAGGCCACATTAGAGGATTGTGGCTGTTTTTTTTTTTTTTTTTTTTTTTTTTTTTGCCAGCATGTGGCTGGCACGTGTGTAAAAGGCAGGCAGGTCACATGCTAGGCCTGAGTCACACAGTAAGGGGAGACAAGTCATTCACAGATAAATGGAGTCATGAGCCCACTTAGCTCCCTAACTGGGCCTGAGATATCTGAGTGATGTTAAGAAACATTGTAACTCAAAAAAAAAAAAAAAAAAAACCAAAACAAAAACAAAAAACAACAAAAAAAAAATCAAATCCCAAGTATAGGGCATGCGTGGTCGGACTGCCAAAACAGCTTGGCTCTACCAGTATTGAGTTATTTTTGGTTGTTGGTTTTTGTACCAGATACCTTGGAATGTGAGAATCTTGGAGTTCAAGTAATCCTTTGGTCAGGGAAATGAACCAAATGGGGAATGAAACTGTCAAAAGGCCCTTTGACACAATTTGCTTGCAAAGCCATAGTGAGCCTTGTACTGTTTCAAGGCTAAAATAATAAAAAAAAAAGGCCCAGCTTTGGCCTTGCTCTCCTCTGAAAGGCTGATAACGGGACAGAGCTCTTCACAGAACATTGATTTTACTTCCATTTCGAACAGCCAGTTCTCAGACAAACATTGTAATCATGTGCCGTTATGTAAGTTTATAATGGCTTCGAGTGATCTCTTATGATCAGTGCCAGCTGCTATTAGCTATGTAAATTGTTATGTAAAACACACAGGTTTGACTCTCTTCATCAGAATGACACATGGCTTTAATCTAGGAAGATGCATTTGGAGAAAATACTATTTTAAGCCAGAGGGGCCCCTGGCTTTGTGCACCAGTAAAATCCAGACAGAGCAAAATATACAGTTGGCTGTGAACTTGAGGGGGGGGGCAAGATCTGGGTTTCCTTTTTCGTTTCCAATGGAATTTTGCTCAAGCTACGAGTTTCCTTGTCTATGCATAAAGACACCTAGATGCACAACCAGCTTAAAGTTGCTCCAAACTGGGATTTCCCTTCAGGTTTTTATTTCATATTTGCTGTGAATTCAGACTTTAAAACAAACAAACAAACAAAAAAAAAAACAGGTTTAGGACTAAATGGATTTTTTTCTTCCCCCTTTATGGCTGTTTGGTCCACTTTTAAACATCTTCCTTTAGAAGCTGTCTCTGAACAGGCAACATCTGTGCCTGATAAGGCAACATCATCATCATTATCTCATAAGAAAGGAGTTGCAGACACTCCAGATTGACAAAACAGAAAACTCGAAGCTTTCATCACATCTATTTCCAGTCACCGTCCTCGGACTCCTGCCTATAAATATCTCTGCAATTGTCCCAGAAGGCAACAATGCAGCGGAAAGAGGCAGGGAGAAAAATTCTTGGCTTGGACAATTTGTGGATCTACTATAAACAGAAAACACCCTGCCTAGATTAAGGTTTCAACATGATCACTAGTAGAAAAAGAAAAAAATAAAAAACAATGACATTTTTCCACTCCCCCCCCCAACGCCCCCACCCGACGCCTTACAATTTTAAAGAATCTGAGCAATTTTGATATTTCAGAAACAAAAACAAGTATACTTACTCTGTTTGAAACCCAAGTAGGGAATTCGCTCAATGGGTGTTTTTCTTTCTTTCATGTATTTATACAGGGCCACTAAGAAGGCCTGTTCATCTGCCCTGCACTCTTCGCCAATGGACAGCTTTGGCTTCTCTTCATTTGAGGTTTTTTTACAGTTATTGTGGTTATTCTTCGGCTTGGTCAAGGCTGACCTGGACTCCCCTTTCACCTGGAAAAAAAATAATAACAACAATATATCAAGCCCAGCCTTGGAAGGTTTGCAAAGCCAAATCTAGGTGGCGCTTTCTCCAGCAGACAGCCTCGAGTAAGAATGGTCATAGACCATGAACGCAGAGCACACACTGGGGTTTTGTGCCCCGTGGACTTGATGTCAAGGACTCAAGTCTAGCAAGGGTGTGACCTGAATGTCAATAAAACTTTATTGACAAACAGGTGTCCAGAGGGCCACAGTTGTGCCAGTGTCCTTTGTATCCTTTGCAGTACAATCATGTCAAACCTGAAAAAAAACCAAACAGTGCTGACGTCTGGTAAGAAGACTGCTTTGCCTCTAGATACATTTTATCTCCTCAAGGGACATAATGAAGGTCGTTGATGAAACCTTGCTTGTATAACAATAGTGGTATACTGTATATATTATATAAAAGAGAGAGATTTAGTTCGTTGTGTAAATATATCCTCTTCCTCTGTATGGACACCTGGAAGAGCTCTCCATGCTGGGATATTACCAGCAAGGTCACTGTCACCCGCCATCTGGGGTTGATGGCTGTGCACAATAGTGAGCAGTACACCAAAGAGCAGACTCTTTGATGAGGACTTGGTGGCTTTTCTGTCAGCTTAGAATGGGATAGGAAAATAAGAAAACATTTCCAGAAAAGAAAGAGCGCCACTGAAACCCGGAAGTAGAACAAATGGAAACACCACCACCACCACCACCACCACCACCACCACCACCACCACCACCGCCTCTGCCCTTTGCAAACTAAGACATAAATGGAGGTAGATTCTCCATGGTTCTTCCTTCCAGGGCACGGGCAGGCTTTGGAGCTTGGCTAACCTAATGTTCCCTGCTCTCAGCCATGTTGCACAGCGGCCTTTGATGGCTGTTAAATATAACGCTAAGTTGCTGAGTTATTTTAATTGTAAAAGGGGGGGAAAGTACAAAGGGTCAGACTCAGAGTTCAAATCCGCCCACGGGGAATGTATACATTCCAATAGTCTTTACATCTCCTGGCTGACATTGGGCAGGAAGGGGGCAAGGGCCAGGGAACATTGTGCATAAAAATGTCCCTCAGATTCTACCCTGTTCTCGGTTTCAGACCGGGCAGCCTCTGCAGCTCCTTCTGAGCTCTTAAACACATGAAAAGGGTTCTGTTTATTTACTGAAGAGGAACACATCCTCTCGAAGAGGGCCTAGTTACTGCTCATTCTCTCAAACCAGCACACTGCTTTCATTTCTTCAGACCGGCTTCACAAAAACAACACTTTCTGGGCAACTCAGTGTGGGGGGGTCACCAGAGATGACTCTTAATTTCTAAGGGGCTATGGAAATGGCGTAAAGACATTGTTTTTTCACATAGCATTTTTACTAACAATGTCCTCAAATGTTTGCACTCTGACATCACAGAAAGACAGATATCCTGTGACTCTTTATGCCACCATCAATATTCACCACCAAGTTTTCCGTTGATGAGCCTAAACTTAGGCGCACCATTAATTTATTGGTTTCTGAAGTCATCTAAGCATCCTAGTTTTCATCTGCATTGCCTGATTTGTTTACATTAGTACCCAAGGTCTGTTGTAGAGCTTACTGGCAGGTTATTCCATTCTCTGGATGGCCAACCTTGCAGATTGGGCTACATTAGCAGGTTTGCCAGCAAGCCCCAAGGACCCCCTTGTCTCTCTCCACCTACCCAGCACTGCGGTTATAAGCACACGCAACCACATCAACTTTCTTTTATTCTTAACATGCATTCTCTAGATTAGACTGAGGTCTTCATGTTTGTGGGACAAGCATTTTAAGCAGCTGAGCTATCTCCCTAAACTTTATATGCATGCCTCTCATGACCTAGGTTACCATTGTCCTAAAAATATAGAAACTGAGGCACAGGCAGAAGGAATAACATGTTGAAGTGTCTAAGATGAACTTAATAAAAAACGTTAGAGCTGGCAGTCAAAACAAAGGTTCAAGTAAAAAGGCACATCTCATTTCCAGGCATGACAACATCTACTGCTGAGAAATATGATTGATCATATGTATATGTAATACGGGCATCACAACATCTTCTGCTGACTGAGAAATATCATTTATCAAGTCACATAAAAAAACAAAACTAGGTGGTTTACAAATCTAAAGGGTTTCTTCTATTGGGCACCTAGCCAATCAAGGGTTAAAACCCTATACCCAGTTCACTATCAAGCTAGTCTGAGATGCAAGTCACCACCCACTTGTTACCATCCTGCTGAGCATCCTCTTAGAGGAACCCCTGAGATGCACCCAGGAATCCCTAGGTGTTCAACTTTGCAACCTTATGTGTTTTCCCTATGTGGTATGTGAGTACACCATCGCTAGCTTCAGACACATCAGGCATTGGATCCCATTACAGATGGTTGTGAACTGTATCCAAAGGAACTGCAAGAAGAACTAGACCCATTTTAGAGGAGAAGAAAAAAAAAATGAGGCTCACTGAGGCTGGAGATCTTGATGCATGCCCACTGAAAGGCAGACACAGAAGTCCGAAGCTCAGATCTACCTGCCTCCAAACCTCAATTCTGTTCAGGGAGGAAGACCTGAACAGGCTGAGGCTTGGGCTGGAGAGAGATGGCTCAGTGATTAATTAAGAGCACCATCTTCTCTTCCAGAGGTCCTGAGATCAATTCCCAGCAACCACATGGTGGCTCATAACCATCTGTAATGGGATCCAACGCCCTCTTCTGGTGTGTCTGAAGATAGCGATGGTGCACTCAACATACATAAAATAAATCTTAAAAAAACAAAAACAAAAAACCAAAGCAGGCTGAGACTTAAGTTGGTGGTGATAACCTGCTGATTATCACTGTTATTAGGACAGAGGCATCTTGGTTAGCGGATTATGAGGTTTGAAGATAGATACTTAACCCTTTGCTCGTGTGTGTGTGTGTGTGTGTGTGTGTGTGTGTGTGTGTGGTCTGTGTGTGCGTGTGTTTACAGAAATACTGGAAACAGAAGGAAAGTACTTGGGGCAGAAGCCAAGGCTGAAGCAGTTCACCCTCTCTGTTTGTGACAAAAGCTCCAAGCCAGACCATACTCCCACCTGCTCCTGCTCAGCTCCATCCTGCATCCCAGGGCTCCCTCTAAGAGGATGGAGGATGCCCAGCAGGGTGGTCTCAAGTGGGTGGTGGCTTGCATCTCAGACTAGCTTGATAAGGTTCTCAGAGCAAGCAACGTTTCTGCTCCCCATAAGACTCCATCAAGTTATTGTCTGCCTGTTTTGCCCACATTTACTAAAAAACAAAACAAACAAACAAAAATACCATTCCTAGCATTCTAGTCTATGGAATTATTGTAATTCAAGTATTCACATGGAAATGGCATCCAGAGCTCCTGTCCGATCTTGAGAAAGCAACACCTTTTAAGGGTGGCACTTAGGTTCCTAACCTGAGCAGAAGAACTCACTCCCAGTTCTGGGGTTCAGAGTGACTGACAGCATGCTAATTCGAGAAACAATGTTTCAGGGTCTCAATGAAGCTGCCCGCCTATTTGACACTCATTAGTTTCTTCTACACAATTGAGTTAGAACCTGGGCAGAACCAGCAACCAACAGGCTGCACTTCTAATGCAGACATGGTTGACAACCTGAGACGAGACCCTTAGCTTCTTGGCAAAGGGAGAGTGATCATTCTGGGGATAGTTTGGAGGGTCAAATGAGATGAATGGTATTGAAAAATAATGTGTGCATCATCCTTGCAACACACAACACAAAGATGTGACATAAGAGGACACCCAGCATAGCAAACTTTGCCTTTCTATGTTCCTTTCAACATGGAAACCACCTGTTACATGTCTAATCTTTAGAAAATGCTTAACACACGTGTATGCGTGGGCGCTCATGTACACACACACACACACACACACACACACACACACACAATTTACTTTCCATTACTAAAGATCTAAGCCAAGAAGAGCCTTCTAAGATAGTGGACCAAGCCTCAGTAATGGACCTGCTGCTGTAATCAACCCCATCAAGTGATGAGATTGGAACTGATCTCATTCAGAACCCCTGCCTTCTCATGAGACATGTGCTGTCTTCAGAAAGCCCCAGAATTCTCTCTCCAGGGAAAAACAGTATGTTACAAAGATGCTGTCCTGTTAACACTAAGAGCCTGCAAACTTTCAAAGGTGACGGTTGTGACCACAGAAAAGCCGGTGCACCTCTTCTGGAAGGTATTGCTGTGCGGAGCTGCAGGAGGTTGGCATTTATCCACGGTTAGAAATGGTCTGTCTGAGGCACTCTGAAAACACACACAGGTCTGAGAGCCAAGCGGCTCACCATCGTGTAAAATACTGGTTCAAGTATCCGAAATAAGCAGATGGTCGTAGACTTCACATCTTTACTGCAACATTTCATGGCAAAAGACCACTTTAAGACCCAAATGTCTTTTTAAGTGGCTCTCCTGGTCCCAAGCATGCCTTGTTCCTCCTGCAGGATTTTTCCAGACAGGTGCCAACAGATACACTCACCACACTTCAAAATTAATCTCTCCCAGTGAGTGGGTTTCTCCAGACCCATTAGAAAACATTTGAGGCAAGACTGTAATCCAAGGCTTCAAAAGTTAAGACATCCGACCAGTTCCCGGGAGGTGACCACAGCACAGGAATGTTGGAAGGATGGTGTGTCCCGTGGTGACCATTTTCAGTGGCAGTGTTAGTGAGAGGAGGGGTGACAAGAATCCAGGCCTGGCTGTCACTCCTCATAAAAAGAGTCAGTCAGTGCACATCGGACCCAGCCCATGTGGTCAGTAGCCATCGGTTTCTTCTGGTCTCCGAGTCTTAGAGTTTTGTAATTCCCACACATTCGTAGTAATTCCACATAACAAGGATCGGCACTTAATCCTGGCCCAGGCTCACATTTAGTACCTTCTGGAAGAAATACAGCATGGGCTCCACATTCTTTATTGAACATCACCCCCGTAAAGCCTTAGCTCCCTCTGTATTTCCTTGCAGGGCTCTCAGGGTGCACTTGAGGGGTAAGAATAGATCCTGCTGCCTTATTCAAGGCCATAGAAACCAAGGTAGTGCTTCCAGGGCTAAGTTGCTCAACTCGTGAAAAAAACCTCCTTCATGGTATCCGCTTACACAGAGCTAAGTGAACGGCTGATAAGCCACGTGGGAGAATTCAGGGCTTGCATTTAGCCAGCAAAGTGAAAAAAAAAATACACACACACTTCTGGAGATTGACTTTAAAATTAAAACAAAACCAAAAACAAAACAAAACCAAAAAACAAACCGTTTGAAATCTTGGGAGCGTGACAGATTCCTAAACAAAAGAGCCTTCAGAACTTTGTGGTTAAGAGTCACACTTGAAGATAAGATTTGCGGAATGTGAAAATCCACGGTTCACTTCAACACACCGGGAAGGGGAGAGAGGACCCGGGACAGGCGACAGCAGGTTGGCCACATAAAAATCAAAACATCCCTTTTCCGTGTCAGAATCTTCATCCATAATCAATATTGCCCCCACATTCGGAGCTTCAGCACGTAGATCCGGATGTGCCTTCGTAATTCCGATCCGATCTTTAATTCTGATCTGGATGGATTGGAACTGTCTTTGACCTAGAAGTAAACGCCTAGCACCAACATCCACGTGTGTGGCACTGTGACCCAGGCTCACAGAAGTCAAAAAGACAGAGCTAAGAACATGAAGGGACACTTCAGGCGCACGCCGCGGAAGAGCTGCAAGAAGGCTCATTCAAAACGGGCCAAGGAGCCTCCTCTAAAGTCAACGCTTTGTTTCTGCATCCAGAGAGATCTTTAAAAACACTCAGACATCTTAATCGCATGCATGCATATTCTTTCCCACATATCTCTGATTTGCTCTAATATAATTAGAGGTGACTTTGGGAGGGAAAAAAGAAACATGACCAAAAAGATTAATTCTAGCCGCTTCTAATTTCATCTCCAGTTAATCTCTGAAGCATATTTAGATGTGTCCACTCAGAGAGAGGATGGTTCAGCTGGTCTATTTTTGATCTGAGCAGAGTAAACTATGTCATTGTGTCATCTGGTATAAGGTCTCAGTCCCCAGTGACGTGCGCACACTTAATCACGTCCTTCACTGAACAAGCCAAACTGGGAGGTGAGAAGTCTTTCTGTTGACTAATCAAAATGCCCAGCCCTCCTACCAGATTCTCCCCACCCCCAGGCACTAGGGAAATGTCCAGAAGCTGCAAAAGCCAAAGGCAGATTCTGAATTGAACATGGTCACCAAGACATCAGATATCAGATGGGTCAAAGGGGGGAATCAATCAATCAATAATCAGTCAATCAGGAGGAGTCTCAGTGGACGACCCACCTTACCTTGTTGATAGCTTTACCGTCACAGTTGTTGTTGGGGTCCTTTGAGCCACTGAAGGAATCTCTTCTCTGGGGACATGTTTTCTTTTTGCGTGGTCTGCCTTTGAGATTTGGCGCTGAAAACAAATGGAGAATAATCGTCAGACTTCTTTGGGGGCGGGGGCGGGGAGAAGACCCAGAAGTTTTTGCCATATAGTGTTCCGCTCCAATAGCCAAAACACACAGGCCAGCCACTAACTCTCATTGGCTACTTCTGTCTCTGAAGGGATCTTCAGAGACCTTCTCAAAGATAAAGTATCAACTTTTCCAAGTCTAATTAATATACATCAGATGAGGATGATAAGGAAAATACAGCCCCCCCTCCTGCCCTCCCACTCCCGTACCCTCCCTCCATCCATCCCCCCCCTCCACCCCCACAGTGTGCACTGTCAGAATAGAAGTACCCCTGGTCAGACTTGGAGATGATTCCTCCTGTTTGTTTGGTATCTTGGTTTTAGAAATCCAAAGGACCTGCCAGCCTGTGATGTCATCATAGTAAAGCAACATCTGAAAACATCACTCTGCTGAAGAGTTTCAAGACAGCAGTATTTTCTCAAATCACTGTCCCAGATGAGAGAGAGAGAGAGAGAGAGAGAGAGAGAGAGAGAGAGAGAGAGACTCAAAAGCTCAGTAACAAGCTTCCACTCCACGCATTTTTCCGAATAATACTGTGGCCAGCGTGTCTCAAAACTCAGCAAATCTGGCCAAGACATTGAGTCAGCGTGTTCGGTTTCCCTCCTCAATATATTTTTATGAAGA
Source organism: Apodemus sylvaticus (assembly GCF_947179515.1). Classification (NCBI taxonomy): domain Eukaryota; kingdom Metazoa; phylum Chordata; class Mammalia; order Rodentia; family Muridae; genus Apodemus; species Apodemus sylvaticus. Next base: position 19,453,719 of record NC_067490.1, on the reverse strand, counting down.
TCTGGAGGGTTATTTAAAATATATTCCAAAGCTTACACAGGAGTTACCCTGACTCCTGTGTAGGTTGACACTCTCCCTCTCTCTCTCTCTGTCTCTCTCTGTCTCTGTGTGTGTGTGTGTGTGTGTGTGTGTGTGTGTTATTAAAGCCATAGGTACAAATGACACAGGTGATGCTGATCTTGGGTTGTTCATGGGGTGTCCTGACTGCTCCCCTAAGAGCTTTCTCATTCAACTTCATCACTCATGCAAGTCCAAAAAAACAAAACAAAACAAAACAAAACAAAAAACTAAAACCAACCAATTCACCGAGCTGCCCTTAACTAACTCCAGACAATTGCCTCTCTGCTCCCCCCCCCACCTTACCCCTCATCCCCAAAACAATCTCCTTGGAGCTCTCAAAGCACCTATATTTTTATTACATTGAGGGAGGACAGTCACAGAAAAACAAAGTGAACAGCAGGGAACCTCTTAATTGTTATTTACCTCACAGAACACACAGGGTTAGCCTCCTCCGGTGCCTTTAGGACATTTTATGTTGGACTCAATTTACATACACAGGACTTCCTACTAGTTTGTTTTTCTGCCTATAGGGGCTTGACTGTCAGTGAAACTCAGTTAAGGTAACGCTTTCTTTTCCCTCAGTGTGGGGAGCGTGGGTTATAAAGCCCCGGTTCAGGGAGTCTCAGGCTTCCCTTCCCAAGCTACCGTTCTCATTTTCAGTCTCAAAAAAAAAAAAAAAAAAAAAAAAACAAAACACTAGTTCTCAAAGTCCATTCCAGAAAACCTGCCTGGAATTTTCCTAACTGTAAAGTCACAAGCCAAAATCAAGCGAAGAGAAAACAGACATTACCCATTCCAGTCGCCAAACATCTGCCTGATGGATGCCTGTACTCAGGAAAGCTCCGGCAGGGGACTGCTTCCCAGCCTCATCCCTGGAAGTCTGGTCTTGGTGTGGATATCGGCTTCCTAGCTGCGAGGAGGAGGCTCCCAGCGCCGCTGACTGGTCCCTCCCCGGGCAGCTCCATTACTCATGTAAACACACGGGTGTGTGGGATGGGCTCCGAGCACTTAGAAGGAGCTGCCAGACTGGCAGAGAAGCCGGCTCTCTCCTCCTCCCTGCCTCGGGCAGGCTTGCTGACTGCGCCCAGCCTGTTTGGTGGCTCCTGACCTCTTTGGTGGGAGCTCAGAGCCCAGTTCCGAGAACTCACTCCGGTCCACAGCCCGGAGCCAGGGTGTGGACTGTTTTGTTTAAAGGACTTTTGTGTAGCTCGGAAGCTTTTCCACAATGACCCAAGGGCTGAGGCGAGGCTTTAATGACTGCTAGGGTAGGACTTACTCTCAAGTCCCCTTATCAAAATAACAGCTCTGCAGAGAGCAGGCAGAAGCAGTCAGGACTTGGGAGAGGAGCTCTGGGAGATCCCACCAGCCATCAGCCGAAACAGAACAATATGGCCTCTGTTCTGAGACTTGTCAAAGCCGCCTTTCCCCTCCTCAGGTTTTCGAAAAGCACTTAAAACCTAAAAGGCGTTTATTTCCAGAGAAGCTTTCAAAGCCCAAAGGCCCTGTCTAAAGAGCCTTGCACTGAAACTCTTAAGTTTTAAATGGCAAGGCAAAGGTTCCGAGAACCTGTAGGAACCACCCTGAAACTGGGTCTATTTCCTTCATCTTTGGGGCTGTTTTCAGAAGCCAGGTACCCAGCAGATTCTGAGGACTACAAAGTTAGAACCCTCCTTCGACCCAGCAGAGTCATTGTATTCTTTGTACAGAAGAGTGGGTACAGCATTATTATACCGGACTGGACCATCTTTGAGGGTAGGGCCATCAGCTTTGATTCTCATTTGCATAACATTAGGGAGATAGCATTGTGTCATCTGAATCTGTTGTATGAATGAATGACTAATAGAAACACAAATACCCACACAGCTCATCACATCCTTGTAAGAACGCGGGACCTGCCAACTTGGATCACGTGATACATGTGTCACGCTAGGACCTTGTGCACCTTACATCCAATGCTTTGGTGACCAAAACCAGAAGCTTGAGGTGACACTGGAACAAGGAAGAGAAGCTCTGGCTTCCGGACTGTCAAACTTTTTCCTCCACCACAGGCTCGTGCCCCCATATCAGTCGCACCGTCAATGTGCCAGGGGCGGTGACCATGAAGAAGTGGTGACCAATCCCCCATAATGCAACAGAGGACCTCCTGAGACCCTGAGTGGAGCTTTGTGACCAAGAGTGGGTTGGAGGAGAACAAATATTCTGCCCCTGGGTTGTGCCTATTTTCCTCTAGGGCAGAGAAACAAATCTTTCTCAACACCAGTGATTAAAAAGTAAATACCCCACAGTGGAGTGGGCAGGGTGGAGTAGGGCTTTGAGGTTCATCCTCTCACAAGAGAAACATCCTCGCACCTTCCAGCCATCTTGGTTACTATACTTCCTCCCTCCTGGGAAGCCAGGGTCAAATCCAAGCTCCCAACTTGGAGCTTGGGCTCCTGCTTTAGGGAAGAGTCATCTCTCTCAGACTCAAGCTCCACTCTCAGCAGTGACAACTCTGTCATCAGAGAGGCTTCCTCCCGCCACAGATGAGAACAGAAGCAGAGACCCACAGCCAGACATCTCTCTCTCTCTCTCTCTCTCTCTCTCTCTCTCTCTCTCTCTCTCTCTCTCTCTCTCTTTCTCTCACACACACACACACACACATACACACACAGTCTACATTAGAGCTCTTCTCCATCAGATCCCTCCCCTCAGATCTCAGGGAATCCCTTGGAAGAATAGGTAGAAAGGGAGACAGAGGGGGTGGAGAGCATCAGGAGAACATGGCCCTGTAAATCAACTAAGCAAAGTAGAAAGGAGCTCACACAGACTGAAGCAGCAAACACAGGAACCGCATGTGTCCGCACAAGGTCCTCTGAGGATATATCACAGCTATTAGTATGTTTATGGCCCCCCGACTGTGAGTGAGGAGGGTGGGTCTCTGGCTCTTGGACCCACCCTCGGGACTCCTTTCCTTCTCTTGGGTGCCAGGTCCGACTTCAATATGATGGTCTTTTGCTTCACCGTATTATATTTTTTTCCCCTCACTTTCGGTTGTTATCTCCTAGAAGCCAGTTCTTTTGTAACGAGGGACGGGAAAGGAGTGTGGATCCAGACAGGAGGTAAAAAGTAGGGAGGAACTGGGGGAGGAGGAGGAGAGGAAACCAACATCAAGATACTGCCTGAAAAAGGGATCTCCTTTCGATAAAAGAAAAGAAAAACCAAAAAGAATAAAATAAAATTAAGAAGTCAAAAGGAATGAATAGACAAAAACCCCACAAAAACCAAGTGATGTGTGTAAAGCTATTCTATTTCCGGCTACTTTCATTTGTCCATATATAACTCATAACCCAGTGTCCGTCCTGGGTCCTCAGAGTCCGGTGTGTGGGTATGTGTGTAAGTCCTCTTCCTCCTCCTCCTCCCCCTCTTCCTTCTAGGTTTTATTTTGATACTGGAAAGATAGCTCAGCAGTTAAGACTACATATTCCTCTTATAGAGGGACCTAAGTTCAGTCCTCAACGCCCACACCCAATGGCCTAACCCTCCTGTGACTCCAGCTCCAGGACATCTGATGCCATCTCTTGGTCTCTCAGAGGGTACCTGAGCTCCTTCATGTACCCACACACTGGCGATTCTCTGGTAGAACAGCAAGACCTCTTAACCATGGTCTCTCCAGCCAGTCAGTAATCGCGCTTTGCACGAGTTCCCTCAGTGTTACACTTGGAAGACAACAGTGCCTCATCCTTCCTCGGGACATCCTTCCCGGGCAATGTCGTAAGTGCCGACCATGGCTCTGTCTTCCAATAATAACTCCATTAAAGCACGCAGCAAACCCAGGAGGTCAGCACTGTTATTACGATCTGCCCCATTCTACAGATCAGCAAACTGAAACAAAGTTAGCTGACTCAGACCACACAACTGATTTCTCTGGCAATGGGATTCAGTTTAGCCAGGCTTCTCCTGCGTGTGCACACACACACACACACACACACACACACACACACACACACACACACAGTCATTTCACTTCTGGATGAGGACACAGGCAGTTCACAACCAGCTTCCACCAAACCAAAACACACTCAAATACCACCTACTTCTGTGAGCCTAGCATGCACACAGCCTCACCTGGACCGGCCAGAGCCGGGGTCCCCTTCAGTTGTGACTTAGCAGTCAGCAACTGGACTTCTGCTCAATGCCTGAAGGGCAGTTAAACTTGGTCAAAGCGTCATACCCAATGACCCCTTTACAGCAGAGGCTGCCGGCTGAGGAGTGAGAGATTTCTCGGGTTGAAACAAACAAACAAACCCTTTTTCTCTTCAAGTGTCCATCTGTCCATCTTCCTCTGCCAACTAACACGTGCTCACATTTGCAAAACGGGCTGCTATTTTCATAGACATTAACCCCTAAGAAGCACAATACCTCTATATTCAGGGCACATCTAAAGCCAGCTTGGGCCATTGTTTTGTATTGTTAACATTTTCTTATCAGTGAATTCTGTCTATCTGGGGAGCAGAGTGCCACAGTTTGTGCTTACTCTTTTTTTTTTTTTCTTAAAGGAACTGTTTTCTCAAACAAACAAAAGTAGGCCTTTCTATGTATCCACTTAGTTCCGGGTTCAGACAAGTTACTGCATCAGACAGCTCAAGTGTGGGAAACTCAGTCCAGCTTCTAGAAATCATAATACTGTGAAGGAAATGTAACTAGTTACTGGCAAGGCCTAAAGCTTTTGGCTTAAATGTTGCTTCCCCCCCCCCCCCCCCCCCGCTCTTCCTGTCATGACCATCATTTTTATTTATTTATTTATTTAATACCATTTATGCTCTTGGAAATCCTACAAAGACAAACAGCTCTAAAAGCTGAATTGACTCATCAGCGAGCAAACAACTGGTTCATTCTTTCCATTTTGGTGAGGTCTTTTCTCCAAGCTACATGTCCATTAGAGAAGTTCTTTGTGTCTACTGATAACATACAGGGTCTTGCTTGCTGGGAGTGTCTATAAATAGGAAAAAAACAAACATCTTCCTAAGAGTTGACCCTGTGTGTGTGTGTGTGTGTGTGTGTGTGTTTGTGTGTGTGTGTGTGTGTGTGTGTGTGTGTGTGTCTTCAGGAGGTGAGCGGAGCATCAAGTCATTGAATTTTCAAACCGTGTGTATTTAAAATATGAGCCAGAAAGCAAAACCCTTGTTCCTGGTGACATGTTACATTTCTGTAATGCCTTTCCTCTGAGGATAGTGAAATATTGGAAATTTTTCTTTACAGACAATAATCTTAAAATATCCTGGCAAGTTTTAGCATGGAGTATCGCTCTTTCTGGAGGGGAAAAGAAAGAAAGAAACAAAGAAAGAAAAAAAAGAAAGGAAGGAAGAAAGAAAGAAAGAAAGAAAGAAAGAAAGAAAGAAAGAAAAAAGAAATCTACCCTAATTTAGCTATCATTTACCATGTTCTATTTTAAGAAAGAAAGAAAGAAAGAAAGAAAGAAAGAAAGAAAGAAAGAAAGAAAGAAAGAAAGAAGAAATCTACCCTAATTTAGCTATCATTTACCAGGTTCTATTTTCAATGTTTCCCTTTTGACTATTTAGAAACTTCCTCTTTCAGTCTAGCAAGAATAGGATGAATGTTTTTAGTTATTAATGTATGAGTCAAAGATTTTCAAATCGAGAATGGCAGAAGGCTTGATCAAAGCCACTCCTAAAATTTATGGGCATAAAAAAAGAAAGGCATTTCGCAGATAATCTCTTACAGAATTCCAGTTTTTAAATACTTGGGGGAAAAAAAAATCTAAAAACAGGCTAAAAGCGCTCAGCCTTCTCGGTGGCTTCACCACCGAGCCAACATTTTAACATAAGAATTCATAAATGATTCCCGGATGAGATTTTTAAATTCAAAACCCAGTGTTGGGGTCCAGGGAGGGCATGTTTGTAGCCAATGCATATTTACGTGACTGAAGCTCTCTGTGAATTCACAAAACATGATTCCCACATAAGCTAAGACTCCAAGTTTATTTTTATTCTGTTTCCCCCCCCCTATAAATAGCCCTCCCCATCCAGCAGAAAACACTTGAGAGGCACCTGTGCAGCCTGATCTATGAGAGAGCCCAGGACCACTGACAGGCCCAGTTTGGTCTTACAGAAGCACGCTAACCTTAATTGATGAACAGTGAACAAGAGATACAAGCCACACACAACATTTGCAAGAGTTCCAGGTCTTGGTAATTGCGCAGACAATTCCTTTAAAAAGAAATCTATTCTTTCAAATAAAGGTATTAGAAAGAGGAACCCAGAGATAAGGGCCCAGATTCTAGGGCCAGATTTAAACACTACCACTTTAAAATGCCACCAAGATCATATCTCAACCGCAGGTCACATGCCTGGGATGAATTGTCACATGGTCACACTAAGTATTACTCCCTTCCTGGAGAACTGGGCTTCCAGTTCCCAAGTGGCATTAGCCCAAGCCTAATGCCACTTTTGCTGGGACCACTCACTACAATGTATCATTTCCACTGAACCACAGCGGGGTTTCCCACAGGATCCCTGTTGTTCTGCTTCCCCAAGGGATGAGTTGTTTTGTTAGAAAGAGGAGGGTAAATAAATACATAAATAAATAAATAAGAAGATGGTATCATGAGACCGGGATTGCCTTGACTCTTTGTCAAAAATCACTCAGATGGCTACCCATCACGAATGGCAGGGGAGTGGAGGGCTGTGATTCCCGGTCTTCACTGACTGCCTGCTCAACACACCATGGAAGTAAACACCCTTTTGGGATGATCTCCCAGAACATGCCCAGTCTTACTCACTCCTGGTTCACACTCCTTCCTGAAGGCTGGGGCATTGTTAATGCCTCTGATCAACGTATTAGTAATTTGACAGGCATGCTATTTGCATAGCTCTCTCTCTCTCTCTCTCTCTCTCTCTCTCTCTCTCTCTCTCTCTCTCTCTCTCTGCCCCAGAGGTCCTCATTTCTCAGAAACACTTAAAAACACAGATTATTTCCCTCTGGCCCTTCCCCCACCCCATAAATGGAAGCAGGGCTTAGAGCTCATCTGGGTTGCTAATTGGTTTGAGAGCATGTGACTCCGTGTACTCCTGCATTAGAAACAAGCAAGCCTTCTCTGTAGTCAGGGGCTTATCATAAGAAATAAGCTGATTTCTAGCCTTGTTTCCCTGGGAGACAGAAATGATCAAATACGATTCCGGAATGATTTAGAATCATAGTGTGGATTCTCCAGTCCCCGAGGGGGCTCTAATAGAAAGATGCTCACTAGGACACGGTCGAAGAAGAAAGAGATGGTGGAAACTTATGACCATCTTTACAGGAAGTCAGGGAAGACCTGAGATCTACCTGGGTATAGAACTGGGAGACATTCTGGGCTGTTAGGGGTTAGACCCTTTAGAAAGGAGGTTTTGGAAATAGGAAAGGCGTTTGAAATCCAGGCCAGGCCAGGACTAGCATGGTTTCACATCCTCCTGCTGAGCTTCACTGGCCAGTCAGAGGTCCTTGAGAGGAAACTTGAGAGGACTCCTGGTGGAGGACGCTGTGGCACTCTCAGAGGTGGGGGGGGGGGGGCATGTCCCCTAGTTGTTGGGAAATGCATTCAATTCTGGGGTGACAGGTAGTTCACCATGGCCTAGCTATGACCCAGGCACTGGTTTCCCACCAGTGACAATGTTTTGGTTTTTCAGCAGTGACAAAAGTGTTCTCTAAAAGTACTACAGTGGCTCCAACGTGTATGATCGCATGTACTCAAAACTGTCTCTCCCTTCAGATGCCAGGGATCCGGTGCACCACGTCCAGGCCTATGACAGCCTGGACCTCCCCACCCCCAGGGAAGAAAACTCTCTCTCTCTTTCTCTCTCTCTCTTTCTCTCTCTCTCTCTCTCTCTCTCTCTCTCTCTCTCTCTCTCACACACACACACACACACACACACACAACCCCGCAGGAAGAAAAATATGCTATTTCAACTCTGCTTTGTACTTTTTCTAAGAAATCTGTTCTTTCCCATCTTCTGAAAAACATTAAGCAAGTGCAGATTTAGCTGTCTTGGCATGTTACCATTAACAAGGATGAATTACAATTTAACGTTATTGTCTGTTTATTGTTTAAGGCTGTTTAAGTATCCACTGCAGACATGTTTTTGAAGGCTATTTTAATCCCCACAATTTCTGAAGGTCATAAAAACAGGACCTCACCAACAGAGAACAAATATTTTTTTGTCTCTCTCTTTTTTTCTGTGACAACCAATAAAGTCGCTCATTCCAGCCCGTGACTGATACCCTCTGAAGTGCCCCTACTGAACACAACTGTAGTGAACTGAAAGCTACATTTTTTTGTTGCATCAAATGACTTCAGAAGGAAATAGTAAATAGCAGAGCACATTTAAACTCACATTAAAACACAACATTTTTGTTCCACCATCTCTCCACATTTGGAAATGAGATTGTCCATTTTCAACACCAAAGGTAATTGATTTGCTGGTTTGATACAGGAAATGTTTCCCACTGGATATAAGTAAATGGCTTTTATGGCTTTGTTTGTTCTTGTTTGGTTTGGTTGCTTGTGCGCACGTGGATTGGCATAGTGCTTAACTCGTTACAGACATGGATGAATACTTTAAGAGAGACAGTTTGGGTCTTAAATCCACACAATAACAACAACAAAAAATGGAATAAGGTCCCAATTTATTTAAAAAGATATATGAAAGGAGTTTGTGCTGAAAGTAGTTTTTAATTTCTTTATGCCATCTGAAAGAACAGTCTAACATGTAGTATTCTTCCTTCCTTAAAAAATAAGAGCCTGAGGTCCTGCTGAGCTACAGCTGCCAAGACAGTATGACCTGAATTCAATCCCTGGGACCCGAGTGGTGGAAAGAAAGAATTGGCCTTTGACTTCCCCAAGTGCTTGGTGGCACACAACCCCACAAATAAAAATGCAACCTTTTGTTTTTAACTAAGGAGGGGATGGGCGATGACTCTGTTTATAAAGTATTTGCTTTGTAAGTGTCAAGGCCTGAGTTCAGTCCTCAGACTCAGAGCCTGCCCCGTGGCAGGCAGATGTAGTTTACCACCCACGAGGCAGAGGCAGGCAGATCTCTGGGCGGGCTGTTGGCCAGCTAGCCAGAGTCTCAGCAGGAAGCCCAAGCCTCAAAATGCAAACAGATAAAAACTAACAACTCCTCCTCCCCAAGATGGACGATGGACAATGCTGGTAGATGACACAGCTCCCTTCTGGCCTTAGCATGGACACATACACACCTGCTTCTACACACAGAGCATGTGCACACACCTGCACATGACATCTCTGCCATGGGGTGACTGCTCCTTTTTGTTGACTGGCATACTGAGTTTTCTTCAGGTAAGTCTCTCCATCTGAGTGGGCAGAATGCTTTGATAAAACTCGTTCCCTGAGCTTCCTCTGAGGATGTGCAGGAGCCACCATACTGCAAAGGCACTTCAAAACCCTTCTGTGGTCCCACGGCTCTCGGTGTATAGAAGAGAGTAGAAAATGCAAGATGGAGGGATCCAGAGGAGAAAGGAACCCTGGGTGTGGCATGTGTGCAGAGGCAGCAACAGGGTCCCTAACCCTCTGACAGTGATACATTAACAAGGGACAGGGGATTGTAAGCAGGCTGGACAAGCTTGAGTGCTCTGTCATTGGAAACAAGACCTTGTGGCACAGGAGAACAGCAAGGCAGATGTTAGTGCTAACCATACCATGTATCTCATAATAATACTAGTAACAATAAATAATAATCGTCAGTTGAAAGAAAACATTTCTCTTCCTGCTTAAAGTGGCTGTGCCCAAATATAGTCACAGTACCCACAGGCGTCTGCAGGGCCCTTGAAATGCCAAGGTCCAAGCCAAGGTGTACTTGATGTATAAAACACAGATTGGTACCCAGATTGGTTTTCAACATGTGGGACAGAGAGCAAATGATCTCACTGTTAGCCTTTCAAATCAAATACATATTGAGGTGATAACAATATTTTGGCTATAATGGATGGGATATAATATATCATTAAAATTAATTCCACATTTTCCTTTTTAAACGGCAGATGGCTTGCGCTCTCTTCTGTATGATGATGTTCATTTGGACAGTGATATAATGTTAGGATCAGAGATGTCCTTGGTCATGACTCAAAGGGCAAGCAAGACAGATGGATGTCCGAAGCTAGAACAATTGGCCAAGATCGCAGGTTAAAAGTTCCAATACAATGTAGAGTCCTGCTTGCTGCTGTAACATTTGTTGTCACAGACAGATGTTAGTATCCCCAAATTTTTTGATGCTGAACTCTCTGCAAAATCTAGTAATCATTCAAATCTGGTAATTCTTGACTCGAGGCTACTAAATGCCTTGGTAAGGTGGTTAGCACATTAAGTTCCTTAATTTAGGTACCAAATGAAAATAGATTGGGGAGGAAGAGATGGAGGGAAGAAGGGAGAGAGGGAGGGTGAAGGAGAGGGGCAGAGGGAGAGGGAGAGAGGGGCTCTGATTCCTCCTGAGCTATTTTGATGTGTTGACGACATGGGTGTAATGTAAGCCGCTGTAATCCTTCAGTGCAGACACGGTATGAGAAAATGGAACTTGAGCAAGTTTGGCCAATCCCAAGTAGAGGTTTCCTTGACCACAAATTGCCCAATATGTTTGCTGTCCAACTGCGTTGGCCTTTTAGAGATCTCACTTGAAAGTAAGTAGAGGGGTCAGATACAGTCAGCCCTGAAGGCAAGAACATGACCTTCTTGGCATGGTCCAGCTGCCTCAGGTCCCACAGATTCACAGGACACATTGCCAAGAAGCCCAGAGAAGTTGGAAGAAAGGAAGAGGTTTCAGTTCTGGGACCTATAGAGGAGACAAGGATTTTATCCAGTTATCCTTAGCTTCCAAAAGGACCAGAGGAAAATGATGATGATGATGGTGTGTGTGTGTGTGTGTGTGTGTGTGTGAGAGAGAGAGAGAGAGAGGGGGGGGGGGACCTTGCTATGCACACCTGGAGACAGGTTTGATTCCTGGATCCCATGTCACCCTATATGGAGAGAACCAGTTCTGCAAAGTTGTTCTCTGACTTCCCTTTCATACCCACAACTCATTATCGTGCACGTGAGTGTGTACATGTGCCCTTGATAAAAAAATAAATAAATAGATAAAAGACCTTCGAACATTGTTCTGATAGTAGCTACCTGATACCAGGTCGGCCTAGTATCTTGCCCTTCTACATAGGTTGGTCACAGGGTCTGAAATGAGACTCCAACCCCTCTGGCTCCTCAGCTTTGGTTTCTTTGGCAGTGGCCATGCAGAAGAGTAGCTAGCAACAAATCAAAAGCTATGCCCCCTCCTGGACTGAACCCCCCTTCCTCCTTTTATTTTCAAATGACTCAGATTATAACACACAGGAGTGGTAATGGTGGCTACAGAAATAAATCCAGGCTAGACAGCAAGAGCTGCCTCTAAAGCACCTAAGTCTTTATGCTCAGGGATGAACAAGATAACGGCAGTATCAACAAAACACAAGATGGATATTTGACTGTCCGGTACTTATAAGGTGGTCAGTTTAAATGACATTTTGTGATGGGTTCGACATACATGCTGCGAAGGACCTGGCTTATGTGCCCCTGGGATGCTGGAGATAGCTATATAGAGGTTTTTTGTCTCCCCTTCCCAGCTCATTTATAGCTCGTGGTATACACATTTCGGCATCCAACCTTATAAACTCATGACCGACTGTCAGTAGACAGTTATCTAGCACATGGGTCACCATAAAAAGCCTCCTTATTTAGGCAAAAGTCCTTTTGCGGGCCAGTATCTCTATTTCTTAGAAGAAACGAATTTGGATTATATTTGCTGTTCAGGAAACCCAGAGGCTGCAAGTGTGGCGATTGAAAGGCCAAGAAGTAAATCCTTAGCAAGTTAAAACACTTAGCTCCTTATTAGAACCATTTCTGGCTTTGTTAGCCTTAAGCAAACTCTCTATTGCCCTCTTGTGGTCAATCAGGGTGATACCCAGGGATGACCACAAAAACCCCAGGAACTAACAATAAAGTTTACTCAAATACAGGTAAGGCATTGAGGGAGGAGCATAAATGTGAACCACAACGTTAGGCTGTTTCTATATGCATTATAATTTACATTTAGTAGACCTCCTTCATGATGTCAGGCATTATGAGGTGAGGCTGGTGAGGTTTTTATAGGGAAGTTTAGAACAATGTATTTCAGGAATATAATGGAGTCACTGTATCTATGGCCATAGCTGTTATATTTTGTAGCCAATTGATTTTAAGGAGTTTTATAACTGTAAAAAAGATCATGCACACATTTTAAAAGTTCCTTCATAACCAAAAATAGGCTGATACTCCAACTGGCTTGGAATTACAGGGACCAAGGAAAGATGTCTTGAATAACTCCCTAATATGGAAGAAAACCCACTAAAAACAAAAAGGGCCAGTTCATTTGTTTCTAACAATAGGCAGTATAGAGAAACTTGGAATTTATATGACCAAGGAGAGGAATAGGCTGTATCATTCCATGTTGAATAATAATAATAATATAATTTCTAAAATCTAGCTTCTTCCAAATTCAATAATCAGTTATGAAATTTTGTGTTTATTTTGATTTTTACATTTCATTTCCAATCTCTGCGGTATGATTTTAGACAATTTCCTGTTGAATGGGGCCTGTCCCCCGCAAAGCAAACAAACTTGGTATTAAAACAAACTGAGCAGCTAAAAAAGAAGCCGGGTGGGGGGGTGGGAGGGGGTGATCCAAAACTGCAGAGCCCAGGACGCAAACAAGCCAACCCTCTCTCCTCCGATTACCAGCAAATGCACCAGCAAATGCACCGGGCTCGCCAATCTTTTTTTTTAAATAACGCTACTTCTCCGCCCAGCGTGAACCCAAGCGTTCTGTAATTCCAAGATGGTTTTAGGAACAGATTTATCTTGACTTGGCCTCGACTCCAGTTTTGCTGCAACAGTTGTTTGGTTTTTCTGTCTTTGAGTGGATAAAGTCCTTAAAGTAACTCTACTATAAAATTAAACAGCTGTGCCTTCTTTGGCAAGACCTGACTGCTCTTACTTCTGTACGTGCCGTAGGACAAGCTAAGCGTGCCTTTTCTTTCATGTTTTTCTACTAAAAAAATTAAATAAATAAATTCCAAAATGAATTCTCGAGTTAGCCTTGCTTCTCTTTAAAATAATAACAACAATAATAACAATCATACTAATATGGAGGGAGCGCATCTACTTTAAAGCACAGACGTTTACACACAGGACTCTCGCTCAAAGGGCTTTTGTTTAATTCCTATTATGATAGGAAATATGATACGTTGCCCCGAGTAGAATAACAACCCCGTGGGCAGCAAGACAGACACGTCTGCTGCTTTCGCAGATGGGAAAACCGAACGCTTTCCATGGAGAAAGGGAGAGCAAAGAATCATTCAGAGGGGCTCCGATTAAATTTAGAATTTTTTGATTCCTGGCCCAGGTCTTGAACCAGAACCATGTGAAGGCTCCTTCCCATTCTTTGGGATCAACAGAAGAACAATCCGAAAACATTCTTTTGGCATTATGAAAGCATCGCTTCAGGCTCCCGGAAGTGAGGGCTGGGGGCGGGGCCTGGACACAATACAAGCTTTTAGGTGCCACTCCTTGCTACATAGCTCCAGGTGAGGAGGACTTGGTCTAAGCTGCCAGTATTCTAGGATCATCCAGAGGCTCCTAGCACAGAGGCTAGGATTGAATTGAGACTCTGACACCTGGCCCAGGTCTCGAACCAGCACCACGTGAGGGCTGTCTTTCTTTGGGACCAATAGAACGATTTGTTCTAGGTTTGAGGGTTCTTGTAAACACTGCTCTAGAAACGCAGGGTGAGAGACCTGCTAAGACATGATGTAAGGAGCCACGCTTGGCAGACAACCGGATTGAAACAGAAGACCATAAAGAGGAGTTGGAATACGGAAGGCTCTGTGACTCCTGAGTTCTTCTGGGTAACGTGCAGACTACTGCCATTCCACAGCGTATAGAGATGGTTCTGTTTGAAAGGGGTTTGCCGTACAAGCTCAAGGACCCGAGTTCAGATCTCCAGCATGTCATGACCGACCTACCCTACAATTCTTCAGGCTCTTCTCCAGCTGCGTGGGGGGCGACTGTGTCCATAAACACACACCCTCTCTGGTTTCTTGTACCCACCACATATTGTCTGTCTCAGGGGACTCTTAAAAAGATGGTAGGTACTTAATATACAGTGATGGAACACAGAACTCTGTATTGAGTTTTGGAACTAGTGCCTGTCCCTTAATATGAGCTTTAGTAAATTCTTTACTATTTTTGTGTGCCTATGTGTAGATACATGTGTGCCTGTGTGTGTGGGGGGGGGGGGGGGTGCCTTCATAGGCCAGAAAAAGGCATTGGGATTCTCTGGAACTGGACTAACAGGTGGTTGTTAGCCAGTCATGGGTGCCAGGAACTGAACTCAGGTCCTCTGCAAGAGCAGTAAAGCACTTTTAACCACCCAACCATCTTTCCATGACTCCCCTGGGCAAACACACACACACACACACACACATCTCTAAAGAGGGAAGGGTGGCAGGGCTAGCCTTGGCAGCTTATCTTTGTGCCTAAGGCACTTTCCCTCCATCATGACCACCATTAATTAGGGGGAAGAAGCACCTTCAGATATACGTATTGGTCTAGGGAGCCTGTAACCTAAGAAAAGTCAGACTGCCAGAAGAGAAAACAAAATGTTTTCATGGGAGAGAAGTTGTACCTTGTGGGTTTTTAAAGACCTCCATTGCTACAAAGCTGCATTTTCTTTAAAATAAAAATCTTGCAGATGTC